>NC_141362.1:32127958-32145458 GCF_057382095.1 Aulonocara sp. 'chitande type north' Nkhata Bay | reverse complement strand
TATTATTTTTGTGTATTGGTACTGTAGCGCGTTTTGGCAGAAATGTCCGGAAAGGCTAAAGATATCCTACAGATGGATCTGTACGGTTTACTTGGAGTTGAAAGCACTGCTACAACGAAAGAGGTGTGTAAACTAGCACTTAAAGCTAGCTTTAGTCATTGTGTTAAAAATAGCCGTGTTAAGATAACCATGCTTGTAAGTAACGCATTGTAAGCTGCAACCTGTTATTTTTATTTGCCAGACTATTTATTATCAAGTAATAAATAATGCAAATTTGTTGTCTTAGGACATTTTTGTCACGAAGCAAGAGGCTATGATAACTTTCTGCTATGAAGATTAGTATTTCTTTTAATCGTATGTGTGTGTAAATGGTGAAGAGGTTTTTTGTTTGTTTGTTTTTACAGTGTGAGATAAACGTAAGATAAAACTATAAAAGATGCAGGTCCAGCGTGTCATATAACAGACAAACCGGCTAATGGTTCATTTACACCGTTGTGATACTCTGAAAGGCCGCTGAGTGGGGGTGTTGCATCAGGCAAACCTTTAGTACTATGCCTTGACATAAAATCCCTTTACACTAGGGCTGAACGATTATGGAAAATAATCTAATTGCGATTTTTTGCCCCAATATTGCGATTGCGATGCGATATGCGATTATTTTTTAAGGTCTTTGTCTTCTGTATTATTAAACAAAGACAAGCAATACATCATATAGTATGGCCAATACTATATTACATTAATTTTAAACTGTTCTTTCCTGGAAGACAGACCTCTGTTATGATGACATGAGGTGATGCATGAATTGATGACTGACATTTTTATTTAACTTCTTCAATCACAACAGTATATTTGAACATACACAATAGTTTATTTTTAGCTTACAAACATCTGAGCATAAAGTGCTGACAAGGAACCCTGGTGTAAACATTAAAATGAAAGTCAGTACAATGTGCAGATTGCAGAAATATACATAAAAAAAATCAGTGGCTTTACCACACTCAGTTTTTCGACATCTGTGAACTACTAGACAGTCATTCAATTAAAAAATAATATTAAATAAATAAAACTAATAAATAAAAAATACACACATCTTACTGATCTCTGCAGTCAGTAACATTACACATAAAGTGCAAACATAATAGCAATTGTATAAACACACACACAAACACGCCTTTAAAGTTTAAAGGCGTGAAATTGGACGGTCTAGTTCTGATTAGCGTCACCGCTGTCTCGGTGGAGTTTAATAAACTCGGCCGTCTGCTTCTTGCTATCTAAAATATAACCAGACACTGGTGTAAATTCTCGACTGTCTCATACTTCTGTTTAATAAGTTTTCTGTTTGACGTTTAGTCAGCTGTGTGAAAACCAAGGAGGAACCCACCCGGGGGATTAATAAAGTTTTATTTTATCGAATCTAATAACTTTAATCTCAGCCAAACCGATTTACTCACGAACAAACAAAACACTGAAAAAAGCCCAACAATAACATTTTTAGGTTGTCTAAGTGACTTATATATTACGTTTAACCCGAGCAGCGAAACTCCGCGGTGATCTGAAAATGATGTGCCGGGAGTTGTGCCGTTCTCGGCCGCATCAGTAACCCTCGAGCTCCCGGCTAGCTGTCGAGCTGGTGGGTAGCAGACGCCTCTGAAAACGTCGAAGCACTTTTGCAAATATGGGATATCTTGATAAACCGAGCAGATATTTGATGTTTACACAACTACTTTCTCGCCTGAAAATATGTTAAAAGTTTATTTTGTGACCCTGAAAGATTAGTATGAGTAATTTTAAAACTCAGTAGCGGCCGCCATTGCTGGAAACTGGAGTTTGGCTGGGCCGCGCTATGAATTCTGGGATATGGTAGTAATTTGGACAGCCTTCGGCGCGTCGCTGTGACGTAATCGGTCTACAAATGCGGCCTCAGGAGGATGCAGCCCATGAATTTGGACATGTCCAGAGTATAATCTCAGCCTTTGCGGTTAGAAAATTGCACTTGATCATGTCGCGATATTATCGCAAATGCGATATATCGTTCAGCCCTACTTTACAGTGAAACTATGACCATAATTTCGGTGTGATTATTCAGTTATTGGTTTTTGACTGTATATATATATATATATATATATATATATCTCTTTTGTAATTTCAGTTAAATCAACATACTTAGCTCCTGAAAGCTGGTGTGGTTCTGAAAACATCTGATTACATGTGCGTTACTGCCGTGGGTAAACTAGTTTTTTGCTTTTCTGCATATTGGAAACAGAATTTTGCAAAATTCTCTTTGTTCTTGCAATCAACCCTGGAAGCATTTCCCCAACATCGCTTCAAATTTTCATCTCTGAGTGGTTCACCATGATTCCCTGAATCAAGCATTTTCCCTGCAACCACCTCTCTTCACCGTTTCCACAATCCCGAATCCACAGGCCTGAAGGGAAATTAAAATTGCTGCCAAAATGAGGGAGGCAGTTAATTTCTTAATTGGAATTCAAAGTTCTGTCCTCCCCAGAGGATTATCCTTAAGGAAGTTGGTGGTTGTGGCTTGGGTAGAATTTAGGCTCCAAAGGGAGGGGGGCTGATTCTGTGAGGTCTGTTGATGGTCGAGAGAGATAGTGGGTTTGTTTGTGTGCATGTGTGTGTAGTGCGTTTAGTCAGAAGGGAGGGTCTCAAAAATCAATCAAGTGTGTGAAGAGAGATGTCATCAGATGAGCTACTTATCCCAGCTATTAGGCACACTGTTTATCAAAGAAAGAGGAAGAAGCTCATCCCAGAGCCTGTTTATGTGGTTTTAGCCATAGCTTGTAAAACACTGCCTTGACGTAGGGGATTTGCATACTTCATGTTCCCTTGTTTCTCTTTAGCGTCTCTGCTGCTGACCTTTCGTTGTGCTTAGCTGGCTGATAAATGCCATGTAAACTGGCACTTCAGAGTTTATGATTTAATGACTTCATGGGGTTTACGTTATGCTTATAGTGCTAGGGAAGGCTTTTTCTAAAGACCAGTCACCAGTTAAACACTTGTACCTACCACAGATTGCTCGTCCACAGCCAAGACCACACAGAATTTCTTGTGGTTTGTTCAGCTACTTAAATTTTAATGTACCTATTACCTAATGTGTTTCAGTAACTACACGCTTGAATGGTTTACTTCCACTCAGAGCATCCAAGGACAGGTGATTTCATTGCATTGTAATAGTTCATTGTAAACTCAATGCCCCCACTGATGAGTTTCTTTTTCCTCTTCAAGTCTTTGTCAGAATAGGTGCATTAAGATTATAATTGCATTCTGCAGTGCACTGGGGAGCATCATCAGCGTGCAATCAGGACAGCAATTTTTATGCAGTTTATTTCTAGTGCACTAAGTATGTATTCCACAGTTATACAGCCATATACACTCTTAAAGCAGACAAAGCAGTTATAACTGAAGAAATAGATTAAACCATAATGATGTTTTTGCCAGATCAGTTACCGTTAGGTTGGTGTTATTGATTTAGTTGTTATTAAGTGAATTAATCAAAATGAGTGCTCTTCCTCAAACAATTTGATTACTGCATATTAATTTATTTATGCCAGCGTGATCTGTGAGGTTTGCATTAAGAAGCACATGCATCCACAGTGTGCTTACAGTTTCTCCCTGATACATCTTCAGTGAGGTTCTTGGGGTCATGAGGTGTTTTGGATCTTTTAGCATCAGACCTCCTCACCCAGATGCCACAAATGGGGTTGGCTCTCTGTCTTCCGTCTCCTGTAGCGCCCAGTTGCTTGCACTTTGAAGAGTGAACATCCTGCAAAACCTCCACAGCTAACCTCTTTGGGCTCACAGAGCATCTTCCAGCCTCTGTCCTGGCACTTCTCCAACAGCTCCTAGTACTTTGCGTGCTTCTTCTCGTTTACTCTTCCCACATGCTCTTCCCAGGGCCCTCTAAGTTCTTGAATGATTGAGTGTTTAGTCGGTGGCCTGAGTGATTGCGTGACAGTGTCTTGCAGAAAATACAGCTGTTTATCCAGGTCCATGCTCAGCTGCTAGTGGAGGGCTACATTCACTTTTCTTTTTACCTTTCTTTCTCTGGAGTATTTTGTTATTATTTTCTTCTAGCTGATAATATCTCATAAAGAATCACACATTGTTATTAATGAGGATGGATCCATGGCTGATCAGGCAGCTAATCATCTACACAGTAAGGGTTTCTACACCGGGACCAGTAGTTTGTCAGCCATAATTGGCACCAAAAACTGGTTTAATGAGGACAAGATGTGAGCATGCAGCTAAACTGAAGCAAATGGGTATCCGGTCGGCACTGAGAATGTTTTTTTTTTTTTTTTTTGCCAGGCACTAACTATTAGGCTACCGTTGGCCTCCTACTCCAGGATTGTAGTCTTTCCCTGATCTTGTGGTTCATTCTTTGACGAACAGAAGTGTGGGAAATAGTTGAGATTTCTTCCATTTAGTCTGTCTCATGCATGAAACAAGTAAATTGGCATATGAAAATGTGGAATATTTTGAATTACAACAGACAGAAGATACAGTAGGATTAAATACAGTTTTCATCATCTGTAAGCACAAGGGACAGCAGCTGGTTTTAGTCCAGGAGTTCTTCTGTTTTTCATTTTTTCCAACAACTGATGGATTCAGAGCCAGTCCTATAAGGTCACGGTGAACTGCACAAAGATAATTGCTAGAGTAATTGGCCGGATTAGGGCTATAGGAAGATGCCCTGCAATTGAAGACTTATGCGCACAACTTCTTAAAGATTGCACTGCTTTGGCTCCTAGTGTGGAGAACCAGCGGGTTCAGGGTCTTCCAGCATCAATTAAAGATTGCGTGTTATGGCACTGATGGGAGTAATCATGCATTATTTAACAAAACAGCTCCAGAGGCACAGTAGAGACAAGATATCGTGAAGGATCGTAGAGAGAGTGAAAAGGAAACGATTGGAGGAGGAACTGGAGAGAAGGGGAGTTATGATGACATGCAAGATGGCTGTTCTCCACCAGAGCAACTTTGGTGATGACAGGTTGTACTTGTTAAGCAGCTCGGCTGGCCAAACGTACTTCCCGACAACGGCAAACATCTGCTGTTAGTGAAGACGTGGCAGAGACATGTTTATCTTGTCAGATAGGTGCAGGTGATGAATGTGAGAAGCTGACTGAATGTGAATTAAGGACACAGTATAAACTCACGGGTGATGTATTTATTTTTATAAAGGCTGCTTTTATATCAAATCACATGTACTTATCTTCATGATGAACTCTGGTTACCCTGTTTTAGAATTTTCTGTTTCCCTGTTTTTGGCATCCATTTCTGTATTTCTGAGTAAAGAAAGACTGCAGTCACAATTATTTATTAAAGGGTTTGAAATGTTTTGTTTTATGCATAAACGTGATGATACATTTAAAGGAAAGGTAAATTAATCATACTAATACCAGAACTTGAAGTAAATGCAGTAAATCCATTAATGGATTATCTGACAAGTGTTTGCCTGTATTGCTTTTTATTTTCTCTTTTCCTCAGTGCATCATATGAATGATGATCCAATTCGAGTGCAGTTAAACATTCACCTGTTGTGATAAAGAAATTAAGGGTTTTCTCAATAAGGAAGTAATCTATTCCTCAACCTCAGTTCCAAAACAGTGGGACACTGTGTGAAATGTAAATAATAACGGAATGCAATGATTTGCAAATCACATAAACAAATAAACGTCTCAAAAAAGCTGGGACGTGTTCATGTTTACTGCTGTGTAGCATCCTCTCTTCTTTTAACAACAGTCTGTAAACATCTGGGAAGTGAGGAGAGCAGCTGCTGGACTTTTGGAAAAGGAACGATGTCCTGTCTGATATAAGATTGTAGCTGCCTGATTATTCTAGGTCTTCTTTGTTGTGTTTTTTGCTTCATGATTCGCTGAATGTTTTCAATCAGTGAAAGGCAGGCCTGGTCAGCACCCAGACTCTGCCATTATGTAGTCATGCTGTTGGAATTGATGCAGTATGCGGTTTGGCATCATCTTGCTGAAATATGTAACGTCTGTCCCGATGTCCTCTGGATGGGAGCATATGTTGCTTTGAATCTCAGCATTAATGGTGCCTTTCCAGGTGTTTAGACTGCCAATTCATTAGGCACCCCCATACCATCAGATCTGCAGGCTTTTAAACTGAATGCTGATAACACGCCTGACCTTCTCCTTCTTAGTGTGGAAGTCATGGGAGCAATGTTTTCCACACATAATTTTATATTCCAACTTGTTAAACCACAGAACAGTTTTCCACTTTGCCTCTGACCATTTTAAATGACCTTTGGCCCAGAGAAGAAAGAAGTGTTTCTGGATCATGTTCAAATATGGCTTCTTCTTTGCAGGATTTTTAATCTGCATTTTTGGATGCAACAGCAAATTGTGTTCATAGACAGTGATTTCTGGAAGTGTTCCTGAGCCCATGGTGTAAGATCCATGACGGAATCATGTCTGTTTTTAATGCACTGGTGCCCGAGGGCCCGAAGATCACAGGCATCCAATAATGATTTTCCACAGCGATTTCTCCAGACTCTTGAAATATTTTGATGATATTAGGTACTGTAGATGACGAGACATTCAAAGTTGTAGTAATTTTATAATAACAAGTATTACTGTGAAACTGTTCCACAAAATATAGATAATTTTTTGCACATTGGTGAAGCCCTGCCCATCTTTACTCTTGAGAAACTTGCTTTTTCCGGCTTTTTGTTGCTCCGTCCCCATTTTTTTTTGAGATGTGTTGCTGTCATCAAATACAAAATGAACTAATATTATTCAGAGAATATTTAAAATGTTTCAGTTTAAACATCTGACTTTGTTTTCTACGTTCTTCTGTGAATAAAATATGGGGTTATGAGATTTGCAAATCATTGCATTCCATTTTTTATTTACATTGTAGAATCCTAACTTTTTTAAAGCTGGGATTGTAAGGTAGTTTTCTTCTTTATTAATAAAAAAGGGAATTGACAATAGTTGAATATTTAACTGCACTTGAATTGGATCATGTTCTTTTCATTTTATTTAGTTAATTTTTAGCAATTAACAACTTTATAAAACCCATTAGAAAAATAATATTTTTGCCTCACTGCTTCAGGGAAGTCCTGAAAGCTGTAATCCGATTAATCTAAATATAAGAAATGCCAAAAGTTCAAAAACATTAGCTCATTAAAAAATTGCAGCCGGTGCTCAGTGCTCTGTCCTTTATGCACTACAAAATTTAAGATTGAACTCCTGTTACAACAGAAAGAAATCATTATGTATTAATGATAATGCAAAGTGGTAAGGCACATGGTCCAGATGTTAGCTAACTGAACTTAAATTATGGGGGATTTTACAAGAAAATGATCACACTCTCATTTCATCTTCCTAAATCTGTTTTTAAAAAGATATCATTTCATTTATATTAAATGAAAAAGAGCTTTTAACTATATATGGAGCTACAACAGTGGCATAAGCTAAAGGAAGGCATAGCTCTTCCATATCTTGGCTGCTAACATTTCAAATGTTCAAAAATGATTTATATTGTGTTTTCTATTCCAAATACAGACTGATGCTATTTTGAAAGCACATTGCACAGCTCTGATTACCTCAAGTTCCTATTTTACAGTTTACTAACAACTCCAGACATGATTGATACTTCCAAAAAAGTGTGTATTACATATGTTTCTATTCCAGTTTAGGCATTGGTTCTCTGTGGTATAACAAAAGCTCACACACCTTTACATTTCAGTATTGCAAGGTACGATATAGCGAACATCAAGGCACAATAATTTTTGTCAAAATGACATTAATGCAGTGCAGGCTTGTTTTTGTCTCCACTTAAACTGCATTACCATCAGAAGATTATGTAACACTGATTTAAAAAAGAAAGAAAGATGTAGACTTGTTTTCAATCATGGTCTGCACATCTTGAGCAAGTTGGTTGGCGCTTTGTGGAAATCCACAGTAAGCAACTCCTCACGGTGGTAGAGGGAAAAAGGACAGAGTAGGACCCATTTTTAGGCTGTGTTTTGATCCCAGAGAGGAGCTGCAGTTCACTCCTTTGCAATTCAGTTCAATTTTATTTATATAGTGCATAATCACAAGAATGGTGCTTGAGGCAACTGTTGTTGAAGAGGAGTATAATTTTGAGGTGAAACTCGAGTCTTCACTTTTTTGTATCTTACTTTAAAATGAGTTGGACAAAGGTATAATAGGGAGTGCATTGAACAGAATGTGAGAAATAGACAGGCGAGGATAATACAGGGGAAGCAGGCTAAGGCCAACAGTAAGCATATGTGTTTGGTTCTAGTCCACAGCCCTGCGTGTCAGTCGCAATCTGTAGGAACGCTGTGTGTGCCAAGCAGCAAGACCAAATATCCTCTAATGATGTCTAGTCTCTCAAAAAGCCCTCTCACTGAACCAAGTTCTCATTTACTGTTGGAACAATAATGACCCCCCCCCCCCCCCAAAACCCTAATCCAGTTTAGATAGAAGAAAGGACTTTTGACATTTAGGAGCTGTGTGAGCTGCAGTTATCTCCAGAGGCTTCACTGGAGGCTTGCTTGGTTCATATAATCAGTCAGAGGTTAAGCTCTTGCACCCTGGATGGAGGGCATCCAGTCTAATGTGTGACTGTGCTTAACTGTCATTGGAGCTGCAGTTAAAAAAGCCTGGACGCTGATTAATTACACCATTGTGCTCCCCCCCAATTCAATCCATCCACGTAAAGTCAGCTCAGTATGTTTTGGCGTGCGTTCTAGAGATAAAACTGTGCAAAACAAATTACAGGGAAACACTGCATATGCCAGAAGACAATGCATCCAATGCAAACGCTTCCCAGACATGAACAAAGGGGCTCCCAGTTTTTGTGGCCCGAAGCGTACTGGCAGGAGATTGATTTGCGCTAACAGGGAGAATTTGAAAACATCCAGAATGTTGGCATGACTGATTATGTCTGGTGAGAAAGTGCATGTCAGTGTTTGTGTTTGGTCTGTTCTTTAATGTGTATGTATGGGGGGGAGGGTTGGATGTGCCAAAACTTTAGCATGCAATGCATGTACTGTATATGAGCATGTGCGTTTGAGGTTGTGCAGAATTCTCAAGCGCTGGACTCCACAGCCCCCTCTGGTCTCTGCGGTAATTTTCCTATTTCCCTTCATTCTCAAAAGAAGCAGACGTCTAATAAAAACCACCTCTCCATTAAGTGATTCCTAGAAGGACCAATGAATGGTTAATGTTCCAAGCAGTGACCCAGAGTTAAAAAATCAGCTGCCAAAGGATGCTGCTTTCAGACTATGTCAGACTTGATTTCATTTTTTATGACATATTCTATCTAATATTGTTTAAATAAAGATAGAATAATACTAGGTTGCAACTTCGTATTTATCTTGCAATCTGACAACTGGAATAGCCTGAGAATAGTTTTGAATTCTTGTACAGTGCCGTATGTACCACAGTGGTTAGAAGCCATTAACGGCATGTCAAAAGGACACGAAGCACAGGATCGGCTTAAAGTTTCAGTTTGATCCAAACAAAACAATTCCATTAAAGACCACATTTCACCTCAGATGTTTTTATGTCAGGCTGTTACTGTCTTTGGCATTATTTCAATGAGGCCATAACTTCTTAGACTTCTGGGCCAAACTCAACGTTATAAAATTATTGATACACAGTAAGAATTATATCTTTACACGGTGCCAAAAATTTGTGCTTAACCTCCCAAGACCCCGAGCCCTCATATGGGGGACATTACATTTTGTTTTATTCTTTTTGTAATAGGTTTCTTCCTGCTAAAAGGGAGTGTTGCCAGTGCTTGCTCATTTGTTGTTTGTTAGGGTTTTTCCTCTATTTTTTAGGGTCTTTACCTTAAAGTCTAAAGCACCTTGAGGAGACTCTTGTTGTGATTTGAGGATATATAAATAGAACTGAAGGTTAAGGGAATTGTTCATTTTTCTGCGTTCTAACAAGCATTTTCCACTCTTTGTAATGTTTGGGGTTTTTCCCTCCTCCTTTTTCAGATCAAGAAAGCGTATCGACAGAAAGCGTTAACATGCCATCCAGACAAGAACCCAGACAACCCAAAAGCAGGTGAGTGAGACAGTTTTTGTTTTGCATTTACTGTTTTCTCACATGATCTCCAAACCTTATCTGACAGAGATGCATATAAAGATGCAGATGATTGGATGCATAGAAGTTCTGGTGTAGATCCACATCTCTTGGCTTACTAGCTGCGCACTTGGTAATAGTGCAGGTAATTGTCAGATTCAGAGCAGGTGAGTGTAGTGGTGAGAATACATCTCCTTTTGAGGGCTATGTGGGAGGAAGTACAACCTTAGAAAATTTCCCTCCCTGAGTGTCCCAGGTTCATGTGTCTTCTGTCTCCATTCTGAGGCATTGACCGTTGCCACTGAGGAGTTAGTTATGACCACTCACTGAGTTGCCATTAAGGTCCAGGGCCAAAAATGAATGCTCCAGAGTCACATTCTCACAGCGTTAAACTCTGCCAGATGTCCTGGCCACAGCACTCTGTCGCAAGGCAACCAGCGCATGTTTCTCCCGCCAGCTTTTTAGCTAGAAAAACATGGCCAGCATCACCATCCTCACCGCCCTCATCCACACTCTGTCCTCCCTGGGTTCATGTGTCCTTCTGCAGCTTGGTGCCAACCAGCATGTCAACAATTAGACCAGAAAATCTCAGCATAGCTTTTTGTCAATAGGGGAAAAATGCACCTTGGACAAGAAGCTGGTCACGAGGTATGTTTTCAAGTTAGGTTTATGTGGTTTCTGGATGGTTCAGACAATTTCTGATTATGTCAGGAAAAAAAGGAAATTGGTAGGGTTGAGAGGGATAACACAAAAGCAGGGGGTCGGTTTCCCAGAAATGGAAAAGTAGTGGTTTGGAGGCCCTCAACACTCGAACCCGCGCATGAAGAGAATTGGACTCTATCGCACGAGAGCGGAGCAAGTCTTGGGACTTGCTGCCCCTCAGGGGAGGGTTGTTTGCATGTAAGAGGTGACATAGGGGTCACAATTCTTCACTGATTGACGATACCCCTCCCCACTATCCCCTCTCCCCTCTAAATACCCCATATTGTGACACTCGGAGGTGCCTGGTGGGCATGGCAGGTTTCCCCCAGTTGGATTTCATTCCAGCCCATTATATGCATGTAGGTAACCTGACCGCCTCTGCTGGCAGCGCGATCTCGAGAGCCTTCTGTTAGTGTGCAATGCCAGTCCCCACAGGGAGTAACAGTATCAGTCTGTTAGGCCTCCCATAAGTGAATGATTAAGCCTGGCTAGTATCGTGCAGTAATGTGCTGCTTGGAGGACAAGCTGGGGGGACTGTGGTCTCCCAGTGTACATTTGTCTGTGCGTGTGTGTTAAATGACAACTGGTGTAGTGGTATTTGCAGCAGGCTGGGCCAGGGGAATGCACGGCCGTGTCACTGGAGGAAACAAGTTTCGTGAGACCTGCGGCAAATTTTGAGACACAAATGTCGCAGTTTGTATCGGCTCCATGTCCCATCATCTTGAGGCATTCGTAGACATAACTCTGCTTTTGGATTAGGTGTCCTGTCCTTCTCAGTCTCCCCGTTTCAGTATAATTTTATGATCTGTCTTTTTTGTTTCAAACTGGCACAATTATCAACCCAATTTTTGTAAACCTTTAGCCACGTTTTTCTTTTTTATAGGTAATATCCCACAAGATAAAAGTTGAAGGCAGTAATGCAAGAAAATGCTCTTATTCTGTCTTTTTTTTTTTCTTTTAGTTGAGCTCTTCCACCAGTTATCCCAGGCTCTTGAGGTGCTAACTGATGCCGCCGCCAAGGTAAGACCGCTGGTGTCTTGTAACCTCTAATATGGATCCTAGCCCTCAAGTAAACCGAGACACAGCAAGCCCAGCAAGGAGTGATCTTGAAGTCTAACGCTTTTTTTTTCAGGCTGCTTATGACAAGATTTGTGCTGCCAAGAAACAAGCAGAAGAAAGAAACAAGAAACTAGATAGCAAGAGAAAGAAAATTAAACTTGGTGAGTCATTTTTCTGCCGCATCCCAGAGATTATTTAGTGATATTATCTTGTGTTTCTTTCTAATTATCAAGTTTTAATGCTGAAGTACTGTTTCCTCTTTAAAGAATAATAATAATAAGTCAGTCAATCAATACTATGAGTATATGATGGAGATGTGGATTAGTTTGTGTGCGTTGTTTTGACAGACTTGGAGGCCAGAGAGCGACAAGCAGAAGCTCAAAGCCAGGAGGAAGTGCAGATCACTAGAACACTCGAGGAAGAGGTATCGCATTTTATAGAAATCACATTAGCAAAGATACTGCGCTGCAATTTGCCTTAAGAGGCTGCAGAAAATTTTAAATTTCACTATACTGCAGGTATAAGTGCTGTATTGGAAAATGCATCTAGGAAAACTAAAGCACACCCTGGTGCTTTCATTCTGTTTTTCATCAAATAGTTTTTCCTGATTGAGTTGAACTCTTCCAAATACTTGGGTCACGAACAAAGGCTCTGTCTAAGAGCTCCTCTCTTTATTTTGTTTTTTCACAGACATAATTATCAGTAAGGTCATTAAGGTGATATTGCATGACTCGGTGCAGTTTGTGCAGAACACCCATAAATAAAAATGGTGTGCATGCTTCCACTGTGAGTAATTTCCATATGCTCAAGGTGCTTCATGCATATACATAAGGAAGGAGGCCATAACCAGCAGGTGGCACTATTCCATTTTCTGACTTCATCGAGGCATTAGTGCCTTAAGTGATGAAACAAGCTGGTTTGTATAGCCTCCTTCAGTAGAGGACATAAACACAGAATTGCAGAGCAATAAAGCTGATCATATTCCAACAGCTGTTATCTTAACATGTGCTGTCACGTAACACTTGGCCACCTGTTCATTCACATTTCTGCATTTTATGTGCACCTTCTCCAAGATTGCCCGCTTGAGGGAGGAGGGATCCAGACAGCTTGAAGAGGAGCAGAGGCTCATCAGAGAGCAGATCCAGAGAGAAAGAGAAGCACATCAACACGGAGGAGACCACACTCAGAGAAGTACATGCATTTGACCAATCCTTGCTGGTCTGAGTTAGCTAAACCAGTTTATTGTAGTCCTGACATTTTTATATCATCCCAAAGCCTTGCTGGGGTGAACCCCCTGTGTTTCCCATCCCTCGTCGTGTCAGCACAACCACAGCAGCCACCAGGCTCCCTGTGGCTCACCATGTATTATTCACACGATAGACTATAACAATAACTGAAATTATATTGGAAGAGGTCTGTTTTAGTTTCTTGGCAAGATAGCAAAGGGATGCCAATCACTGCGTACACAGAGCGGTCCATCAAACTTTTAACCTCATGGTAATATTTTTTGCAGCAAAAGGAAGGCAGCGTGTATATACTTAGGAAAACAACTGACTGCTGCCCTAAACTAGACCCCTTTTGTGGCCGGACAATTACTAATGCATTGTCAGCATGTCTTCTGCGTCTTTTCCATTTGCACGCACACAGCCCTCCCCTGGATCAGCAAGAGCTATACATTTAACACATGACATCCATTTTAAAATTGCTGTCTATCTGCACTAGTCCCTCGACTGCTCTCTTGCGTATAATATTTCAGGAAAACAATAGTTTCTTTGTTTTTTTCACTTCTCTGTCTCATCCCCCCCCCCTCTGTTGCGTTTTGTCAGACTCAGGAGTGGAGAGATGTTCCAAGAGCAACGTAACCCCAAAATTGAAGGTAAGGCTCAGAATATGTGAAGAGAGGTCAGGGTTGGGGTGAAATATGTAGTAAGAGAATAATGTAGGTCCCTCAGTAACGTGGAGGAGCGACTGCTATATCTGAGTGAAATTTCAGGCAGGATCTCAGCGGGGAGTTTGATAAAAACCTTTTGCCATTTGTGTTTCATTATTGGAGACCACATAAGTTGCCTCACTACTGAGCACACATGCTATTCTGAAGTCCAGTCCTCTTGAGAGGGCACAGTGTCGTCAGGAGACCAGTATCTAAACTAAGAGAAGGCTTATTATATTTCCTCCTGGAAACAGCAGAGTCTGCATGTATTAACATGGGATGTTAGCTAATGTGTTTAGACAGTAAATCTGGTTTTAAAATTTGATAGCCATCTAGTGCCGCAGCGTATTCCCTGACGTTTGTGTGTTCAGCTAGAAAAAACAAACAGCGGCCAGACTGACAGCATCACAAATCATGTTGCATGGACAGGGACACGTTTACTGCAAGATTTATCTCAGAGGCTCTGCTTCTATCTCAGATTGCAGCCCTGCGTGCAATCAAAAATATTTTCTTATTAATAATTTATTGGCTTCCCACATCAGATACCTGCATCTGAACGTCTTAAAAGCATAACATGGAATATAATCTCTAGACAGTTAACCACAGCCATTTTTTCTATATTCAAACTGCCCATTGCTTTTCACTATAAAGTTTAATTTGATTTTAGAAAGTTCTCTATGACCTTAGCATAATTATCAGCTGTGTTGATGACTCGCTTTTTGAAGAATAGATCTAAATTTTGAGCAAACGCAGCAGTGTTCCTGTGTTGCAGGCTGAAATCACAGACATCACATCATAGAAATACCTTAGCATTTTATTTGACGATTACCGGGTAAGGAGGTTATCGGTGGGGAGAAGAGAATGCTCTTAGATGGACATTTTCAGCCGTGATTGCTGGTAAAAAGACTCCATTTGCACTTGGAAGTTCCCAGAAATCCTGCTGCTCTGACAGTGAGCAGAATGCTGGAGCTGAATCAACAGTTAGCGCTTGCCATTTATAATACTATGAGCAGTTGCTGTGATATTTGCCTCATTTCCCTGTTCTTTGTACATGCATATGAGAAGTTACACAATATCTGTCTTGTTTTTTAGGAGTGCAGGAACTCGCATGAGCTTTTAGTGACAGAACTCCAAACGGGGTTCATATGTTTTTCAATTTCTTTTTAAACTAAAGACACACTAACATTGTTATGTAAGCAAAGAAGTTGACCACAGTTCACATAGTAGAGGAGGACTTCCTCTCTTTTGCCTGTGACCAAACACGTTCTTAGACATTGAACTGCTTTGGATTATTTCTTGATTAATTTATGATAGTTAAAGCAAGTGAGTCACCACATTTTCTGTGGTCCAGGTGTCCATGTTTTGAATTTCACTCATTTATCTGGTGCTTTCGGTATGAATGGAAATTGACTGCAGGTCTTGCAGGTGGTGCCATGGTGATGTTCCAAGAGCTTAATAATGTCTTTTTCTCGTAGCTCCAGCGTGTGCTGATGGTTTTCGTAATCTGTGTCTCATCAGAGGCGAGCCCGCCTGGCAGGCTTGGCCTCTTTGTCAGCTGACTTTAATCAATGTGTTCTTTTTTTTTTTTTTTTTTTTGGCCTGTCCCGTTTGGCTCTTTTGCATCAGAATTGTTGTCTAAAGGCAAAGAAAGATGCCCAACGGATTTACTTTACCAAACTGACCATCCCAGCCTTGCCGTAATGGTCCATTTGATTCACCTTTTATTGTTTATTTTATTTTCACTTACTGAATACGGGACAGACTTGACTGGGGGAAAGAAGGGGAGAAAGAAAGAGGGAAAGAGAAACAGCTGAGAAGAGGGACGGGGGAGAAGGGCAAAAGACAAAAACCAACAGAACGGGCAGAGAAAAAAAAAAATGCATATATCAATCACCTGGATCACCTGCTGAGAAAGAAAAAAGAAAGCAAGCAGAAGAGAACAAGAGTAATAGAATAAACAACATCACAATGATATATGGGAATATGACAGTAAATACTAAATGTTAAACATTATTGTGCAGCACACAAGATCAACAGAACACAGTGTGCTTTGAGGTAGGAGCCAAAAAGGGTGTAGTTTGTGGGTGTGATCACCCGTGTGTACACCTGTGAGCATGGACGCGCTTGTTTTTAAAAGGTTCCTTCATGTAATAATCTGCTAGAGGGTGTGGGGGGGCCACAGCCCCGTCCTCCAGGGCATGAAGCAGGTGTGGAGGAGATCAAAACTCCAGACATCCAGAGGCCCCCAGAACACAAGAGACCAAGGAAGACCAACAGAGGGGCAGCCGCGCCACTGTCCCAGAAAGAGCTGAGGAGAGTCCCAGATGAGGGCTCACTCAGCAGCCGCGGAGCAGAAGCCAGGGGGAGTTGCAGTGACGCGCCCGTGAGCTCCGCCGGCAGCCAGCTGCGCCTGAGTGACCGAGCCCCAGGCCGAGAGGCCGGGGGCACCCCACCTCCGAAGTGGCCCGAGCGAGCCCCAGGCTCCAGGCCCCGATAAGCGGCCGCCAAGGAGTGAGCCGGTGTGTACCTGGACGCCCATCCCCGGACACAAAGAACCACCAACGCACCGATGTCTGAGGGGGTCCGCCACTGGCAGGGGAAGTGGTGGTAGGGGGAGATAGGCCTCCAAACCTTGGAGGGCCTGAGATGTCCCCAGAGAGGTGGCGCCTGACACCCAACCTGACATATAGACACAGACATACAGGCACACACAGATACAAACATCCATTCCCACCCTCATGCTCTCATATGCACTCACTCCACACTCAACCAACGTGGAGACATACATAAAGAGACGTTGTACACACGATCACACTCCCCAAGCGTACTCTACAAACCGGGTCTAGGTGCCCCCGCCCCTGGAGGGGGGCACTGCACCCAGACCCAGGTGGTGTTACCCTTTTCCCTGCGGTGGGGGGAGGCAGACTGCCCCGACTCCGCAGCAGCAGGAAGGCTCCACACTCCAGACCGCAGTCGGACGGCCAACTCCTCCTCCTAGTCCTAGCCCCCCTGCTCCAGCAGGTCGCAGAGAACGGGGGTGAGAGAAGACTCCAAACCTCCCTCCACCCTCCTTCAATGTGTTCTAATGATTAGACATTATCATGCACTTCTTTAGCTCATGAAAACTTTCTTGACTAATATTAGCCTTTCCTCTCTCTTTCTCTCCTCCAGTTGAAGTGGAAGTGTAAAAAAGATGATGAGACAAATGGAGGCTACTCTCATGACATTCTGTTTAAACTTCTACAAAAGGTATGCGTCCTGAAAAGAGAATAAGTAATGCCACAGTGCTGCAAAGTTATTGATTTATACTGCAAAACAGTTGCTTTTAGAACTATTTAAAAAAGATTACAACACAATAAAATAATTTAGGTTTGGCATTATACAGTATTGCCTTAAATAACGACTCTTTTTGTATTACAAATGAGTGTTAAATGAATGCAAAAATTCCCATGAATTTATGAGGTATTTATTTGACTAGGTTAGCCAAATGCAATCATTTTCCTCTCTAAAGGGTCTGCAAATTAAATTTCCTGGGGAAAAAATACACTGCTGAATTTTTAGGTTTGCTCACTTCCAAAGAAATGCCTCTAAATCCAGAAAAAAAATACATCACATAAG
Organism: Aulonocara sp. 'chitande type north' Nkhata Bay; assembly: GCF_057382095.1. Lineage (NCBI taxonomy): Eukaryota > Metazoa > Chordata > Actinopteri > Cichliformes > Cichlidae > Aulonocara > Aulonocara sp. 'chitande type north' Nkhata Bay. Next base: position 32,128,058 of record NC_141362.1, on the reverse strand, counting down.
TCACAAGTTATAAATTGATCCCCAAGAAAAACTTAAGTTGGTACTTGATGGAGAAAGCCTTGTAGGAAAGCACAATGGTAAGATGTTTCTTGAAGTCAAT
>NC_141362.1:31785458-32122958 GCF_057382095.1 Aulonocara sp. 'chitande type north' Nkhata Bay | reverse complement strand
TTAGCCTTTTTTCTTCTGTAACTCTGACTGGAAACATTACTATGCTAGAATTATTTTCAAATTAGCCTTCACTGAGAATACTTCTTGCTAAAGAGGTCCAACATGACATAATAGATAAACCATGGCAGATATTAGCGGTGTTGATCCACACCTATCCACGGGTCAGTGGATGTGAATGTTCTTTTCAGATTCTTATCTGGGATCTACAAATCTGATCCCTCTCCTGTAGCCGACCCCTTCATAGTGTCCCAACATTATCCAGCTGCAATCACATATGAGCAAAGTGAGGACTTGGTTCTTTAACCTCATCAATCTAAACACAGCTCACAGAGTCAGCGTCTCGCCACAGGGAGCTCAGATACACGGATGACTTCACCCTTAACTTTAGTTCCATCTCTGCTGGGCTTAATAAATGAATTTGAGGCCAGTATGAGGAGCCTAATGGAGTAAAGGGAGGGGCAAATTCCCCAAGAAGACCCCCTCAGGGTACAGAGACTTTGATCTATCTCATGGTGTGTTAAATTTTTAACTTCTCTCACAGAGAGGAGTGTTGATCTTTTGGCTCTGTTTTTGTTGTAGATATGACATGATTTATAACTGGACCTACTGCATTCACCCAGTTTTTCTCACCATGGATATTAATTTCAAAATAGGGGAGGGCCGTGTCTTTCGCACCATGTGGAATTGCTCCCCACGCTCTTGGCTAAATTCAGACCCTTCATTTGGGAAAAGAATCCAGTTTCTTTTCCTGATCGTCCACTTTTGCGTGTGTACCCGTTAACATTACTGATATGACAAATACGTCGTAGTGACAGGCTGAAAAATGGAGAGGTCGAGAAAACGAACCTTTAAATTTTCCCAGAAGTCCAAATGTTTCTTTTAGTACATGGTTCAAAATCTCAGTGAATGCTAAAAGAACCTATTATCCATTGCTAAACATTTCAGTGCAGTCCTATCCGAGAGCGGCAAATAGTTGCATCTGAAAAAGGGATTTCACATGGATAGTTTATCTTAACAAACTCTCGGATGTGGAATCCCCATCTATCTGTCTGCTTTGTTTTTGCCAGACCTGACGTTCATGCCTCCAGAGATATGATGCCATCATTAATCATTGTGTCTTGATTCATGGTTTATTGCTCAGTTTAGCATACCGTATTATTTAAAACGATTCTATTGTAAGGGTTTTAAATTTGAGCCTTCTATGCCTGCTTCTTCCATCAAGAGCCAGGGAATCATTGCAGGGTTGTCACGGCATAAACCAGATGCAGTAGATCAGCTATTCTGGGATTGTTTTTCCAGCCTGCTGGTTTGCTAGTGCTTTAAAAGTGCGTTATCACCTAAAATAGTCCTTGTGTCTGGAAGAGATGCATTGGATGTGGCCTTGCTGTTGGCATATTCAGTGCTGGCCTGAAACCTGCTCTTAATGGAGATGATAGCTGTTTAGGAACAGCTTTCTGTTTATTGCAATGACCAGACTTAAAAGCTGAATATTTCTTTTTTTTTTTCTTTGGTTTTGTTCTATTTCACATTTTTGTTAGTAGCAAAAGTAAAAAGGAAACGAGCAGTGAAAATACATGAGACTGAAGGATGATTGGCCACTCACGAAACGGAGGATGGGAGATGTTTTAAAAAAAGATGTGCTGGTTTAGAATACATAGAAATCTATGCCTAAATGCATTTAGCTCATCATGCATATCATGAGAGGGAAGAGCTGTTTTCAATTTGCTTGATCCTCTTTGCAGCTTGATAATATTTTCTGTCTTGATACATGATACCGACAGCATAAACAAAAAAAACTGTTGGTTTTATGAAATCCCCTTTCATGTGTAAATACAAAAAAACAAACCAGACCAAAACAAAGACATGTAGCATTAGATTTCACTGGGAAGCACAATTACAGGCGCAGCACTCTTGTCCTATTTGCCAATACAGTATTTTTAATGTTTAAGTTGGTAGCCGACAAAAAACACAGCTCGTACGAGCTGCTTTAGAGGAATGACAAGATTTTTTTTTTGTATTCTGCATGACAGCAAGTTTAGATTTTAAAACGGAGGGAAGTGATGCCAGATGTGATTGGGATACTTCACAGTTTGGCCAGTTTTTTGCAGAGCAGACAAGATAATTTGTCTTCCATCACAGACTCTTTCATCTCGCATTCACAGGACTTTCACACAGATGACAGACTGATAGAAAACCAAGGACACATGCATGCAGGAAAAATAAGATGCCAAGTATTATTTCTGATTTCTCTGATATTGCACAATTCTTCTTTCTCTTGTGAATAGATAAGGTTTTGATTGCTTAGGGAGTTATTGCATCGAGCAGGGCAACACAGTCAACACAGTGTAAATCTCTGTCAGTGAATAGCTCATTCTCCTGCTTATCCTGAAGTTTACTAACGGACTCTGGTTAGCTATTGATAGCCACCTCTTTGTGCTTTAGCTGTGCTTCAAAGTCCACTTTACTCCAGTGCAGCATTCATGCCTCTACTGTGCATGAAATTCTGCCGTGCGTGTCTAATTTTGGCCACCTCTACATAATATTATTGTGTTGCGGAGTCCTATATAAGCTGTAGTTTCTCTAGAAAAAATGATACAAACACATAAAACAATGTGTAAAATAAAGAAAAAAGCAATCTCATCATACGAGTATTTGATGTTTTTATTTGCTTTGCACAAAAAATACATAAAAACAATTTTTTCTTCAGAAGGAAAAAAACATTCACAATGTGTTATTGGCAGAAGTCTACAAGAAACGGATATATAAATGTTCCCACAAACAGTGCTGTTTCTGTTTTGGACTGTTTGCATAGAATTCAAAATTTATTGCTTGAAGAACTTATTTTGGTTTCTAGATTTTGTACCATGACCCGTGGCGCTCTTAGGAATTTGACTTCTTCTGGGTTTTGTGCCACATCCCATCCCGATAACTCCCCAACAAAGCCGGAGTGAGGCTCGTCTCGACGTCTCCTCTGTAGGTTTGAGGAAAACGTATGGACGAGTGTTTCACGCGTGTTTCACGTGTGCTTCCCTTTGCTCGTGTGCCAGTGTGTGAGATACAGCATGCATTTTTGCGTGTTGGGTGTATTTGGGTAGAAGGTAGTGTTTAAAGCCTCATCAGAACTTTTGCTACAGTAATGATGTTTCTGGTCCTCCTTCTCCCTCAACACCCCCTGCATATGTGGAAGTATCAAGTTACCCTTTACCACTTTTCTTCTCGTGCACTGCTCACCAGAGCATTGAACGCTGATTTGCAGCTAAGAAAACAGCCTGCTTTGGCTTCTTTTTTTTTTCATTTTTCTTCTGAGGTCTTGGACCTGTGGCCTGGCTTGGTCGGTAGCCCAAACTGCCACCACTGGCTGGCTTTTATTGGAAGCAGGACTAAGTGTTTGTTTTCACTGCCTTGTTGGGAATGAGAGATGGGGGGTACCTTGGTCTACCATTGAGTGGGGCCTCTCAGATGCGTGCGGAGTAAAATTTGCCCTCTGCACACAACAGATTGGCAAGCACGCCAAGGCATCGCAGCTCCAAGGACCTTGGATTCCAGTCGTTGCGTTTCTTTTCTTAAACACAACAATCTTAAGTCTTAACAGCCGTCGTCAGTGCCGTGATGTGTGGTTTGAAGAATTAAAATAGCTAAGGGGAAATGTGAAAAGGTTGAAAATGTCAAGCTCTTAGTTTAACATGAGACAAAGTTTAATTATTAACTTAAACACTGGATCTGCCTCTGCAAAGGGTGATTGCTTGGAGAACATTAACTTTGTTTATGTGCCCCCTTTTCAAACAGAATCACGCATACTTTTTAGTAAACGCTGTGGATCACAGTGCTCTAGGAGCATATCCTGTGCCTTTACAAAGTGTACAGTGTTCATCTGTGGTTTATTATTCATTGTTTGAGATTCTGCATTCCAAAAAAGCAGATATCTTTAGATTTATCCGAACATAATGAACAAAACAATATCCAAATGTGATGATTTCGTCTCCGATCAGGATTCTGGACAAGATGAGGCCCTTATTGCTCTCTATATTCCAAACCTTTAGTAAAGCCTCTCCGAGACATTTGGCTAATCTCTGGTTTATTTGTGCAGTTTGTCCATCACCTGAAGGACATCGTCAAGGATCGAAGGACCCAGGTCGAGGCTGAATGAAAAGCCACTGTCCTCATCCTTTTGTTGTCCCGTAGTTTTGTCACAGGTCTCATTAAAGTCTTCATCCCCATCTGAACCTGTGCTGCCCCATCTGGAGCTATGAGTCTGATTGGAAGAAGTATTATTCCCTCTTTGGTACCCATCCTCTTTTTCAGCATCTACATTTCCTTTCTCGCTGTCCAGCAGGGGCAGAGAACTGCATTTCTTCCTTTTCTGGGAGTTATTGTGCTGGTGGTCCACAGACAAGTCAGGGGTCTTTTTGCTCTCAGTCTCGTCCAGATTCAGACGAGGCGGCTTTGGAGGCGGTGAGCAGGCCAGAAAGACGTTCTGCTCACTTCGGGAACTTTGTAAAAGCAGGTTGTGACTCAGCTTTAGAAAAGACAGATCTCCAAAGCTGTCGGCATTGTTTCCAATATGAGTGATGTGGCGGAAATCGGCGAGCGGTAGGCTGATCATGTTGACAGACAGAACCTCCTTCCTCTTGGAATTCCTGCTGGACCAGCGTCCAGAGGCTGGATTTCTGTGCAGCGATGCTCGGAGTGGCATCCTAGCAGATCTGGTTGAGATTTGCTTAAATGTTTCAGTTTAATCTTTTTTGTTTTTAATGTATCCTCAAAAGTCTTTGTAGTCTCTTTCTTCTTTGTTCAATTTGTTAGGAAGTTTTGATAATTAAAAGCATAACTCCATCTGCAACGAAACACAAAAAGAGAGTATTAACATTTTAACAAATAACAGTTTGATACCACATTTCCCGCAGCAGCATGTCATCCAGGTTCTCTCTTATTCATGCTAGAACATGAAGGAGATCTGTGCTTGTGTTTGTCGTGTTTTTCAAAACCAGATGTAAGGATTTGACTGTGTCTGTTAGCTTTTTTTAAATTCACATCCATTGTGCAGCGATTGCACCTGCTAGCCTTGATTTTCATTTAATGAAATGCAGCAATTATTTGGCAGCGCAGGGATGTTCAAACAATGCTTTGAACCTTTCATTTACAAATATTTACTTTTCAAATCCCCTCTTTTCCGATAAATGCAGGTGTGGTCTGCTGCACGTCTTCCAGAGGAAGTCTTCTAGTCCATTTAAGACTTCCAGTAAGAGAGTCAACAAAATAAATAAGAAAAAATGCCAGAGTGGTAATTGTTATCCTGTATGCGGTGCATTGTCTTCACTTTCTCACAACCTCTGTCAGAAATTATGATAATAACTTCACTTTAGAGCACATGTTTATAATTTCCTCAGAAGTCTAAATAACTGGGATACAATTACTTTATTTTGCTGTGGTGTGAGAGGTATGCCCCGAGTCTGGATTTGAAAGTTATTTAAGATAAAATCAAATACAGCTATTCCATAAACAGCATCGCACTCTAGGCATTATCTTAGAGGATCAATCTGTTTTTAATGTCTTTTGGAGGATAATATAATCTTGAAATTTCATTTCCACCAACAAAACCTAAAACCTCTTGGTCACAATGACTCGAAAAAACAAAACAAGAAAGCGTTTTCACTTTCCGTGACCAGTAATGATTTTAGTGAGCGAGACAGAACTCAGTTCATCAACGCAGGCACGCCGATTAGATAATCTCCTCTGTGTCTGTGATTTTTAAGCCTCCCAACAGCTTTGCCCACAGTTAGATCTGTGTTCGTGACTTGAAACACTCACTCTGTAAATTTGTAAACCACTTCGGCAAACAGGTTTTGTTGGCCTGTAAAGGTTTTATCGGCACTTTAGTAGCAGCGGGAGATTGGAGCGCGCGGACTCGACTGCATTCCTTTCCAGACATGTCAGTTTGGCCAAGGAGGAGTCGTTGGGATTTTAGCCATGAGTATCGTGTTCAGGAAACACTTCGTGGCCAAGTTAAAAACTAAAGAAGCTCATTAAAACACATTGGCCAAGAAACACGTTTTAAATGATGGTTCCGAACGCTCCATTAATTACACATCTCGAAGACTGATAAGGACTCAGTCTGCTGAAAACTTTAACCACAATTAAAATAACTGATGTTAAGATCTTTTTCCTGCCGTGCAGTTACTTTAGTGAGAACTATAACAATAATTAGACAAAAAAAGAAAAGATGTTAGTTTTTACCTGTCTTGCTGGGAAAATCAAGGATAATTGAATCCCACACACACGCACACCCGTCTCTGCCAGGAAGCTAGGCTGTGTGTACCTGCACACTCTCACAAACCTTCCTTTGACATGACGGGGCTTGTCAGCTGTTACAGACAAGATCTCATTGAACCACCTCGAGACACAGAAACAATGTGAGCTACAACAGTCTTTTCCTCATCGTAGAAGAAAAGCTAAAGAAAGTATTTATGTACCATTTCTTACCCTTCTCTGCTTCAACGAGTGTTTTAGATAATCCTTGCAGAAAGATCTTTTTGTGTCTGGCTGATGAAAGTTATCTTCCCCTAAGTGATAAGCCAGGTGAGGTCAAAGTATAAGATTGTTAAGAGATCCAGGTATTTCTTAGTTGACATCTGAAGTCATCCCACCTCCAGTCAGGAGATTATATCATCCTGTTTGCGGAGTGAGTTGGCCTTTTAGTCGTAGGTGTTACAGTAAGTCCTGCTGGTTGATTGGCTGCACCCATCACCTGCGGGTGAGTCGGCACAAAGCACGAGCTCCCGGTTTAATTCCCATGACATTGAGAAAGGCAGAAACTGCCGTGCACGACTTATTCTTAAAGCCGAATGGTGTGACTGAGAGAAAGGAAAGGGGCGACGTATAGTTTGAAGTTTGAAGAGGTTGGTCATGTACAACTGATTGTGTTTTAATAAGAGTGTGTGAGACTGTTATAGATTGTGTGCTTATCTGGGGAAAAAAGAGGAAGTCGTAGTAAGTGAGAAACCGGTCAGCCCTAATCTCTGTCTTATTGTCCCTCTATTCTGCTGATTTCCTGATTTCCTGTCTGTTGTTGAGTTGAGCCCACTCCAAAGACTCTTCTGCCTGAGTGGAGGCCTGTAGCTATTCTGTGTAATCAAAGCTCAGTATCCCACACAGACATGTATGAGCAGGCACGCTGGATTTCACAAGAGGGATCACTTGCTGCATTTCTAATTCTCACGCCTCCAGCGTGTTGTCTTTGCTATGGAATGCTATAGTAATGGATGTGTCAGAGCAGAAAACGTTTGTGCGCTCGCTGGAACGTGTTTGCGTAAAAAGGTTTAAAGCCTCAAAGTTTCAGTAACACTCACTGCTACGCACTTTGATTGTGAGCCTTTTTTTGGGACTATTATCTTCTGAACAGTTGCATCTACCTGCGTGGTGATGTTTTAAAGATAACATATTTCATAATGCTGAAATATTGCCATGTGTTGGAGAAAGCTGTAGATCTGTGTGCAGTATTTGTTTGTTTTTGCCTTCCTCCCCAACCCTAAACATGCCGGGCGTGAAGGACAAATCGTATTTTTTAAGCGCTCCTTTGAAATCGATCCAATAAACAACATACGTCCCGCCCTCATCCTCTCTGCTGCTCTGCAACTCAGGACCAGAACAGTCTGCAAGAGCAGACACAATTACTCACGCAAATGAAATTATCATAACATTTACCCAAGGCCGAAACAGAACATTTTTGAACATCCCTCTTCTGAGAAACCCCCTCCTTCTTCCACCTACAACCACAAAACTGCTTTCATGCTAGAAGACAATCAGGGTGAAGAGCTAGTGTTATCTGTGGTATTTGGGTATGACCTCACAAGACCTGCTGTCTGACCAAGGTTGGGCTCAGTTTGTTAGCGGTGCTCTCATGCTATGTAGCCTCTGGGCTTATGCGTTTAGCCCGAACTGGATTTCTGCATAAGCCTCTTTTCTAAGGCCTGACCATAGTGGGCAATGTGGTTTGATGCAGCTATGCCGGGCCTGAAATCTGGGATGCTGCATGTTTTTGTTGTTGCAGGATAAAAAGTGTTTCCAGATATTGCTTTGACTGGCGCAACGATTCCAAACTGAGGCTTTGGTGGATATTCTTTTGGCTCTTTGTTGTATGTACTTCAGCTTCCGCTGATCAAGGCCCTCAGACAGCCAGCATTTAGAATAGATTTACTGCAAGATTTGGCTTATTCTTTTATATGAAAAAGCTTTTTTGTTTTATTGGCAAATACTGGACATTGGGCTGTGATCAAATTCAGCGTGCAATACATCAATGAATTAACCAGATTATTTAGCTTGTAAGACTTGTTAAAGTAGTCATTCCCACCTGTCTGTATTTTGTATAAACAGTTTCTAGTAGTTTTCCTTTTATCATTTCTGGTGGGAATGTTTAAATATGCATTTGTCATCATCTTCAGCATTGTTGTCGCTGTTCGTCTGCAAAGTTATGACTCAGTGATTAGCCGTCTGAAGGTTTTCCAACAGAAACTTGGCTGTGGGATTGCTAAGAGGAAGTGCAGACACTCGCTTGCATGATTCCAACATGACAGAGATCTGACACCGAAGCCCAGGTGTTACTTTACTGAATACCAAGCGCACACTCACCAACACATATGACGTAGCTAACAGTAGCTTCTAATCAACACAACAAAGTCACGTCAGGTCCAACACAGTAAGCGGATGGCTTGGCTGGGTAAAAACAAATATTCTCTGATGAGGTAATGCACTGCGGTGCCAAATGTCACAACACAATAAAACAGCTGGATTATTTACGTTTTGAGGTTTTACACCAAAGTTTGTCAGTCAGCGACAGAGACATTTAATGTTTTTGAGTTTTTCATTTGTGCGTGTGTCTGTCCCGGTATCATGATTGTCAAAGTCAAACGTGCTCAGAAAAATTGAAAAATAAAGTGAGTAGAATTTGGTCATCCAAGGTCACTGAGGCCTGATATTCTTCCCATTCTTGCAAACACAATATTTCAGGAGCACCACGAGGGAATTTCATCATAATCAGAATCTTTTACTGTCGTTATGCCAAAAACACAGAAAAATCATATGCTCTGCTATTCAGTGCAAGGAAAGCAATCTAACTATTCCCAAAAAATATAAACCATTTTAAAAGTGTTTCTGTTAACTGATACATGATAAACAACATAATATGTACGTGTATGTGTGCTCGAGTCATTATTAATAGCACAATTTTAAAATTTAAGGCAGTGCAACCTCATAAAAAGTTATTTGTTTGGGGGTTTTTTTGGCCATAAAGGAATAATTTTTACATTCATTATTACATAGTTTGCAGAAATATCTGATTGGTGGCATTTTATGTCTCAAGTCAAAGGTCAGCTTCACTATAACATAATGCTTTATGACACTTTTTTGCATATACCAACTCGGGAGCAGAAAATTTCACATTTGGTCAGACACAAAATTGCCTATTAACCTTAACGCAATTTCATTGTTCTTGACAATGACAATAAATAAATAAATACTAAATACTAAATATTGCCCTAAAAAGCAGCCTCGCCTCTGTCAGTGCGCCCCAGGGTGGCTGTGGCTGCAATGTAGCTGCCATCACCAGTGTGTGAATGTGTGTGTGAATGTGTGGATGACTGGATGTGTAAAGCGCTTTGGGGTCCTTAGGGACTAGTAAAGCGCTATATAAATACAGGTCATTTACCATAAAAAAAATTGTTGGACCTACACTACATACTGTATTACTTTATGAATATGGGCACACTGGGATGCATTCTGCAGTTTGATTGGTTAGTGGAAGCTTACACTCACAATGTGATAATGTAGGTTTGACTCGTGGCACTATTCTACATTCAAAAATGACCCGAGGATGTTTAACATATAGTATGGTGCTGCATTGTCTTTCATTCAGTTTCCTTTAACTCATTACCAGATCTTTTAATAAGGGAAAGCTATATTAGCATTACTATTATCATATTATGTAGTTTATGGTTGCAGTTTTGTGCTTTAAATAGTACTTTGCATTCTTTGTTACACAGAATATTGAAGACAAAATTGTTATGGATTTTTTGTGTAGTTATTGCAGGATTTATTCCAAAGAATTTCAAAACCCATAAATTTGGAGGTATCAGTAAAATCTGAGGAATGTTATTTCTCCTGACACTGACTGATTAGTAATTATTGAATGATGGCTGTGCGTTTTAGATTAAACTGTAGATTTGTAGAGTTAATGTAAACAATACATACTGAGATCAGTTTTACTGGTTTTGCTTACTTTACACATTAATTAGTGTAGATAAGGAACACATGCACAAACAAAGTAAACAGAAATCTGCAATTGTTGTGCCATTTTCTTTCTTTTTTTTTTCCTTGTGTAATACCTCGGCTCATTTTTTGACATCTCCAAGGTTCAGATGGTGTTCTTGCAGTGCCCTGGCCTCCTTTGTTTTAATAGCAAATCTGAGGGCTTTTCCAGGAAGGCTGGAATGTGAAAGACATAATTTTGCTTTTACAACAATGTATTCTTGGATATTACAGAAACCAAACCCCCACATTTCCCTATTCAAGGATCCCTGAGCTCATCCATCATAAAGAGAAATGCCAGGGCACCAGGAGTTCAGGTCTTTGCTGCCATTTCTCTTTTCACTGTTTATATCCTTTACTTTTACAGATTCCAAAGGCACTTTTCTGACTCCACCCTGCACGCTTCTATTCTGTTGAATACTGTGTATACCCATGAGCGTAGTTATATAGCTTATATGGGGTGTTTGAGTACAGCAAAGCTAATATGATTGAGCTGATGAGCTAATATAATTACAACTTTAGCATTTTAGCTTTCATTGTATTTTTTTAAGTCCCAGAAATGATTTAGATGACAGACTGGAATTATTATCAAACATTATGAAACTTCGTTAGCTACCTGCATCCATATACTGGAAGGATGCAATGCACAAATACACATGCTCGCTAATTAGTGCTGATTAGCAGATTAAAAATATAGTCACCAAAACTGAGCCACACAGGTCTTGTATGGTCTCTGCCATAGCAGGCAGTAATAATTATTTGATAATTTCATTAAAAAAAAATGGCATAAACACCACAAACATAGTTGAGAAATCCAGTTCAGTGACTTCAGTTAGCTTAGGTGAGCAGGGTCGTGTCCAGGATTTGTTTTGTAAATGGGGTGGCACAGGCGAATCAAGAACAAAAAGGTTTATTACTTAAAACGTGGTGCTGCACAGTGTCCAAAATATAGTAGAAAAAAGAGAGTATCCCAAGTTAGAAATACTTCAAATACAAGTATATTAAATTTGTACTTTAGTAAAGTACTTGAGTAAATCTACTTAGTTACATTTCTTATGGCTCTCTCAATACTCTCATGCAAAGATGTTGGACATTGTAAGACTGGCAGTACACTATGCCAATGACATTGGTATTGGGGGGCACCAGCATCCTGGTGCCACCCCATGCCCTGTTCTGGATACGCCCCTGCAGATGAGACCTGGTAGACAGCTCCTGTAGCTGTCAGTATACCTGGCAATGTGGAAATCAAAGCCGTACCCTTAATTTTAAGCCTCAACAGTATCCAAATGGACAAGTTATATAAAAAAACCAAAACAAAAAACACCCACAATACAGTTATGAAAGGTTCAACATTTGTCTTTCCATCATTATCGAGCAACAAACGTATTATTTATTTTCCTGTTCCAGGCCGCAAACATGTTTTTTAAAGCTATTACGTTGAACTCTATTGAAGCTGACTTGGTGTTGGTACCAGTCATTCCAGCAGCTATGTTTGTTTTTTTTTGCAGTTTAATTTGGCTGCTTTGATCAGACGTACATTTTCTGTCAAATAAAGGAAGTTTGTGCATTGCATGAGAGGGGCTAAAAACAGGAAGTACATTTGGGTCTCGACCTCTGTGGTTTGTTTGTTCTTTACTTGCAAAAGCGGTGTAGTAGAACAAACCTTTGGGGTTTTATGTCTGCTGACTTCTGTAATGAATGTTGATTAATCCGCTACCATTTAGAAAGCTTAGGTTTTGTCTGCACGAGAATTTCACCTCGGCTCCAGTGATGCATCTGCAGTAAGGCTGCCTCTTTGTTTGTGTTAGCATGAGCGCTTGGGTACCTTCACATACACACACACGCCCAAACGATCTCTATACTGGTATTTGCCTTTCATAAATCACAGCTCGGTGACACACACACAAATACAGAAACACACACTACGCCACCACACGCCCGCCAGTTAAATAGTTCCTTGATTAACTTCACCGCAGTGGATCAGAGCACACATTTTAGCTGGGACCACAGAGCAGGCTTGTTAAAAAACCCATTCTTAAGCTTTGGAGGACTTTAAAGTCACCTCGGCACTGCAACCGTCTAGTTGAAGACATGTGATGCTTTATGGTGTTAATGAGTGATCCATTTATCAAATTTGAATTGGTGAGCCGTCAAGTTGCAAGGTTAAAAGCTGTTAAGCGTGAAATGGCAAGATTTTAACGGAAGCTGTTTTGAATAGATGTAGTTTCACTTTACTCGTGTCCGCGCTTGTCTGTCTCTATTAAATGTACAAACACCTTTTCAATCACTTGTCCTCACACGCTCGGCGATCTGACAACTTGTGCTGCGGCCACCTGCGCTCCTGCCATGCCTCCTGCCGTGTGTGGGAAGGACTTTTAAGAGCGTGTGTGTGCTGCTTGACTCACAGCACTTGTGGTGATCATGATGTCATTACTGGCCTGGGGTCAGGCTGGGGTGTGCTTTTTCGAGGCCTCGCCATGCGCTGATGTCACGTAGCTAATCCTCAGCTTGTTTATATGTATGCATGTGCGTGTGTGGTTGTGTGTTTTACTACTATTCCACCTCAGCGGTGGCCTTGAACCCTCCTGTCTTGGCTTTGTACAGTGGCCCATTGTTTGTGTTTTGTGGTTTCCCGCTCACCCCGGATCTTGGCGTTAAGGCACCAAACACCCACCCGCCCCTACACACACACTTGCAGACACACACAGACATAGACATGCACATATGTACCCACCAAGTGTTTAGTTACAGAGTGATGCACTGGCTAAATATGTATATTGTAAGTTAACACCCGAGGCAAGGAAACTTCCCTCATTCTGAGAAGAAATGCGTCACACTGCCCATAAAGCACCTGTTAATGCACAGAATTCCCCTACATCATTAGTGTCGTGCAGTCTGCCCATGATGCCATGCCATGTCATGCTGGGCTGAGAAAAAGGCAGACCAGTTCTAAAAGTTTTCCTGGTGCACTTCAGCATTGTGCCCAGTAGGGGGCGTAGCAGAGTATGGTTAGATTTGCTGTATAGGCAGGAGGATTTCCACAGCTTCTTGTATATTTGCTTGTGTTTTGTTTAATTTTAAGTTACAAGAGTTGTTTATTTACCTAATAGTGTTCGCGTGATATTTCATAGTTACGTGTCAGACGGGGGCTTGAGCTCACGTTATTGGAATGATAATAGCAGCTTTCCTCAATCCAGGGGTGGCGTAGGGGGGAGTGAGGGTAACGTCCCCCCTCACCGACCCTCTCTTTTTTTCTTCTTCCTCCACACTAGACCCTCTTTCTCCCCAGCACACGGATGCTGGAGTCCCTATGATATTTTCCAGATGCCTTAGCGAGTGCATCGACAAAACTTACCACTCATCAGATCACTCCCCGTCCTTAATGCACACGCTCACTCTCTCCTGCAGCTCACTGTCTTGTTAAAGAGACACTTCCTTGGCCCAGCAGACTTCCTTGATATAATCTGTTCAAAGAATGGCTTTCTTTGTGTACACGTGGTCTTCCTTCCTAATCAGTGATGGGATGATGGTCTCCATGAGTGCCTATGTTTGTGTTGCACATACAGTATAAGCACAATCCTGGTGAATTTTAAATTGAAGTTGTCAGATTAAAAATTTTTCTTAAAGTGTTTTCTCGTTTCATCACAGTCTGTTTCTTGTGTTTCGATCTTGGTTGACCGGTGTGTGGCATTGGTCATTGCACAGATGTTTGTGTGTGTGTGGGTGTGGGTGTGGGTGTGCAAGCCCTTTTGGGCTGTGTTCCACCCTGCTTGATTAGCCATTAGCCAGTGGCTGCCCTCTCTGATTTCCCCCCACAGTATGATAATCCGTCGCCATCATCATCCAAGCCAAAGCCCTGCCAGCAACTGCCAGGCCCAATTCCAGCCCACATTTTAGGTTTAATGACCTAAGGCAGTGGAATTACCCCATCACAGTTTCTCTGTGGGCTGCTGTCTCATGCATGTTCACCATGTCGTCATGCAAATGTTAACTGAGATGAGAGCATGTGTCCAAATCTGCCTCTCTGCGCCGCACTCAAAGGCCTGGTTGTGAAAGCAAACAGAAACTGGACATTGACTGCATTTTGGTTTTTTTGCGTGTGTGTGTGTGTGTCTGTGGTCAGCTTTGAATGAGCAACATGATGTTGCGTGTCTAACACAGTCATCTTTCCTCCACTGGAGGCTTTCTGTGTAGAGTTTACATGTTGTCGCCACGTACTCCAGCTTCCTAGGACATGCATGTTAGGTTAAGTGGTGATTCTAAATTGACCCTAATTGGTGTGAATCTGAGTGAATCTGATTGTGACTTGTTCTCTCTCTCTGTCTTTTTTCCTTGTGTTAGACTAACAAACTGTACCTCTCTTCTCGCCCATGTAACAGCTAGGATAGGGTCCAGCCGTCCCGCAGCCCTGAATTAGCCAAACGTTGGATGGCTGCCTTGAAGGACTGTTGTCATGATCTAAAAATCCAAGATGTTTGGCTTTTCTTACGACTCTGTCGCAGGATCACAGGATCGCTCCACAGATTTTACACTTCAAGTTCAGCTTACTTGTGAGGAGGACTGCACAGACATTTTTTTGTAGCTTTATACGTTTTTTTGACAATTCTGAGAAATAGAACTCTCAGTGATACAATCAGGATTATCACTGTTTAAGCTTGGACACCATACATTTATAACGGGAATGCTGCTCACTGATGAAAACGCTGCTGCTTATAAATAAAATTAAAGGGTTTTTGTGGCTTGAACCTTAAGTAGAACTAAAAGTTGATCTGTCATGAAATCTGATAGAAACTACTCTGTTGAATTGATTTTCTAAATCAACTGATTGTCTGGTCTATAAATAAATCTTCTTATGAATCTTGTTTTTGTAAGTCCTACTAGTCTGTGTAGCTCTGTTTCACATTATGATAATATCCACTTTTTTGTTATCACCCCTTTAGGCTTCCCTGTCCAATGAGCGTGACTACGAAAGCATTGTGATGATGAGGATGAGGCAGGCCGCCGAACGTCAGAAACTCATAGAACAAATGCAGAGGGAAGACGAGGAGGAAGCTGCCACGTCGTAGCACCACAGGACTCAGCTCGTTACCAGCACTGTGAGAAATATTAGATGTAATCCTGCATCAGGCTTTAGTTTCATAAAGTCTCTTATTTGTTTTTATTATTTTTTTGTATGTAATGTGATGTGTGGCAAAATAAACAATTTTCATAAACAAACAAAAAACAGTTTTTGTGTCATGGCCTTTCCTGAGAAGAGATGTGAGAACCAGCAGGGTTTGATGCACAGCTGGGTAGTGCCAGATAGTAGATACAAATTTGGAGATTTAAAATGATTTAGACTGGAATGCATCTTATGACTATGTAATTGCACTATGGTGTGTGCATTACAGGCCTCTGGGGATTGATTACTGGTCTATTGGTCTAAGCATCACTAAGTACTAATACATTTCTAGGTATTTTTTTTGACAGAAAGTCTTTATTTATAGTGTTGTAATATTTTATTATCCTTTTCTTTATCCAGGTGAAAGTCTAATTAAGATTTAAATCTCATTTCCTAGAGAGAGCAGGCCATCATGGCAACAAAAGTTACAACAAATACAACACAAGTTCAAACCAAATACAACATTTCATAGAAACAAGTGAGCACAAAATATGCAACAGCAGATCATAAAAACAGTCACACTGACTAAAAGAGTTATTCTCTCTGTCCTCTCCCTCCTTCCTGGAAACAGGGGCGGCATATTTAAAAGCTTTTTTCCCAGTTGTCTTCTGATTTTTGTTACAGTCATTTGTATGACATTGTGAGAGCGAGGCTATATTGGATGTGGCTTTTACACATATAAACACACAGATAAGAGGGAACCAGCCCAAGGAGAGATTTATAGATAAAAACCAACCAATGAGAAAGTGGAGATCTACAGAGATGGTCAGGATTTCAAGAGCCAGTAATAAAACGTAAAACACAATGGTAGACAGTATCTAAGCTTTTTAGATAGTGGGCAGGTGCATTCATAAAAAGCAGGTCACCACAATCCAATAAAGGTAAAAAAAAAAAAAGTTGCATAAAACAAGTGTTTCATTTACTTGGAGAGAGAAACAACTGATTTTTTTTAAAAGGTAACATAATTTCAACTTGGACACAAGCCTTTCAATGTGAGTTTAAAATGACAAATTCTGATCTATAATGATACTTAGATACTTATAAGATGTGACCATTTCTATTTAGGTCCATTAAATGGTTTTAATCTCAGGAAACGTTAATAACAACTAACATGAAGTTGGATTTCTCTGCATTTAAAACGAACTTAGGTTGAGTTAAACGGAACTGAACAAAATCAAAGCCATACTGCAGAAATTTAAGGAGTTGTGCTGCTGATGGAGATGAAGAATAGATAACTGTATCATCTGCAAAAAGATGAAATTGAATGTTTGATAAATTTTCAGAAAGGTTATTTATATAAAGAGAAAAAAGTAATGGCCCTAATATGGAGCCCTGAGGAACTCCTTTGGATACTGGGCAAAAAGAGGGAGAACACCCAGCAACGTGGACACATTGTGTTCTAGCTGACAAGTAATTTGAAGACCAACTTACAACATTTACAGACAGACCAAAAATCTTTAGTCTGTTTACTAAAATGACTCGGTCAACTGTGTCGAAGGCCTTCGACAAGTCAAGAAAAAGAGCAGCGCAGTATTCTTTGCAGTCCATTGCATCATTAATGTCGTTCAACAGTTTAATAGCAGCGGTAATGGTGCTGTGTTGTTTTCTGAATCCTGACTGCTGTTGGTAAAGAACCGAATTTTGTCCAAAAATTCTTTTACTTGTTCACTAATAAAGTTTTCTAGAACTTTTGCTAGAACACACAATTTAGATATGGACCTGTAGTTATTAACATCTGAAGGATCACCTTTTAACAATGGGAAACCATAGGCAGATTTCCATATTGCAGGGATCTCATTGTTCAAAAGGCTGAGATTAAAAATATAAGTTAGTGGTTCTGCTATAAAATCTGCAACCAACTTAAGAAAATAAGGATCAAGCTGATCTGGCCCTGCAGGTTTATTTGGATTCAACAGATTTAAGGTCCTCTGGTCTTCAAAGAAATTTGGAAGAGAAAAGCTGAAGGATTCAGTTTGAGTGGTAAAAGAGAGAGCCTCCTGTTTATTAGGCAGTTTTAAATATGGATGTAAAGATTCAAATAAAGACCTGGAAGAAACAAAAGACTCATTAAAGCAGTTTAGAATTTCACATTTTTCCGTCTTTTACAAAAAAAGCTGGCATCTCATTGGTAGTTTTGTCCCTATAAGAACATGTTATAATTTTTTTTTTAGGATCGTTAAGATGTTCAGTAGTTTTTGAAAGATAAAATTCTGATTTGGCTTTTAATGAAGAAGGCTGAACGATTTCTTAGCTGTCTAAAAATCAGCCAATCTGCCTCAGATTTAAAATCTCTGGCATTCATTTAGGGCCAATTTCATTAAAATCTAAAGTGGACAGTTTGTCACTAAGTGAATTTAAAGCCTCAATAATAGCTGAGGGGGGTCTCTAACAACCTACAATAGGAATAAAATGGTCCTTAAAAAGTTGGAGCTTAAATGCAGGAAAGAAAGAAAGAAACGGTTTAGTAAAAGATTAAAAGATACTGAAGAATAACATGGAATTAGTCTTTTACATAAATTGCAACACTAACACAATGAAAAAAAAAATTGTAGCCCGTTATTGCAACGTCTTTGCCAGTAATTGCTATTGTTAGCCAAGTTTCAGATAATGTAAGAATATCAGTATCCAATGCGTTCACCCAAATTTTTCACTAAGTCCAGTTTAGGAAGAAGATTAGTGACATTTAAATGAATAATACCAAGTCCCAATCTAGCTTTAAATCACAAGGAACATTTAAACATTTGTAATCTGGACCAGGATTAGGCCGTATATATTTCCAGATAAAAGCAGCAAAAGAACAACGAAGCCTTTTTTTAGAAGTATCACAGACTGATTTCTCTTATTGCTCAGTCTCTTTGGGAGGTGAGAGCACAGGGAAATAAACCAGTCATATGGAATAAATAAATGAATTAAATCAGACAGACTGAGATCTGCACTGATGTTCCCTATGAGAGGACTAGAAAATGAGGTTTATCTTGCTCTCCAGACTGTTGTTGTGCCTCACATGGACAGAGAGCCCAAAGAGATTGGCCTTGCTACACCACACATAATCAAAGTTGCATAATGCTGTAATTTGCATCTGTCAACCATTGTCTGGTTCAGTGTGACTACTCACTGCCTCATTATTCAAGCCAAACAAGTGTGATGTAAAAAAAAAATCATTCTTGTCTGCACTCTCATTCAGAAGCCCTGATCCAAACCACAGACTCTCTGGTGTAACTACGTGGAAATCGTTTTTTCGTCCATGCTAAACCAGTAATCAGGCTGCGATTGGAACACAAGGTAGGCTTTTATGGAATTCTTGTGGGCTTGTGTGATGAAAAGTGAACATACTAGAGGCCCTCCATTATAGAGTTGGTGGTTTAGATGATTTTTCCCATTTCTTTGTATTCACTAGAGAAATTGTCTACTCCTGGGTCTGATCTTTGGTGGACATTGAACATGTGCATTTTCTATGCAAATCCTTTATTTTATAAAACTCAAACAAATGGTAAAAAAAAATAAAAAAATTACTTCTTCATGGATCTTCAAATCCAGTTTTTATTTTGCGACTGACGAGAGTGAGTAGCTTTGTGTAATTTACACGCCATAGCAGTTCCTTGCAAACACTTGCTTTGAACAGAAGGTGGTTGTGGCCCTCCGATGACCATGTTGGGGATGTCCTCTCCCTTTATCATCATGCAAACCCAAGAGTAAGAGAACCAGTGTTCAGAGCAATCTGAAGCTTGAGCTTTTGGGTTATAGAGACGGTGTGTACGTCAACTGACCTTCTTATTGTAAACATGAACATTCACCACAAAATGTATATACAGTACACTGTGCAGCAGGGGTGTCAAACATATGGGCTGGGGGCTAGAATCTGATCGACAACGACTCAAATCTGGTCCATTTATATTTGCATGGCCTTTGAAAATGTAAAGGAGGGCATAAATGTTGGAACTTTAACTGTATTTCCTTAGTTTTTACAGCTTTTACTATATTCATACCAAAACAAAGTAACTATGTAATAAACAATTAAGTGACAGGAAAGTACTTTTTTCAGTTTCTACCACAGTTTCTTTTCAGAAACAGATTTCTTTCATTACAGCAGCATTTATTTATCATGCAGAAAAACCGAAACTTACAGTTTAAAATAAACATCTTTTTTAATACATTCAAATATCTCAGTTGTGATTTGGTTCTTGTCAGGGACCAAGCAGTAAGGCATAAAGGACACAGGTGTTTAATTTTAAAAAAGGGGGTTTTATTGACCCAAAAATATGAAAGATAATTAACAAAGCCAAAAAACTTAAACAGGCAGACCAATAAAAGAGGTCAACTCAATAAGCTAAACTCAAAATAACAACTAACTAAACCACAAACAAACATAAGACAAGCTGACCTTCTGAAATGACACACGGGTAACTTAAATACTGGCTTGGCTAAACCAAATGGCACACAAGGGGGGAAAAAAGGCTGCCATATAACCAACTATCCATCCATCCATCTATTCGCTTCCGCTTATCCTTTTCAGGGTCGCGGGGGGCGCTGGAGCCTATCCCAGCTGTCATAGGGCGAGTATAACCAACTAATACAAAACAATTAAACAAACTTGAAACAACCCCCAGGCAATGAAGCATGTGGTTTTGTCCAATTAGGCTGTCAGCAGTACTTCAGCTCTTCCAGCCCTTTGCCACATCTTTTGCCAACCAGGAAGGAGAAACCAAACCCCAGGTAACTCAAAGAAAGAAAGATATATTAATATAACATAAAACAGAACTTTGACATTGCAGTGTTAATATGTGTGCACGCCATATAAACATTTGAAGGTGTGACAGAAAAGAAAAGAAACAATATATTGGACAATAAGTAGAATATATTTAAAGTAGCGACTGCAAACGTAACTAAAGTGAAGCAACTAGTGTTGAGGTGTGGAGCTTACCCTGTGTGGCTTCCCATCACAGTGCTATATAAATAAAAGTGAACTGGTCTGGCCCTTCATATCAAAGTGGGTTGTGTGTGGTCCACAATGTAAAATGAGTTTGACAGCTCTGCTCCGCAGTACATATACAACATGGCTATTATTGTTGAAGAAGTTAATTTTTTATGCGTCTGCAAGCAAGTACAGCTGCTGAAAAAAAATGTTCATGTGCAACACTAATAGATGGAGAAAGAGCAGAAATGGGAGAAATATTTGAACTTTTTTTCCCCCAAAGGTGAGCACTGCTCAGCAAGTGACATTTGATAAACTTGAAATTTAAAGTTTACATGTGATGTCCTGATACGCTTTACACTTTTTAAAATCATTTATCGGCTTTCTACATCACGTTTTTCGCTAAATTATGTTTTCATGAAACATCTTGCAAAACTAACTGTAGCGCACTAAATGTTGTGTTATTCAAAGGCTGCATGAAAACACCGGGCAGTTTAGTGCAAGCTGAACTGTTAGTTTGCAGTGATGCACGAAGTTGTACTGGTTACATCTCGGTTACTGTTACTTGGTTGCATCAGCGATTGCAGACATCAATTTATTTTGATCGATGAATTTATATTTACTTTCTGAAGTCTGTCTTTCATACTAGCTTTATTGTGTCTATGGGTTGGAAATCAGCCATATAGATCATGAAACATCTGAGTGTATTTTCATGAATTCATTTGGCTAAATCCACAAAGAGCAGTGAATATCCTAGTAGCGGCAAAATGCCGGATCATCCCAGTCTGTACAGGAAATATCACTGGAGGCCACAAAACAGCTTATGTGACTTATTTGTAAGTAGTTCTTTTCACCACGTTACACAGCTACACCCAGTCTAGGGTTCCCCCACCTGCCAAATCCCACTTTAACACCTGCTTACGTTCCTAGCTGCTTTAAAGCCCACTAATTAACACATTTTATTGTGGGTAAGTCTAATTGTGAAAAAAATAAAAGCAACACTCTGACAGGCTGTTAGGTGCTGAACTATTTCTTGGCAGATGACTTTCTGGAGTCATGCCGTCATTGTGAGGTAACCAGTGGAGACTCTGGGAAGTTACTGGTCTGAGCCAAGAAACAGTCTGGCGCATAACCTAATTTGGCTCTGGCTTAGGCCTGAACCCACAGACACAAGCTTTATCAGTCTTCCTATCATCCAACTGTTGATGAAGTTTTTTTTTTTTCTTTTCAAAACCAATGCACCATTGTTTTAATCATGAATTTAAAGCCCACCCTCTTGATGTAGAGCTGAGCTTGTTTCAGTGCAACCAAACTCACTCGCCCCACTCCACCCTTGGCTTTCATGGATCGCGTCATAACTCATTAACCAGCGTAAATTAAAGCTAGAAATTTGGTGTTCTTTTTCTGACAGTGGCCTCAAAAACAAATTCTCACACTTCTGATTTTGTTGTTCTACAAGCAAACTGTTGCGCAATAGGCTTATGTAATACGTATCCAGAAGATTCTGTATTGCTCATTTAAGTTCTCTGAAGTGACGTGCTACCTCTCTGTGACCCACATAAAGGCAAGCCTTACCGTGCCAGACTACTGTGGTCACCCCTGGGTTTCGTAACAAGGTTCGAACAGTCTGTTTTTCCCCTGTTCCCTATGGGGGAAAACTATTGCATAATCGCGTGTCTGCATTTGCAGGCCTGTGTGGCGGTGCTTTCTCCTGTCATTGTGTTATTTAGGAGCCACAGTGCAGCTTCGAAACATCCAATCTAGCCATCCATCTCCCCGCCACTCCTGCACCGCCTCACCGTGGCTGTTACACAATGTCCAGCTGTGGAGCACAGCAGTGTGTTGGGAGACATCTGCGCCTCTCCTCCTGCAAAATCCCCTCATCACATGGTTTTGTTTACGCATAGCTGCTTTCAATATCCCAGCGATGTGAACAAAAGAAAAAAAAACAAAAACAAGGGGAACACACAAACTCTGTCCAAATGACACAAGGAAATACAGTCACAGGAAATGCATTCGCCACCAACTCTGCCCCAAGCCCACAGTGGCTTGTGCTGCATGCAAACCAGGATGGATGAGCCTGTTGCTCTGTCATATCACCAATTATGGCAGCGGCACGGAATCCTCACGGTATCTCATTGCTTCCCATTTTCCTCACATTGTCTGTGTCGAAGCAGTCACTGCGGTGTACCCAAACAGTATCTGGAATGTCTGCGGTAACAGAACTGGGAAGCACCGTCTCCTTTTTTTATTATTAACCTTTATTTAACCAGGAAAAGTCCCATTGAGATTAAAAACCTCTTTTGCAAGGGAGTCCTGGCCAAGAGGCGACAACACGTTGAAATTACAAAGTTACATACATATTATAAATAACAATTACATTTTAAAAACATTTTTCTCTGGCTCTCTCAATCTGGACTTAAAAGCATTTAATGAAATAAGATCTGCTATCTTCCAGTCTTTTTGCATCATGTTCCATGTGAAAGGGGCAGCATAAGTAAAAGCCCTCTTTCCCAGTTCAGTTCTGGCAAATGGAACATTGAGCAATAAAAGATCGCTTGAACGCAGGCTGTAAGAAACAGTACTTCTCCGTGTGAGCAGATCGCAAATGTAGGTGGGCATTTGTCCAAGCAGGTCTTTAGCAGGGAGGTAGATGCTAAGTCATGTGTGAGGCAGCAGGTCTGGTAAGAGTTTGGCTGTGAGCTAGTTGGCAACGTTTCTGGTTTGCGGGCTAGCGATCCAGGCTGGCCCCAGACATTTGTTGGCAGACCCGAGGCTGTAATGAAACCACCCAGAGGGTTTTGGCTCTCGCAGCCAGACTTCTGCTCTCAGTGTTCCTGCGACACTAGAGTCTCATCTTCAAACGTGTAGAGACCCTGTAATGCTCCACAGAGCTGTAACAGCCCACGACAAGTAACAATAATGTTTACCGTGTTTTATTTTTGATGTCCTGTATGCATCTGTTTTACAGATTTTCAGACGATTACACATTATGTTTAATTCTGTTTAAACTGATTACTTTTAATAATAAGTACACAATCCACATAATGACATCATTAAGTTAGAAACACATGTTTTAAAGAAGAATTGTCTTTACACAGCGATGCATGTACAAATGTTTCTAGTGTTTTAATTAGAAAAAAGTGAGGCTTGGTTCAGGATAAATCTACTCTGGTCACTACACTGTATCACCGGTGCTAAACAGTATTGACAAAGGCAAACCCCTGTAGTTTCAGTAATCCCCTGAATCTGGTGACCTATCATCTAATCTGAGACTTTATGTAAGGGATAATCTCAACTTTACTTTTGTTTGACTATGGCGTTACTTTATAGTTGCCAATATCTTAAATGTAGAATGTATAGAGTAAAAACAGGGATATTCTGCAGAATTCATTTACCCCTTTAAAGGCTTATACAAGTACCCGCCCTCCCAGTACGGTATCTTTGTGATCCATCACTCCAACTCCTTGTGAAGACACCACACCAGTGTCTGTCCCACACCTGTCATGGACACCACACGGAAGCCAATCTTCTCCAGCTTGTCCAGCACCAGGCGAGGCGGGTCATCCACGTGATACTCGGAACTGAAACAAGCATAAACAAAGCAATTCTGCTTTCCACAGATGTGGGGATTTCTGCATCTCTCAGTAAACTCCTCTTGGAAAATAGAGTGCTGTTAATTGTTCTAGTGCTTGTTCACTTCCTTCCACACCTTGTTTCATTTGAATCAGATTGCCAGTGGCAACACCTCCCTGATCTGTATTCCATCACCTTGAACGGTTTACTCCAAATCTGCAAGGCAGCAGCTTTCCTCCCCCCTCCCTAACCACACTGAAGCCTTTTCTTCTATACGACCCGATTTCAGCTCTGCTGTCAACATGTACATGTTAACTGCCAAAATGTACAAAGCATCAGTTTTAAGTGCCTAAATATGGATATGCTGCCCACTGTGAGCAAATTTACAGTAGACTTGGAAATAAAGTCTGCACGTCTGTGTGCAGCTAAAGATCAGAATGGAGGCAATGGTTAAATCTTACCCATTTACAATCACTGATAAAAATTGTTTCACAAAAATTATTGAATCAGGAGCAAAATCCTGTCAATCTTTGTAAGAGACATCAGCCTCATGGTGCTTAAAAGCTTGAGCTGAGATAGGCTTACAAAACTTAACCATTTATCCTTGGGTGTTTCACATGGTAGCTCTGAGGTCAAACAGTGCAATTTAAGAAAAATGAAAACAGAAAAACGCTGCAAAGACCCTCAACTAAAGTGTTTTTTGGGAGACAATAAGGTGAAGGATCAGCTACAGTAAATGGCTAATAGCAAACATCTATGGTT
This sequence comes from Aulonocara sp. 'chitande type north' Nkhata Bay, assembly GCF_057382095.1. NCBI lineage: Eukaryota > Metazoa > Chordata > Actinopteri > Cichliformes > Cichlidae > Aulonocara > Aulonocara sp. 'chitande type north' Nkhata Bay. The sequence goes on along the minus strand of NC_141362.1, from coordinate 32,098,248 downwards.
TATATAAATCATGTGATTAAATCACACAGTGCCTTGCGTCTTCCTCCTGCTATTCCATGGTGTTACCGTCACCCCAAAAACACTTCCGTTCTGATTTATTCAACTTCCGTTGTGTTTTAGCTGCAAAAGATTTCACCTCTCAGGGCCATCATAACACGCTTCCCACATTTGACCTATATAGCTCCCATGATTACTGACTTAGGTACTCACAAATTGTTCCCCAGCATAGTCGTTTTCGTCGCTCCCAGGTAATTCATGACCACTGGATCCGAAAATTCATCCCCCACATTTGTCGGACCGTTCTCCTGCAAGGCAGCATTAAGTGTATTACCCACAAAGCTTAGAACTTACTCTAGAAATATTGGGGGGAGACAGCATCCCTAAAAAAATTGTCTGTACAGCTCTCACTGATTGCACCTGCAGCCCTCTGGCAGGTGCACATGATAATCTCCAATATCTGAACATGCTAAAAATAGATGATCCAATATACTTAAAGGGTACTGGAGGAATTAGGCTGCTGGAGTCGTGGAGACATCAAAATGAACATGCGCAAACAAGAGGCCGACAACTGAGCAACATGTGTTTTTAATTGACGTGGCACACACACATACAAAAAGGTCCCACGCACGCTTCTCGCGTCTTTTGTAACCATAACTTTCCCCCCCCAGCGTGCCGAATATTACCGGCCACTGCATAACCAACCTTGGCTGATCAGTAGGCTAGTGTGCGCGCTGTTTGCAGTCAAATAAACACATCTGCGAGTCAAACGCGCCTCCCCCGACAGGATGATGGGAGTCGTTTACGTATGCAAGATACACACCAGTCGAATCTGTGTGCTGACGAACATGTACGGCATCCCGCTCGCTAGCTTTGCTCCGGTATTCCCCCAGGAGTGACTGAAAGAGGTGTCCTCACAGATAAACGGTGCCCTCTTCAACTCGAGCTCCAGCTGACTGCGCTTAGCGGAATGCGGAAACACCCACCGCGACGAGCCAATCACAGAACCCCTCTCAGCATCTGTCAACAGCCCGCTCTGCACAGGGTCTTGTTCAACTGGGATCGCTGGTTTGTTGATATGAGAAACGCGGGGCAATGTGCATGTACGAGAAGGAAATGTTAATTTATAGTTTCATTTAACTAAGTCATTTTTTATTCTTCCAGTGCGAAAGTTGACTTTAAAATCTCATCATTCTTTGGATGGGAATTTATTTAATAAGCTACACATTTATTAAATTACATTTCAGCCACAACCAATTGTGCTACACATTTTCTTTCATTTTCAGGCAACTTACTGCAAGTGGAAAGAAATGCAATTTCAGTTTCCGTGGTCGCTGTCGTACAGTCTGCTCTATGTATTTGCATGTATTTGTTTAATGCATGTATTATATTAAACCTGCACTGTCTAGAATTCTCTCCTTCCCAGAGATTTATTAATTTCCTCCTGAGTTCGGTAATAATAACTCTGGATCACTCTTGTGACTGGGAGGGAAATGAAAGGCACAGACCAAAGGAAAGCAACAATGGTGGGAACTCCGATAAGATCAGTAATATGAATGTAATGTCCTGTGGATGCCAGAAAAGCCTGGTGGACTCTCAGTTAGGCTTTGCATGTCATGGTCAGTGGGAACAGTAATTTAAAGCCTGATCGCTGCTTAATAATATTGTGATGGTAGGCAGACGTGCATCCAGGCAAACCAGATTCAGAAATGTCCTGTGGTGCAATCAGTTTTGAAGGCATAAATCGAACCAAAGTGGTTTACCATCAAATCAAATATGTTTTTAAGATTGGGTCGTGTATTTGTCTTAAATTTAATACGTCGTTAGCAGTCTGAATTGACAGTGTTAAATGGCTTCTGACATTATACAGAGCCTTTAATGTGCATCTGCTTGATTCAGACTGGCATCTGTGAGTGGTGGGGACTGCTGAGAAGAGCTGACCTCTACTGGCTTCTGAGATCAGTGAAATTCATTTCCTATTTGTTTTATTTTCATTTTTTTTCATTAACAAGTTAATTGTTTTGTATTCAGTAAAATCAGCTTCAGTTTGGATCATCTACACTACTCCTAGACATCAAAAAGAAACCAGCTGAGGTGGTTCAGCCCAGGGGACTCAGGGATCCCTCTTGGGTGTCTTCTGGGTGAGGTGTTCCAGGGATGTCCTACCGGGAGAAGGCCACTCTAAACAGATTATATCGCTCAGCCTGGCCTGGCAACACCTCAGCGTTCCCCTGGATTACCCAGAGGAGGTAGCTGGGAAGAGAGAGGTCTGAGATTCTCTGATTAGGCTGCTGCCCCAAAGCCTGACCTGAGATAAGTGCAAAAAGATGGATGGACGGATGTGATACAAAATGAAAGAAACAAGTCTTCACCATTAAACCAATGAGATCTGCTGCAGGAGAGAAAACAGGAAGGCAGCAGAGTTATTGCAGAGGCTCCAAAAACAAAGCAGAGACCCCCTTCTTGCCAAGAAGAACCCTCTCTCTGCAAGCATGTTCCTATGCACTGAGACACTTCCTGTGCTCCTGCAGCGTCTTCCTGCACTCGCTCATCTGCTGCTGGTTAATAGAGTCCAGGGTCAACTCCTCTCTGACCCTGTGGTGACAGTGGAGCACATCCCTGGTGGGTCCACGGGAAGCAGCGTGATCTTTTGATGAGGTCTCTGCCTTAGCCTCTCTCAGCTGAAGTGTGACTGCCTGCTGCTGGAACGCTTCCATCAAAGCTCCTTTTCTCTACACAACAGTCATAAAAATACAACCAAGAAACACAACTGTGCTCAAGTTGAGTCTCGGCCTGTTTACAACATATGATATTGAAAACAGAAACAGACATCAATTAAATTCAAATAAATAAGCTTCATGTCTTGTACGTCCAATCCGGCCGTTGTGTCGGACATCCCACTCGCAATATCAAGCTTCACATGATCAATGCGTTTGATGGATTTACTTGCTGTGAATAGGCGTGGGCGAGAAATTTGCCCTGAAAGGGTTGCGCTGCTAAAGCGATCGCTCTAAATCACTGAGTGGGAACTGAATAGGAATGAATTATACAGCAGACAGTGTATGCATTTCACGATTTACTGTAGGTGTGTGGTGCTGGGGTTATTATTCCACTATTCAGCTGAGAGATTTAAACTGTGGGAGATTGCAGACAACAGGCACCTCTGACAGACTGGGTGCTAGGCTTGAGCACAGCGTAGGTTTACATTTGTTTAATTGTGATGAATCACTGCATTGTGAGGCCATATACTTTTTTTCTTTAGAGCTTCATAATCGAGTGCCTGCAACTGCCTTGTGTAGCCTGTTTCTCCTCCAAGGAGCCTCGCGGTCCCTCTTTTGCAAGGAGATACATCACTGACCTCCTTTTTCTTTGCTTTTTTCCAGATGTCACCGTGCAGCTTACATAAAGCATCTCCGTGCTGCAGCGATATTACCCGACAGCAAGGTTCAGCTCTTTCCTCCTCCTCCTCTTCCACCACCTCCTCCTCTCTGTTTTCACCTCACCTCACCTCCTACTTTGAAATGCTGCGCTCACTGATAGATGACACAGCCGGCATAGCGTTATGAAACATGTGCGAGCGTGGTCACCGGGTTAACATTTTGCTGAGAAACACCAGGATGTGGTTTAGGCGGTTCTGCGTACTGAAAAGGAGGTTTTGTTTAGGGCGTCTTTCTCCCAGTGATGAAGAAAAATGTCATCAAATATTTGGAGCAGCGTTTTCTCACACACTGTCTTTTCTCTCGTCACCTCAATTTAGGGCTTGATTTTGTGCGAGAGGCACGTCCCTTTGGGTTACCACAAATGGGATTGATTGGGCTACTAGTAACAGGAAACAACACGATGTGCAATAAACAGAGGGGAACAGAGAAGAACTTTACGAGGTCTTGAATGCATCTATCAAGCTATCAAGACTTTTTCTCTGGTCTATTCTGTGTTTCATTCTGAGGATTTGTAACCCCGACAGCCATCATTTAGCTGGAATATTTGTCTCTTTTTAATTTAGATTGTTGATGCTGTGAAAAAAGACAGAACAGTGATTTGCTTAAAATGACCTGGGACATGTCTCAGTTTATCTTAAATGTTCCAAGAACAGCAGTCTGAGATTGAAATCCTTTGGGATTTATAAGTAACTGAGCGGCTGCGCACCATTTACTGTTTGACAACATGATTAAAACACTTCCAAGCATGCCTCAGTCCTTAGTAAACCTCAGAGTTAAAGACTTACTGCAAATAAAGTCATAGTCGAGGGTTAAAGATGATTTCTCGGTCTCAAAATACTACTTTGACTACTCAGCCGGAATGTTGATGACATGTCTCCTTCTAAAGTCTGAAACTTAACAGGATTTATTGTTACAAGATGTTAATCTGTTTGGAAAGTGCCATATAAAGACAGGGTGAATGAAATGGTAAGTGTGATGGCTAATTGAACAGGGAGAGGAATGACAGCATGGATGTGTAGCAATAGGACTGATTCAAATCTCGATTCTCATCAGGCCTGTGGTCATTGGAATGTTTTGTATTATATGCCGCAGCATGTGGTTGCTGTTTATGCACAAGTCCGGCAGAAGTAATCTGCTCTGTGTATCTTACAGCTTCGGTACACAAGGGATGGCTTCTCTTAGAATAACTACCATGACAACGAGTTGGGCAAAAGCAAAGGGACAGCTTGGCTTTGTTTAATCCATAACGACGACAGAAAGACAGGATATTGTGCAAAGATTGCTGGTTTCCATTAAAATATGGTCGTAACAGCTGTGTAGTGTGATGTGTTATTATAATGACATGCCATGCTGGGCAGCAGCGACTACAGCTTTAGATCACATCAGTGATCAGAAGGCGATATGACGAGTTTATGACTTTTAAACATTTTTTAGTGACGCTTAACTTGTGCTTGTAATTTGTTAAAACTGTTGCACACAGTACCAGTGAATCTCAGCAGGATTTTCCTGTAATAAATCAGCAGGTCCTTACGATGAAGAGCACACACGTCTGTTATATATCACATTTGGTGATAGCTGTATGGATAAACACTTTGTATCTACAACCCCAATGCCACAAAAGTTAGGATGCTCTGTAAAATGTAAGTGCAAGGATTTGGAAATCTCATAAACCTATTTTGTTTTATTCGCAATGGAGCATAGAAACCATATCAAGTGTTTACACAAAATGAGGTCATTTTGGATTGGGTGGTAGCAAGATGTCTCAAAGAGGTTTAGACAGGGTTCATGTTTACCATTGTGCAGCATCCCCTCTTTTAACAACAGTCTATAAATGTCTGTGAAGTGAGGAGACCAGCTGCTGGACTTTTGGGAGACGAATGCCGTGTGATTCTTGTCTGATAAAGGATTCTAGATGTTCAGCTGTCCTGGTCTTCCTTGTTGCATTTTTTATGTAATGAAAAGTTAACTTGACTTCTTTAAGTTTGTGAAGATGTTTCACCTCTCATCCATGAGGCCTCTTAGACGTGAGCTCGATGCTCTCAGCAGGTGAAAGATCTGGACTACAGAAAGGCCGGTTAAGTACCCAGACTCTTGTAATAAATGCATGGTTAAGCATTATCTTGCTGAAATAAAGCCTGGCCTGAAAAGTATATCAACTGGATGGGAGCACATGTTGCTCTAAAACCTGTTTATACCGTTCACTTGCCTTTTCAGATATGTAAGTTGCCAGTTCCATAGGCACTAATGCGCCCCTATGCTATCAGGATCCTGTCATGTTTCGGCTGTGTGGCAGGCAGGGACTGGACCCAAACGCAAACTCACTGGAGACAGGATTGAACTCAAAAGGGCAGCTTTTATTGCTGAACACAAAAACTCTACAAACTCTAAACTGGGAAGACTAACAAAACACACAGCATGAGGGAGACTACAACACTGACAAAGCGCAACACAGGGCTTAAATACACAGAGGGATAACGAGGGAACGAGACACAGAAGGAGAGCACAGCTGGGAGTAATCAGGCTGGACGAGACAAGGGAAGCAAAACTAGAAACACTGACATGAGACACGGACCTTCAAAGTAAAACAGGAAACACACTGACTGAATTCTAAACATGCAAACTTAACAGCAACTGGGGAGACAGAACATAGGAACCTGAAACATGGTACAAAAACGTCACAGTGGACATAACATGGAACACAGGGAAGCCATATGACAAAGCCAAAGAACTAAACCTATGATAAGCATAACTGAGACCTAGGGAAACAAGAAACAGTACAACAAAGGACTCAAAACATAATCCATAATATAAAAACGAGATCTCTTCAAAATAAAATAGGAAACATAATGAGACGCAGACATGACAACCAGAACTTGACAACGTAAGACACAGACATGAAACACATGAAGAGCAGGGGAGACTTAACATGGGTTGGAAACACAAGGGGGAACTAATAAGCAAATGAACATAGGAGGCCTAATGAGCTTAAACATACTATAAACATCAAAATGAACTAAAACTCAAAACACTGTGTAACAGTAGCTATTGTAATGCAGTGTATCACCACATGGCGGCGCCTCCTGTCTCACGACTGGTGTCACCCCCTTTTTGTTCTTCTTCGCACTCCTCCTGTAATGGATGCTCCCGTGTGTACGCGGACTAGTGTGCTCTTTAGTAATGTGTGGTAGAGGTAGCACTTTTATTTTTGATATTGTAAATAAATGAGTACTTTTTGGAAAGTCAGAAGCTGTTGCTCATTCGCTATCCACCTGCACACCTCCGCGGCTGGCTTCATCTCCACCGCACGTTACAACTGGGTCATAAGACCCAGGATCGTGACAGATCCAAGCTTTTGAACTGCAACTTCTGACCACAGAACAGTTTTCTACTTTGCGTCAGCACATTTTAAATGAGCTTTGGCCCAGAGAAGACAGAAAGGCCTCTGGATTCAAATGTGGCTTTCTCTTTGCAATGATAAAACTTGCATTTGTGCATGGCATGGCAAATTGTGTTTACCATGCCATCGGAGCTCATACAGTAATTTCTGTGACAGACTCTTATCTGTTTTTAATGGAGTACCCCCTGAGGGCCCAAAGATCACGGGTATGCAATATTGATTTTTGGCCCATGCTCACAGACATTTCTCCAGGTTCTCCAAATATTTTGATCATATTATGTCCTTAAGAAACTCTTCTATTCTACAATGCTCTTTAGATACTTAATCGTCAATGTACTGACCTGTTACCATTTAACCAAAGTAGCTGAAAAATGTTTCTGCAACTGTTTCTTTTTGCTTCTTTTTGCTTATCCTACCTTTTGTTTTTCACCCTGCCCCAACTTTGCTAAGATGCGTTGGTGCAATTAATTTCAAAACAGGCAAAAACTTTCATGAAATGGTAAAATGTCTCTCTTTAAACATTTGATTGGTTTTCTTTGCTCTGCTGTGGTAGATACTAAAGTAGTCTTTAATATTATAGTCTGCGATCAACATTACAATAAGAGAACAACTTAAATAGATGTGTCCTCTACTTGCCCTGGCTACACAGGAAGAAAGACAACGCCAGACAATGAGAGAAGATGATGTGACAATGATGTCATGGTATTTCTCATTCTGATCAAGGCCAAACGTCTTAAGGGATTTTCTTGCTGTACGTGATGTCCATCATCCTTCACATGAGAAACAAAATTTTCAGATGTGGAGCTGCAGGTGTGGAATTCAAATCATGTAAAAAATAAAAACAAAAAACCCCACAAACGCAAACTCCACCAGCAACTAGCTATTACCAGGATCATTGCAAAACACCACTTTGCCACACAATGACAATAAATTACCATCTGGCACCATGATTTTATTGTCTTGTTTTGACAGATTACAAGTAAATTACCATCTCGGGTCTGAATCCATTGATAGATCACATCCTGGGTCCCATCATTTAACACGTTTACTGGGTTTGGGGTACTTTAAAGCTGATCTGACTATCGTGAGTAAGTCAGTGGGATTTCTTGGAAACAGACAGAATGTAGACACACACATACAGGCACACACACAGACTGTCATGGTTTTACAAGATGATAGATGAAGCTGAAGGCAGAAAGTCACATTCTTAAATGTAGTGTGGTTGTGATGGTTGCTGTGGTCCCAGACCAATAGCTCACTGACACTTATCTAATTCATAATTTGCTGCTTTATTGCAACCTTCAGCTGAAGCACAAAGTCACAAGGGAAACAGGGACAGCAAAAACACACACACACACTCACATGAAAAAATATACTGTGTGGCTCGTATGTTCTGTCTCCGTCTCTCACTTGATTAAACTGAGTGGGAGGTTGAGTAATGAGGCTTGACATGTAATCCAGGCCTCTTTTTCTTATCTTTGGTTGTTCCCTCATACTCCTTCATCCCACCTCTAACCACTTCAGGGAAAAGTCTGGTTTGTCTTCAGCACTCCTTTGTGCACTTTAAACCACACACTGCATTCCACAACAGTCAGCTCTTCCTCAAGTCTGACCAGCAGTATCTGTCATTTTATCTTAGTGCTGAGATTGAGATTGAGAGAAAGCGTCTGCTACACAATGAAATTCCACAGTGGAACGGGAAATATAGTGCACATGGCAAAGGCAGTTTTTAAATACCTATTAAAATGGGAGCAGTGAGTGAACAAGAGGGGATTTGGCAAAACCACTGGTGTCGTAAACGTCTGATAGCTTCTATGCTGAGGAGCAAGTGAACATTTTGTACTTGAAGTTGATGTGTTAGAAGCAGAAAAAATGGGCACGCATGAGGATTTGAGCAAGTTTGACAAGGGCCAAACTGTGATGGCTAGATGACTGAGTCAGTGCACCTCCAAAACTGCAGCTCTTGTGGAGTGTTCCTGATCTGCAGTGGTCGAGATCTTTCAAAAGTGGTCCAAAGAAGGAACAGCCCATATAGCAACTGACTTCTGGCATGGTAAGTGGGATATCATCCAGATATGGCCCAGATCTGGCCCACACAATGTGCTTACACATGGTCCACATACCGCAAAGAATGACGGCCCTTTGGTGGCCCAGATCTGGTTTGCCAGAGGTGGCCCACACATGGGCCAGCACAAGGCCAGTTGCAGACACACTGCTGGCCCAGAACAGTTTCAGGTCTGGCCTCAGATGCCAGCCTAATGTGTACCTTAATCAAGCCATGTAACAACATTCTTTGTGCTCCGCGCGGACAGAACGGCAGAGTCGAACAAAACCAAAGGTGGGGGAGTGTGTTTCATGATAAACAGAAAGTGGTGTGATGCCAGGAGCATTTCTGCTCTCTCCAGCGGCTGCTCGCCACATCTGGAGTTCCTGAGCATTAAGTGCCGCCCTTTCTATCTGCCCCGTGAGTTCACCTCAGTCATCGCCACGGCGGTCTACATCCCACCCCAAGTGGATACAGGTATGGCTTTGGCCGAATTACATGATGTGCTGAGCTCGCTTCAAAACAAGGACCCGGGCGCAGCCCTCATTGTAGCAGGAGACTTTAACAAAGCGAACCTCAGACAAGTCATGCCAAACTTTTACCAGCATGTCTCGTGTCCAACGAGAGGGGATCGGATTTTGGATCACTGCTACACGCCATACAAGCAGGGCTACAAAGCTGTCTCACACCCGGCTTTTGGGAAGTCTGACCACAACGCCATCTTCTCATCCCCCAGTATAAACAAAGCATACGGAGGGAAGACGTGACCAAGAGGGAGGTAAAACGGTGGACTGCCCAATCAGAAGCTACGCTACAGGACGCACTCAACGACGTAGACTGGGACATGTTCAGAGCATGCGCAGTCGACATCAACGAGTTTACGGAAGTAGCAGTATGCTTCGTCAACATGCTAGCGGAGGAGATTATCCCCACTGCGAGAGTCACCACATTCCCAAACCAGAAACCGTGGATGGAAAGATCGATCCGCACTGTAGTAAACGCCAGGACCGCCTCCTACAACGCGGGTCTCGCCACTGGCGATATGAGCGCCTACAAAGCGGCCTCATACGGCGTGCGGCGCGCGGTGAGAGATGCCAAACGCCGGTACCGGGAACGTGTGGAGTCCCGCTTCCACCAGGGCGACACACGGAGTATGTGGCACGGACTACGCACCATTACGGACTACAAAGCCAGGGACACTGCGCCGATCAACGCCGACTCTGCATTCACCAACGAGCTGAATCGGTTCTACGCCCGTTTCGAGGTTAGCCAGGCGGCTAATGCTATCTACCGCCTGACTACCGAGGACAGTGACGTCATCAGCGAGAGACCGGTGACCAGCATCGCGGAGCATGACGTCCGAGCGGCACTGAGGAGAGTGAACACAAGGAAAGCGGCGGGGCCAGATGGCATCACCGGCTGTCTGCTGCGCTGCTGTGCTGACCAGCTAGCAGGTGTGTTCACTTACATCTTCAACGAGTCCCTGGCGAAGTCTGTGGTCCCCACATGCTTCAAAAGATCCACCATCATCCCTGTGCCCAAGAACAGCAAACCCTCATCCCTGAACGATTACCGGCCAGTTGCACTGACCTCGGTAGTAATGAAGGTGTTTGAGAGGCTGCTGAAGAACATCATCTCCTCCTCCATCCCAGACACCACAGATCCGCTGCAGTTCGCCTACCGACCCAACAGATCCACAGAGGATGCCATCGCCCACGTCCTACACACCACTCTCAGCCATGTGGACAAGAAACAGGGTAACTATGTGCGAATGCTGTTTGTTGATTACAGTTCAGCGTTTAACACAATAGTGCCCTGCAGACTGTTCACAAAGCTGAGGGATCTGGGACTTAACAGCCGTCTGTGTGCATGGGTGTTGGACTTCCTCACTGGCAGAACTCAGGTGGTGAGGGTGGGCAGGTGCTTCTCCAACAGCATCACCATCAACACAGGAGCACCTCAGGGATGTGTCCTCTCGCCACTGCTCTACGCCCTCTACACTTCAGACTGTGTGGCCACCCATGGCTCCAACACCATTGTGAAGTTTGCTGACGACACAGTGGTGTTGGGTGCCATCTCCAACAACGATGAGGCGGCCTACATGGATGAAGTGAAGAATCTGGCATCGTGGTGCCAGGACAACCACCTCCAGCTGAACGTCAGCAAGACCAAGGAGCTGGTGGTGGACTTCAGAAGGAGTCAGCACAGAGACTACAAGCCCATCATCATCAATGGAGCTCCAGTGGAGAGGGTGCAGTCCTTCAAGTATCTTGGTGTCCACATCTCCTCAGACCTGACATGGGCTGCCCACATTCAGGTCCAGACCAAAAAGGCTAGGCAGCGCCTGTATCACCTACGACAACTGAGGAAGTTCAGGGTCTCTCCAAAGATCCTCAGGATTTTCTATACAGGCGCTGTGGAGAGCATCCTCACACAGAACATGACATCGTGGTTCGGGAACAGCTGTGTGAAGGACCAAAAAGCTCTCCAGAGAGTGATCCGTACAGCAGAACGCTGCTGCAGGATTGCTCTCCCCCCGCTTCAGGACACCTACACCAGGAGATGCCGGACTAGAGCAGCGCAGATACTGAAGGACCCGTCCCATCCTGGCAACAAACTGTTCCAACTTCTGCAATCTGGTAGAAGGTTCCGCATCTTCCGGGCAAGGACAGAGAGACTCAAGAGGAGCTTCTATCCCCAAGCCATCCGGGCCCCAAGCCACATTTCAAATTCCTTTAATTTTAAATATGTTTATATTGTCTATCCTGTAAAATAGTCAGATGTCTATTCATATTAATGTACAGAATTCACCTGCTTGCTGCTACTACTGCACATTCACCCAGTGTATATACTATATGTATATATATATATATATATATATATATATATATATATATATATATAATGTTCTTCCTCTACCCCCCCAATTTTTGCACATGTCGAGGAGCGTGTCAGGCTACATTTCACTGTATGTTATACTTGTATAACTATGCATGTGACAAATAAAGAACCTTGAACATGTGCCGGAACAGGACGAAACTCTGTTGAGCCAGTGAAGGGACTGATTCTTATGCAGCACTTTTCTGCTCTCCCAAATCACTCTATACAACATTCGCCCAATCACACAGTTTCTCTAAACTCAGCGCTTCCTAACTACATTCATACACTCTTGCAGACTGGAGGAGCCAGGGATCGAACCACTAACCGTCCGATCAGTAGGCGACCTGCTCTACCTCCTGTGCTACAGCCACCTGGTGGTAAATATGAGTAAACCCTCAAAAGGTTTTGGATAAAGTGTACACTCACAAACCTGTCAAGCCTGCATTTGAAACGTTGGCTACCATAGCAGTATAACTAAACTAAAGTAGAAAAATAGGAACATAAATAGTGCCATCACTGCCAGACCTGACATCGGGTTGACACACACCCTGTCATGACACCAGTCGGTCAGAAGTGCCAGCTTGATGCCGGATCTGGGCCAGACCTGTTTTCTGTGAGCTTGGGCCACATAAACCAAACCAAAACCGAGCCAGATATGGCACGCCATCACATAAACTGTACCATCCTTCAACAGGCCTGGCCCATATCTGGATGACATACCACTTAGCATGCCAGAAGTCAGCCAGCAGTGCCGGCTTGACAGCAGATCAGGGCCAGACCCGTCTGCTATGTGGGAGTGATGAACCATTGACAGAGTCATGGGCTGCCATTGTCACTGATGCCTCCTGTCCACTGTCGAAAGGACCAACAATGGGTGCGTGAGCATCAGAACTGGAACATGGAGCATTGTAGGCAATGGAAGAAGAACCTGCATGGATAGCCGGATGATTTGCCGAAAAGCAGAAATGGTTCAGGAACGGTTTGAGGAACTCCACAACGAGTTTGAGGTGGCCCAGCTCTCAATCCAATTAAGCATCTAAGAAAAGCTCTGGACAAACAAGATCAATCCGTGGAGGACCTACCTTGCAACTTACAGGACTTTAAGGATCTATTGCTAACGTGCCAGATACCACAGGACATCTTCAGGGGTGTACGGGGGTCCATGCCTCGATGGGTTAGGGATGTTCTGGCAGCAGAAAGGGGACCAGCAAAAAATAAGGAGGGGCTCATAATGTGTAAATTAGCATATTTGATCCCAAACCAGATCGTCACCTTAAAGAAATACTTTTAAGTGCATAAAACTAATCAGTGGGATAAAGTGAAAGTAACAAAAACAAGTGCCACAGTTGGACGCTTGTGTGTATCTCTATGACAACAGAAACAGCATCTGATGGATAATCGGTATTTGACACCATGGGAGGACAGATTAAAGAATCATAGCGAGTCACTTGAGGTGGTTCATTGCTTTATTCATTTTTCCTATAATCAGAGAGTCATTTATTACACTTAGACAGCAACTTTGTTAGCACTCACAGCTGTGGACATCACATGGGTGTTCCTTCTACGCTGGGACACAGGGGATGACAGAGGTAGGAGGATAGAAAATCCGCCTAATTATTTCCAGTATCAGACTTTAAATGAGGCACATTGTGGTATCTGAGTTTCTGTTTAGCAACTCTAGTCATCTGGCCAAGATATAGACTTTTTGCAGTTTGCCAAGCTGAACATGTCATGCACTGTAAAGTAAAACCAGTCAAATTGTCCCGTTTAATCAGAGAAATTGGGAAAAATAATTCAACATATACCTGCTCTGTCATCTAACCACAGTCTGGGGATGTCTTTCTGCTTAGTCGAACCACGATTAACTCATCTGTATATATTGCTTTGGCATTGATTTCCCCAGTGCCTCAGTGCCAAGACAGGATACTAAAACAGTTGACAAAGATGTGTTCAAGATGACCTCAGAAAGATTAGTACACTGTGTTATTCTCTTTCGTGCTGAGTTTTCCTGTGGAGTTCCAGGAAAGAGGAGCTTGTCTGGGAGCAGTTGTACCGCTGACTCAAAGCCACAGAGGCTCCCCTTTCCCCTCTCTGCGTCCCTCCATCCCATTGCCTCCCTGCCTTCATTCAATCCTTCCTCTCCTTCTAACCCGACTCTCCATTTCTCTGCCTGCATCCATTCTTGCCATTTTTAATCCCCCTCCCTCACATCACTGCTTTCATGGGCTGCTTCCCATCTCCCCCCTTTTGTCTCAGTGCGCACTCCAAATGCACCAGCCTGGGGTGAGGAGCTGTTTCTTATTCCATGTCAGAGTGATTCCAACTGGGCCACAGCCTAATGAATCATTTCCTGAAAGATACAGTGAGAAAATCACTTTCAGAGTTTGGAGAGAGAGCAATCGATGCAACATGAATCTCATATGCCCCGCTCCTTTCTTTATCCCCATGACTCTGTGGTGGAACCAGGCACAGTCTGCACACACGTGTGCGCACAATGGGTCACACACGCACACAGCACACGCAGGGCCGCTGTGCGCCTCTTGCTTTATTCTTTATTTTACAGGCCGCTACTTAGGCTCCACGAAGCCACAAGCTTGATTAAAATGGTTTTAGCCAAATGAACATATGGATATCAGATGCTCTGCCCTCTGCGTCTCACTGCATCGTCTTTCCCATCCTTCCCCTGTTCCACAGGAACAAACTCATTCGCATAATTAATTCTCAATCCGCACTGCCACTCATCATATATTTGTATACCTTTATGCAAGCTTGCAGACCTTTTCAAGAGTGTTCACACGCACACACACTACGCATAAAATCTACTTTGGCTGCTCCAGTCTGATACACATTCGTACATAGCCTGCTCTCTGTCACGTACCATCTCCCTGTGGGTTTCTGGACCTCCTTGCTGCTCAAGCTGTGCGACTTGGCAGCAAATACCGCTGCACAGAAAATGGCACCCAGGAGGCTGAGTGTGTGTCTATAAGCGAGAAAGAGGAGAAAGGCAGCAACAGATGTAACGCATGCACTGCCGGACGCCGTGTATACAGTATGTTTTCACACAAGGGTGAATGCGGGAGCATGTTTTCTTTTTTCAAGAAGATGGTAAGCACCATTAAACAGGATGCTTAATATCCCTGTGCAACCAGACTCTGATCCCCTGCTCAAAGGAAACACTCCTACAACTCAAATGTTCCCTCTTGGCTTTTCAGATTTTCATTTCTGTGCTGCATGGCACGTCTCGCCTTGTCTCATCTACCTTCTATATACTTCATTTGACCCTCTTTCCCCTCTGCTACTATGGTTTCCCCTTTGCCCCCTTGGGTTGTTTGGCTTGGCTGCTCGCCCAGATTAGTACACATTCTGTCCCTCAGCCATCACAGTCATTTGGAAGGACTATTTTCCTTCATGCATGTTCAGCGTTCCCCTCTAAAGTTCCAGCGTTTACTCCCCCTTCTACTCCTTGTACCACTCCATTAAACAGAGGTCTCTGGCAGCTTGGAAAAGGAATGAGCCAAAAAAAGAACATGCCACATGGAAAGCTTTATCTGTATACTCCCAACACTTATCTGAGGGGGATGTCACAAGCTCATCCAGAAAACTGGGAAAGAGCGGCAGCTCCCTCCTTTCCCACATCAGTGACATTTAGGATAAAGCAGTGGTTCTGTTTTGTTTTGGCCCAAAATTCCTATTTTAAATGCTAATGTTGGATAATTGCACACAATATTTTCATTTTGAGCTATTTGACCACATCAGATGGCATGTGATAGCTAAGAGCGCCATCCAAGAGATCCTGAATCTCAGGCCAAATGCAAAGAAAATGCCAGAAAAAGAAAATCTTGTCGACTTCAGTGCCAGATTCTTGAAAACCATGCACATTTTTCTGCTGGTTTGTCATTTTAATTTTACCAAGGTGAGGAGATGCCAAACTGAAATATGCCTCACCATTTATCTTTTCTCGCTTCACCCGTTCCTGTGAGTTACTCCCGTGTCCTATTCCAGTGACTCCTGCCCACTCAATCAACATTTTTGGCTGCACATATTCTTGCACTGGCATCGAGCTGCTGTTGTGTTTAGCTGTTTCTACATACAGTGATGAATGTCCTTGGCCTTTGTGGAATTTCATCAGTCCAGCTTGGCCATTTCTTCTGTGTGAGAGTGCCATTTTCTCCATGTTATAGTTGGCGTACGGACCAACGTGGTCTGCTTACATCTAATTAGTGCTCTGACAAATTAACACTCCTTGTGCTAAACAAATGTCTGCTTTATTTCCAATCACAGCACGAATGAGCACAATTCCCCGAAATGCACTGTGCTCAGAACAGTGCTGGCACTCCCAACACGTATCCTCTCTTCGTTCTAGCTTTTTCTCTGGAAAAATGCACAGTCATAAAAGACTGCATTATCTCCACCAAATACATCCAGCTTTGACAGATGTGCTCTACAGATCCAAGTGTCCTGAAGCAAGCAGGCTGTTTGTAATCCAGCAGAGTGTTAGTAAAGACAGTTGATCCTGGTCATCAGCCAATTACATCTGATCTCAGTGCCATCCCAAGTCAGCTGATAGCTTGGGTGGTAAGCTTCTGTGGAGAGTGCACTATTGGAGTTTCTGCTACTCCTGAAAGCCACTTTGCAACCCTCCTGCACTCAAGCTCCACCTTTTTATGCTGTTCCTGACAGATCGGTGTCATGTCTGCTCTCTTTTGCTATCATTGCCTCAGGCTTTCAGTGTATTCTCGAGTGCTGGGAGTAGAGAGCAAATACAAAATTATACTCTGATTACTGTTTAGTAGTTAGAGAGTAACACAAATTCCCCAGAGTATGGTTTGAAAAACAGTGAATGTTTTTCCCATTTACACACTTATTATTTCTAAAGGCTTGACTGCATTTATATTTAAAAAAACAAACATTGATCAAGACCTTTATTTAGTTACATGATTACAGTTTGTTGCTGATTTAGTGCATTTGCATTGCATTAGACTATAGTGTAAGCATTTATGCAGTGCTTTAAGGGCATATTAACAATGTCTGAAAAAATGCTGAAGTTTATTATACTTATTATTATACTTATCCTGTTCTTAACGCATGTCTTTGACTACATAATAGAGTGTTTCACAAGAGCACTCTCAGCTTTAATGTCAGTGACCATTTATAAAGGCAAATCACCATAAAAATCGCCTCGAGACATTTTTTATTGCCAGGCAAAGATCTACAGTAATACAGATTGAGAACTCCAACAATCAGATGAACCCTTGTAAGCAACTGCTTGGTGACAGTGGGAAGAAAAAACTCCAGCAGAACCAGGCTCAGGGAGGGGCAGCCATCTGCTATGACCAGTTGGGGATGAGTGGATCCCCAACTGGGTGAGGGTGTCTCTTCCGAATCCAAACTGGGAGCTGGTTCCACAGAAGAGGGGCCTGAAAGCTGAAGGCTCTGCCTCCCATTCTATGTTTGAATATAGAAACCACGAGTAAACCAGCAGTCTGAGAGTGAAGTGCTCTATTGGGATGATGCAATACTATGGGGTCTTCACAGGGCACCAGTGAAGAGAAGCCAATATGGGAGAAAAATGTTTTAGCCCTTGTTAGTATTCTCGCTGCTATCAGGTCTAGCTAATCCCCATTTGCTTTGCATCAACACTTCCCGTCCTGGAAACAGGGCTGATGAGAGCAGTGAGACTAAACCAAAAAGTACATTTGTGGGTGGGAAAGAAATGCTGTGCGCAGCTGAAGGGGGCCCGTGGAGCCAGGTGATAAGTCTCTACTCACCAAATGACTAAATTCATATTGAACATACTGTACACATGTCATCATAGTTATTGTAACTGCATTGATAGGTGCAGCTTTGTGTATTTAATATTTACTTATTCACTGTTGTTCAAAGTTAGCAGAGCATAAAATAATAACTTGGAGTGGTATAAGATCCAGCACACAAGTTTCTTCCGTCATGTTCTCCTGAGTTTTCAAAAGCTCATGCTTGTTGTACTTTATGTACACCAAAAAGCATTTCCCATGCTATCCATTTACATGATGGAATTAAATAGGACTGAGTTGTGCTAAGTATGCTTTTCCCTGTGAAATCGCCTGATAATCCATGTCTGTGATTGATTGATTGCTTTTTTTTCAAGTGCTGTGGATTGTGTAGCGACAAGTGTTTTCTCAGCTGGTCCCCTCAGGAGGATGCAGTCAGCCATCCATTTGCACTCAAGTGTCGTCACGTTTGCACTGGACCTAAAATGCAGATGTGGCCATTACAGTCAGTGAACATTTGTGCTTCAGTACATTTAGGTTCATCTGCCCCAGTATTAGTGACCTATACCACAAGTACAAAGACAGATGTCATTTACTCGTACATCTGTAAGCAAGCACCAGTTTGCTTTATGTCCTGACTTCATAGAAGCTGTCAAATACGTAGGAGCTTTTAGATCTTTTATTAGAAGCCCTCATGTAAAAGTTTTGCAGACATTTAAAGACATGATGTTGTGCTAATTATAGGTTAGGGCTAGATGATATAATGTTTTAAAAGCTAAAATGATGAACCGTTAGCATTGCAGGCCATCCAGCTTTTTCCTTACAGCAAATCCCGTGGACAGTAATGACATTACCGTGGTCAAAGGAGCTTGCAAAGAAAAGCGTCTGGACTTCTTTAAGTTACTTGAAGACGTTTCATCCGAGAAGCTTCGTCAGTTCTAAGGTCAAATGGTGGAGAGTCCCAGATATAAACCTAGTGGGAGTGACCCCCCACAGAGGGACAAAAGGACCCCCTGATGATCCTCTAATCGCCTGAGCCAAGGTTTAGAGGATCATCAGGGGGTCCTTTTGTGCTGTTTTTGTTCTTTTGAAACCCTTGTAATGATTCCTAAAAAGACTAGAGCCAATACTGAAAAGAATTAGAAAATCCTGTTGTTATTTTAAAAAGAGGTGGCTTAGGGTTTGGGGGATTTGGAACAGTGTTAAAAATAGACTTGAGTTAAGATTAGGGTAAGGATTTCTGTAGAGTTTCTGAGTTTTATGGTTACGGTTTGCACCCGGGGTTGCAGCAAGAGCATCTGCCAAGAGAATAAGACTCGGAGTCCAAGTACTTTTTATGCAAATATTTTTGTTTGCTTTACTCTTTTTTTAATGAACTATGCCCCAGATATTGGCTGGTTCTCTTTTGAAAGTGCAATCCTGGGCTGGCTCTTAAACACGGACAAGTCCAGATGCTCTACAGACCATATAATCCTCAATTTCCAACCGAAGAACAATAAACGCAACAAGATGTTTGCTCCAGTTTGTACATAGAAACCTATCTGAGGCAGCAGACTTTACCTTTCTATCTGGCACGTCCATACTTCCATAAATTGCTCTGAGCAAGTTTCATTTAGAGCCACTGGGGGAAAAGGGGCCAAAGCAGAGTGTAGCTGTTGGCAGCAGCTCCAGGCGAGGAGACGGGATGGGGAGGTGGGATGAAGAGAAGACAAGAGGGAGAGAGCAGAATGTCTTATTTTTGCTGGCAGTTAGAGAAGTGCTACCTTGGAGGCGTTTCTCTGCAAAGGGCTATGCATCTTAGTTCCTGGCAGCTAGCAGGGGGTGGGAGTGCGCGTGGGAGGAGTAAAAGGAAGAGTTGATGTGGGTTATGTGTGGGGGGTGGTGGTAGAGTATGATGAGGGGGCCTGTGCTTCTGGGGAGTCATCCAAAGTCCAGACTTGTTTAATGGATTCTCCTCCATTATGTGATTGTAGTTCGGAGAATTGAAGCAGACACCCAGGCTCCTGCCTCCCTTTCTCTGCCTACTGCAGCGGGGCTTGACTGCGGATGGTGGTGGACGGGTGTTTGAGCTGAACGCTGGTGGATACTCATCTCGCTCTTAGTCACAGAAAAGGAACTGGTTGGCAAAACTGTGCCCTCCTGTGTGCGTGCACAATAATCTGAGTCACCGTCTGTCAGTCCTGCCACAAACCCCTCATTCCTCTGAGTCATCAAATGGCACTCTATAGATTTCATCTCAAGTCTGACTGCATTTCCAGCAAGACGAAAGTGCTTTTGATTCAGTTTTAGATCAGACATTTCATAGTTGGTTAAACAGATTCCTGTCTAAAAATGTATTACTGTAGATTTTTATTTTATAGGTCTTTATTTCCATAGCTTTCTACTTTTTCTTATATTTTGCTACTCCTTTGCTAGTTAACAATCGTTTACCACTAAAGTAAATAATATTTATTATCAAACTCTTCTCCAATCCCCAATTAAGACATAGGATGATAAAGTATTCATCCCCTGCCTGATTGTCTCCTCAAAGGGAAGGCGTATGCAGCCAGTTATGTTTGTTTGTTCATCTGTCAGTATTAACAGTCTAGCATCAAAAGTATTCACATTTTGTGTAATGATGTATCCTAGTAACAGCTCAAGCTGATTTAATTTTGGTGAGAATCAGGTCGGTAAAACTTCAAAATGTACAATATTAAACTAGGCCTTGGGGAACACGAGCACCTGGCTAAGTATTTGACCTTGGCATGGGGAGAGCTGTCATTGGTTTCATTTTGCAAAAGAATGACCTAGGATGTCCCAGTAACACACAAACATTGTGATAAAAAAGGGTAATTTTAGCATTTTGTAAGAAAAACATCATAAAACCTCAAAGTTTTCATATGACCCTTGTCCTTTTGGAGGGAGTTGCGCTCTATTAGTTCTTGTGTTTCCTATTTTTTGCCTTTTTGTCACACTGACATAGTTCAGGTCATCAAACACATTTTAATATTAATCAGAGATAACCTGTTTATGTCATGGTGAAGCTTATTTTTCTTTGTTTCTCTAACTTTTGTACTGTTAGTCTCAGGTGGAGATGCGGGCTGGGTCCTCTCGCTAAGACTGGCAAACGTTAGGCCACCTTTGTTTCCCGTGTTTTGTGATTCCTTGCCATACAATTCCCATCTTTTTATTAAATGCTGTGTTAGTTTTATTCCAGATGTAAAGGGACTGAAACCTCTTGCCTCATTAGTCCACTGAATATTTTCCCCAAAGTTTTGAGAGTCATCCAGAAGTTTTTTTTTTGGCAAATGCGAGAGGAAGCTTAGCGTTCTGTTTTTGGTTTTCACCTTGGAATTCTCCCATGGATGATATTTTTTGCTCATTTTCCCTCTGACCTTCTGGGGTCTTTTGTGACCTCCTGGATAAGTCTTTGATGCGATCTTGGAGTAATTTTAGTAAACTGGCCACTACTGGAAAGGTGTTCCAAGTTTTCTTCATTGTGGTTTGCTGGAATCCCAAAGCCCTAGAAATGGCTTTGCAACCATTTCCGGACTAATGTCTATGAGTTTTTTTTCAGCTGTCCATAAATATTTTTTTAGATCGTGGTATCATTTGTTGCTTTTTGAGATCTTTTAGCCTACTTAACTTTGTTCTGTTTAAGCGAACAATTCTGTGTTCAAGAAATTGAAGTCAGATTTCTAAAAATATGGATAATCGCAGTAAATTAATGATTATAAGGGGGTCAATAACTTTTTCTAATATTGCCTTGCCATTTGAAAAAAAATCACGAGAAGCGAACAAATACTTTTTCACAGTACTGTACATTTTAAGATTTAAGTGTCAGAAGTTATATTTATCAAGTATAAATAATATACTACTTAGAATAATAAATAAAGTTGGATATAGGGAGTCCACCAACCAGTTTTTTGTAGGATCATCTATGTTAAAATTCATGGACATATTCTAAAACTTTAGAAATGATATATCGTGTGATGAAAAAGAATGTTCCAATTTGTATTTTAAGGATGTTTCATCTAAGAGATGGAAAATATGATTTGAGGGGGTCTTATAAGTTTGAAATGCCTAAAGTGTGAACCAATGTTAAGTATGTGTGTCAGTTTTGGGAGTGAAATTATGGAACGGACTTAATGATGAACTGAAGATGTGTTTTTCTTTGTCATTCTTCAGGAAGATTTTAAAAATTAGTATTATACAAGGTTATAGAAATTTGGTTTGTTAACTTTTTTTTGTGTTGATTTAATTTATTGATTTATCATTGATTTCTTTTCAAACTGTTATACAACTTATTTATCAATGCTATTTATTTTCTTGGTTAAGGATTTGATTATTTCTATGGGGGTGAGGGATAGGATAAGTATAAGCCATAAGGCTTCAGCCTATTCCTTTTTCGGTTTCTGTTTGAGTACTTTTGTGTAAAATTAGAATCTGTTGTTGTTGACTGAAATAAAAATTTCAATTCCAAGTAAGACAGTGGGCACACTTGCATGGACCTCTTATTGTATCTGAAGTTGAACTGCAGGCCCGCACAGCCAGTAAAGTTCAAACAGAGTTATCTCACTGCATATGTATTAACTCCTTCTGCTCTCGATTTATGTAATGAACAGGAGCTGCTGTGACAATGCAGAAGTTTAATCTTTTAACCTGCTTACGTTTTGTTGTCCCATCAGCATAAAAAACTGCAAATATTTCAAAAACAGTTACTACCAGCCAGCCACTTTTAAAAGGCTTGGCTCGGGATTGTTCCCGGAGAAATCAACTTCAGCAAGTTCAACCAACTATTTCCAAGTATGGCAGGCAGAGTAGGGAGCTGCGTGCTCAGCTGCATGCACCTGAATCTCTCCTCTGCACTCTGCTTTGGGGTCTGGCACAGGCGCCGCCGTCTTACATAATGCTCTGAGATCACTCGCCAAACGTTTAATGGTGTAACACATATTTGTTGACAACAGTTTACTTTACTTTACTTTGCACGCCAGTTAGCTTAACAGCTTTCCCCAAATACCTATTCATGTGTGATTTAGTAATGATGCACTGGTATGCAGAATGTTATCGCATTTTTGCTAAAAATCTAAAATGCTGCCAAACCATGACACTGACATCTAGGCAGATTAATATCTCTCTGGAAATCAGCATTTACACAAACAGCCTGGATGCAGTTGGCTCCTGTGTTTCTTCTGGTTTTTCCTCTCTGTTAGATCAAACATGGCTGCTCACCCTGGAGACGGAGATGAACGGCTTGCCAAGTTGTCTAATGCTGGCAGGCTGAGTAAACGGTGTCTCCGGAACTTTGTGTTAGCCGCAGCATTTCAATAAGCGCCCATCATCCTCTCTCTTTTACTCTTCATAATTCAGACCTCCACTGCAGCTAAGCCAGTCTTCCGGGACCTCTCTTGCACCCATGCTGCCCGTATGACGCTTTGAATATGGGCCGCAGAGACAATTGCGCTCAAGCCTCCAGCAGATGCATTGTCCTGCACACTAGCATGATGAAAACCTCACGTAGTTAAAACATCAGCACTCACACATGTGACAGCCTGTGGACATCTGTCTTCTAGGAAATGTTGGACGCTCATCCAGCTGAATATCGGTGACGCTTGTTGTGCGTCCCTAAGAACTAGGCTTTAGACGGTCAGTGAAATTATCAAAATCTGTTTGGCTCTGATTAAAGTGTTATGCTTAATTTCCAGCTCCAGTTTTTTGCAGGAATAAATGCCCACCAACACTGACAGTGAGGAAGAGAGCAGCTTCAGGGAGAAAGGAAAAGATGTAGGTATGACACACAGATAGGCAGGAGATGAAAATTGTCCGCTGCAATCGTCCAGAAACTGTGCACAACACCTTGGTAGCTTGTGTGCTCTAGGAAAACTATTGAGTGATGAATAAAGCACCGGGCATGCCGCACATCTATGCACCGATATGAACTTCAGGTAGTTACTCCTATGGATTTGCCAGCTACATCATTTATTGTCATTTGCAGAAGTTTTCATCCAATTGTCCAATTCTGGGCTGAGCTTGGGCCCATCTCAGCTGTTGTAGGGCAAGATGCCTCCCTGGACAGATCATCAGTCAGGCCAACACACAGAAATAGCTCATGGGCAATTTTAGTATCACTAATTAACCTAACCCGTGTTTTTGGATCGCAGGAGGAAGCATGCAAACTCCACACAGAAAGGCCCTCTGCTAGATTTGAACCCAGCACCTTAGGCATCTTAGGCAACAGTGCTAAACACCACACCACGGTGCTGATGAAAGGGCGCGAAACCAAAAAGTGAAAAAATACTGCTTGTCTAAGACCAAGTAGCATTCCTAAAAATGTCAAAATGTTGATTTAAAATAAGCTTTCTGTTGATTGTGCAGTGCACATTTTTCAGCCAATAATTACCATCGAAATTGGCACCGCACATAGGCTGTGTGAAATTGTCATTTAGGATAACAGGAACTGAAATATAACATCTCACACTGTTAACAAGCCTGCACGTTCCAAGCGCAGAGCGTTCCAAGTCTTATTAGAGCTATGTATTTCCAGTGTAGTGGTCGGCTCCAGGAAACCGTTTGCTCTTTCAGTGAGTGGGGACACTCTGACAGGCAATCAAAGCCCACTACAAAAAAGGGAATGTAAAAACAACTGAAAATGAATCCCTATGAACACAAATAGCGTGTTGCTAAATTGTTTTGGTCTGGCATTAAGCATTGCCAAAAAGCAGGCTTGAAGTGGGATGGCATGAAAGCCGGGGATGGAGGGGAGGCTCCACAACAGCAGCAGCAGCAAAGAGATGAATTCTGGGTAGCTTGTTTGACACGGGACGATGTGACATGTTTTTATTTTTTTTCAGTGGGATGGTTAAAATATTATTTCAACGAGTTAGACTTTCTCATGTAGACACCATAAAACCCCAGATCATGGTAAATGGACTGGTACTTACATAACACTTCTTAACACAAACTGAGCACTCAAAGCACCTTTTTACTACAAGCCTCACTCACCTAATCACACACACACATTTATACAAGGCGCTTGTCTAACACTGACACTCGGGGACACTCGGGGTTCAGTATCTTGACCTCCTTATCGGTTGATGACCCTTGCCCCAAAATGATGACAGCACAAGGCTCATTGCTCCTTCCTCATTCACCTTAAATCATAATTACAGAAATATTTTTTCTGATTCTTCCATTATATTCTAATCTATTCTCTCAGGTTTAGCATCATTATGTAATATTACACACTCACTCTGGATTCTGTAGCTACAGGACCTTTATGTTTGACAGATTAGTCCATCTTCGAACAGTAGGACCTGGAGTCCATTCTTTTCCACATTAAGTGCTGTGTAGAGAATGTGACAGTGACTAAAACCATCTGGGTTTTTCCTAAACGAAAACCTTGGATGACAAATAAAGTACAGGTGCTGATCAGAACTGAGTCATCAGGCTGAGGGACAGTTCTCAGCACTGCCATGGCCACCCTGAGGAGGGCCATCAAACAGGCCAAGTAGGCCTACAGGAGGAGGATATAGCCCTTTTCCATTAGTACCTACTTGGATCGACTCAACTTGGATAGAATGGTTTTCCATCACAAAACAGTACTGTGAGTGGCTGTCGTCATAGCAACACGTCCAAGCATCCCGTGATGTAATTAATATGTGATACGAACAACAAAGGTCGACTTCGAGGCAGGAATATGCCCGCTGCTCGCATTTTGTCAGACAGGGCGTTGTTTTGTAGCCATTTCTGTCATTTCCAGGTTTCAAAAATGGTGGTTTTGATCTTTGTGAACGAGACGCTCTCATGATTCATCAAGTGACACTACTGACCAGCCAATCTGCAGCCAATGCAGTCTGATGATGTCAAATCTTAGTACCTGTTTGGATTGCTTGGAACTGGTACCAGGTACGATGACCTAATGGAAACCGTGAAAACTGTGGCGAACCTTACCGAGTTGATCTGAGTAGGTACTAATGGAAAAGGGGCTATAGAGAGCTTACTGTCCACCCCCCTCCCTCGACCCGCGCCAGTTTGCTTACAGGGCAAATCGGTCCACGGTGGATGCCCTCAACATCACCCTTCACAGAGAGCTGAGCCATCTGGAGAACAGGAAGAGCTATATGAGGATGATGTTTGTGGACTACAGTTCAGCATTTAACACCATAATTCCAGAAATCCTCACCACCAAACTGGACCTCCATCACATCCCCCCTGCAGGGCTGCACTCTCAGACCCCTACTGTACAGCCTGCACACCTATGACTTCAGACCAACCCACCTAACCAAAGTCTCTGTGAAGTATTCTGCTGACATCACTGTTAAGACAGCGTACAGAGCAGAGGTAGAGAACTTGTCCTACTGATGCTCAGAAATTAACCTGAAGCTGAACATCCTGAACTTGAGGAGGTGTAGACAGAGCCAACCCTCACTCATTATAAATGGTGAACAGCTGGATTGTGTCTCCACCTCCAGGTTTCTGGCACCCACATTTCCACCAATCTCACCTGAACCCACAACAACAACGCCCTGGTAAAGGAGGGGACTTCCTCTGTGTCCTGAGGAAGAATAACCTGGACCAGAAGCTGCTGCTACATGCAGCAAGTCTTTTCTTTGCACTACTTCCAAGCACTTTACAACTTTTTCCAATTTTTTTTTTTTTTCCTACACAGTTAGTGTGGAGCACCCACAACTTCATTGTATATGTACAATGACAATGAAGGGCTATTCTATTCTTATTCTATTCTATTGTATTCTATTCAGATGATTGCTGAGACATGCTGGCACAGGCTAATGATGTTGATTTTGTGTTACACAACATACAGCCAGCAGTCTCTGCCTACTTGTATTTATTCCTGCGTTGGGGCTGAAATAAATGGAAATGTTAACGCTATAACATGGAGGGATTTTAGAATTTGTGGCAATGGATTGGAGCCTTTTCTTTCCCCCGTTTTCCTTTCCAATATGACAAAGTAAGTCCTAAGTACATTTCTGAGTTTGATGTTGAAGAACTTGACGTTCGTGCACAGTGCCTCACACTCTGTCCAAAACCTTTGAGCCAAAGATCTCTTTGCCAGGGTCCAAAGTCTTGTGAACAGCCTCTCTGTGGTGTGTAGGTGTCCGCATCAAATTTCCCCCTTTTCACTGCGGTTATTGCAATTGTGGGTGCCTGTCACAATCACGTCGTCCGTCATGAATTCAAGAAAAGGTTAAGTATGCTTCATATTATAATAAGTTCACTTAAAGAAAAATTTTGACATTTTAAGTGATTCATTTATTTGCTTTGTGGTGAAGATTTAAGTGGGGCAGCCTTTGCTCTCTGGAAACAGAAATTCAGCTAACTTTAGTTTTCTCATATGTTTTCAGCAGAACCAGGCATGGGGTCACCTTATCCAGCCATAACTCTGAGCTACATCATAAAGGAAAGTTTGAAGCCTAATCTTAAAAGTAGAGAGAGTGTTTTTCTCCCCATCAGAGTTTGGTGGATTTTGTTTGTTTCCTTTCCATTTGATTGTCTGTCCCATCCATCTTTGGTTTGATTTCCATGTAGTTTCCAAGTTTGAACAGTTTTTCTGCTCGTCCACTTGTGGTTTTCTGTGTTTATGCCCTGTGTTTGCTGCCAGCTCCAGTGCCAAGGTTCCTCATCCCTACTTTGGTTGTCTTGTGGTACACCTCACTGAGTTCTGTGTTTTCTTGGACTCCTTGCCTCCCTGCCACTTTGCCCTGCATTTGGGTAATCCTTTGAACTCTAACATGTCACTTTTTTTACAAATCTTCTGCATTTGCAGTAACACTCTGTGTCTCTCCGAGCACAGGCAAGAGTCTGATTGGTATCATATATGTTACTAGAAAGTGTTTTGATTGTAGATTAGACAGCATTTGGAGACCTGGAGATTTAACCTACCACTGGCTTATTATACCTCTGCTAATTAAAACTTTAAGGTTAAATATAATTTAAACAGGCAACCTTTATGAAAATCTAAACCCTACAAGGTTGTAATGAAAGGGGAAATTATGTTTAGAGAGCTAAAACATTTTTGTTCCATGCTGTAACACGTTCATTTCTTCTGTAAATTTGGGAGTTTTAATATTTACTTACTTGTGATGCGAGCTTTAAGTGGCCATTAAAAGAACTGCAGTTTTTTGGCACCTATGCACTGGTGCTTTGCCAAGATGTGGCGAAAATATGCCTCATCCCGGCTGCTTTATCTCTTTTCTTTACCCACAGACAACATTAAGCAACATAAAGATCTGTTTAAGAAAAAATCTTTATAGTAAAAAATCTTCAGAGTGAGTTTAAGCCAACAAAAGAAAGACAGTTCAAGTGAATAACAGTGATCAAGACACCAAAGTGCTGTAACAATAGCAGTCAATGTGGGTTCTGTTCTGGTGCCTAACTCAAGGAATAACCCAGTGTTGTGTCTACACATGACAGACAATTGAGCAAAGAACCAGTTTTAAATTAGATCCTTAGGTACATTTTACAGGCAGACGGTGACAAAAACTCCTAATTTGTTTCCCTTTCTTTAGTTGAATCTAAAAAAAAAGGATTTTGACAGGCAAAAAATTGTATTTTTGCAACAAGAAGGTGATTCCCAAAAAACTGAAAACTTGGCAAATGTCAGCATCGTGTGCAAAAGACAGGAAAAGAAATACCCCCCAAAGACCTGACACAGGACCTGAGAGACGCATCTGGCTCTTCAGCGGACCATTTACTGTTAAAAAAGGGTCTCAGTGGAAGGGTGGCTGTCAAGAAGCCATTCTTAAGGAGGGGAAACGGGGAGAAAAGGCTGAGGTGTGCCAAATTACACAAGAACTGGACTGAAAATCAGTGAGAGAGCGATGCATGTTTTTGGTTCAAATCATCATCGGTTTGTACACAGAAGGTCAGGGCAGAGGTGCTGCAAATTACAAGAAATCTGCCTAAGAGAGTTCAGGCTGTGTTGAAGAATAAAGGTGGTCTGACCAAATATTGACGTTCAAGCTCATTAAACTGCACAAACTCTGTTTTTGCCTTATGTGCTGTATTTGTTTGCTCATGTTTAAAAGAACTGCAAGTATTTCCTATTTTCTTAACAAAATATAAAGAAATGGGGGGGGGGGCTTGAAGCTTTGCACAGTTCAGATATACAACAGTTACTTCCTGATCCCACCGTCCCTGTTGCCATGGTGCGAGAAAATACACTCCACACGCGAGAGAGTGAGACAGATTGTGTTTAGTTTTAGTTTCCTTTTCCTACATTAATTCCTACTAATCCCATCTATTCTGCTAAATTAATCAAAGTCATGTCTTTTTAAACTACTTTCGAGAAGCTCTCATGTGCGCCCCTTTTTTATTTACTCTCAGTTCTTCCACCCACTCGTGTATGGGATATCTCTCTGCCGAGTGTTTCCAAAGCTTTTGTGTTACTTGAAAAAATACACAAAGCAATAATCTGATTTATTTCCTCCGTTTTCAAAAACAAATCAGATATGCGTGCTCCTCAGGGGGAGCTTTTTGTGCCTCTTGAAGAAGTTCCAGTCTGGGTTGCAAAACAGTTCTCCAGTGGTTTGTTATTGTAGAAGGAGACACCGCTATCTCTGACACTGCACAAGATTGATGGCCTCTTGAAGGCGCTGGACCTACAGGAAAGTACCAGAAACTTTCTCAGTGGGTCTGAGGAGAATGGCTTTATCGGGAGACAAATGAGGTCATGAGCTATTTGCAGGAGACATACTATAATAATCTAATATGCTTTCTAGCTTTGGCAAATGAAAAGGGAGTTTTTATTTTTGCTTGAGTGAAATCTTGCCAAGTCCTGTTGTCATTCATAGAAAGTAAAGAGGTGCAGCTGTTTAGACGATGAGGAATGTGCATGGTGAAAATGGGGTCTCCTCTTATTTAAACCTTACTATGAACAATTTTCACAACATATATTTTTAAAACATCATGAGAAACCAACAATAACATGCACAAACATGAGATTATAATATAATGAAGGCAAATCTAGACAAAACATGCATTAATCAATATAGATGCACATAATTAGGATGCTATATGGTCTATGGTCTCCAAAGTGCGGTCTGCAGCCTCTTTGTGGTCCGTGAAGGTACTGCAAGTAAGTTTTCTTGTTATTTTTGAAATTTAATATTTACTATTAGTATTAATTTATTCGAGTTAAAGTGGTGCCCATCCAAGGAAAGCCATCCATTGTCTTCCGCTTATTCCTATCAGGGTCGCCTAACCCATCTGTCATAGGGCGAGATGTGGGGTATCACCCAGACAGACAACCATCTACACCTATGGGCATTTTAGTATCACGATTTAACCTAACCCCAATAACTGCATGTCTTTGGACTGTGGGAGGAAGCCGGAGGACCTGAACAAAATCCTCGCAGAAATCGGAAGAACATGCAAAGTCCACGCAGAGAGGCCCCGGCCAAAAGGTGGGGTTAAACCCAGTCGAATGGTCTTGCTGGTAATGTGATAAATATGTGATATAAAATGAAAGCTTTTATGAAAATCAACCTAAACAAAACAACAATCAGAAGAGCAAAAAGAGGTCAGTGACAACAAACAGATCCTAGTCTTGAGTGTATGAAACTTACTTCTGGAGCCTACATTGAGGAGCAAAACTTGAAGACTTGAGCATGAGCAACCAGAAGTTCTTCAGCATTCCTTCAGCAGCCTAGCAGAGTGCTAGTTTGTTCAGGCTTCTGTTTGGGAGCGATAAAAAAACACATCAGGTTTTCCAACAGAAGTCTCTCCAAATTTGTGAGCTAATGAGGACTGTATTTCCCAGGCATTAGGCCACATATTTGGAGTAATTTCCTCATCTGGTTTACCCAGCATCATAGTTCTCATTCAGTGATGCGATGCCATGTAAGAGTTCTGTTTAATATTACTCACCACCTTCCACCGTCACCTGGAGGAAGTTTTGCAACATCAGCCTCCAGGTCAGCATGTCTCGATGATGGAACACTGCAGACTACTTCTCCACCACACTCTCATCCACACCCACAGGGGTTTTTTGGCAGTCAGTTTAGCCATTTAACATAAAAACCTAAACCTTAGAAGGCAGCGTCGCTCAGTTTCCACACGTAACAAAACTGACCACTTAAATCCACTTAACGTGAGTGACCGTGTCAGAGCGTGATGTAAACTCCCATCCATGAACAAAAACCACATGCTTTGCTGTGTCTCACGCTCTTCCACTTCCTGAAAATAATAATTGTTTATTATATGAAAAGAAATGCGCCAAATGGAACTGCTCATTGTGTTATTTTATATCAAAGACCTTTCGCTTCGCCACTGTTCCAAAACATAATCCCAGCACAGAGAAAACAACAAGAACTAGCTGTTCCACCCTATAATAATGAGTTGGGTAATTGTTTATAGAAAGGGGGTCACTTGACATGTCTTTATGATGGTTGCATGAGGCTGTAGCCCAAAACATAGGGAAGGGTCGCTAGCTGTTAAACTCTGTCAGCAATGTGTTAAGATGCAGAGACTACAGCAGGATCCCAAAGTTTAAGGTGGCACGGCTTGATTATAATGTTAACCAGACCATAATTATAAGTCCTGCTCAGTGTTTATGCCTATGACATAATTCCAAAGAGCGTTCAAAGGAGAGGAAACGCTGAACATCAAACAAAAATCCTCTGGTGGATGTGACACTGGCTCGAAATGCAAATTGCAGCTCTTTTCTTGTTTTCAGGAGACAAATCGATTCACAATGAGAGTCGTTTAAAAGATGGAGCACCAGTTTAGAAAGAAATCAGGATTATTAATGTGGCAGGCGGCCTGTGCGCTTTCATGGAGTGGAGGAAATTTGGTGTAAATCTGTCACAAATACACCACGGTTAATAGAAATAGCACAGCTCAGTGTTTGAGCAGGGTCGTGAGTTTCTGGGACATCTTCAGAGGAGGTGGAGGTAGGACACATCAAAGTATTTAGTTTAGTTGGAAAGAAATGTGCATGCAAAAGCCAGGATGTTATATCACGTGATAGGATATGAATATGTGGGAAATGCCTTTGATTACTTTACTCCTTGGAAATGCTACCTTTGTCACTTTTGATTTATAGTTTGTAGTTGTTGTTTGTTTGTTTTTTATCCCAGAGACTTATTTGTTCTTGTTATTGAAAGAAAAATATTTGCTTGGTTACTTTATTCGATTTTTTTTTTTGCCCTTGCTGCAGAATGATAAATGCTCTCTTCACATTTTTTAATACTTTGGGTTAGCTCCGACTACCACGCAGAGAATTACAGTCACAGTGCTTGTTTGCCACTTTTTGGATGCAGAGTGTATCTGTGGTCAGTGCGCTGGTGTTGAGGGCGGCTGAATAGGAAAGATTGGCTAAACAAGAACATGAGTCTTTTCCTAGTCAATGCTTAAACACAATGTTCCGCTGTGTTCCTGCGGATTCTTTTTTCTTCTGGAGAATGGGATATGGTCTATTCCAAGTAATACTACCTCACCATGTCATCTACCAAACAGTGACTGCACTTTGCATGTCAAAACCCTCGCAGTGTGGAGGGGCGTCTTTGGATGGAGCCCTGAGCTGTGGGAGGTCACTCTGTGGCTCTCTGTGTACGTGCAGAATGTGAATAACCTCAGAGCTGAACAACTATCCGCCTGTACGCGTTTTCTTTTTTTTTTGTTTTCCTTCAAGGAGTGAAACTCGTCAGGTTCGAGGGCTGCGGGGTGTGCGCGGAGCGGGTGACTCAGGGTGAAAGGGAGGCTTTCAGCTGGACACATTTCATGGATGTTTTGGGAAGCAGTGATGGAAACAGGGGAGGTCAGGCAGCCCATTCCTTCCTCTGGGGTCCTTGCGGTGTCAGAGCAAAAAACAGAAGAAGGAGAGCTTGCAACAGTACAGAATGTCTTCAGCCTCGTCTGATTTTAACCCAAGTGGAAACAAGTTCAGCCACACTTCTTCTCCTGCAGGTAGACTCGAGACCATTGACTGAGGCCAGTGCTCCCATGAGACATCCCAAGGGAGATAAAAAAAAAGGAATGAAAATTATAAGCTGCTACCCACACTTAGACTAATATTTACAAACTATACTTACAGCAAGAGTAAATGTTGAACATGGGGGCGGTTCTGGTTTTCCCAAAAATAAGCCAGTCAGTCTGGAGGGAGGGAGGAATTCAGGAGGGGATGCTGAATGTGTTGGAACTGATACAAAACTTGCGTAGTTGCTGCTTTAAATCCCACGACAGTACAAGTGACATACAGGTGCTGATATAAACACAGGTGGGTCTGATCCTAAAGAACGGCAGTAAACAGTGCTCGCTGTTTATTTGATGAAAATAGGAAATAACTAATAATCAGCAAAAACAGATACTTTATTGGACACTTATATATGACACAACTCGGTTGGGAGCATTTTATCGTTGAAGATGGCTTGAAACGAGCAAATAAGAAACGAGCCTGTGTAGTTAGAGCACTATATATGCAGTGTAAGTACAGACTTCTTAGAAGGGATCGGGCTTGCTTCCACTAAACCAAAAGTGTCTTTTTTCACCTATGATGTCAGCCTAATAAATGAAAAGCATCTCAGTCTATTTGCTTAAAAAAAGAAGAAGAAGAAGAAGAAAGAAAAACTAGTCGCACACTAGTCAAAAGTACGGCGCGATCCAGGTTAAATATTGATGAGGGCAGCTTGTGGCTGCTTACTGTTGCCTGTACAAATTTACTGAGTCACTGCCTGCATGTTAAGTTTATACAACAAGGCACGCAGGGCCTGTAACCCATATTAATCTTTCACCACAACACTGAGCCTAGACATCAGCTTCTATTATTATCTCTTTGACCTCTCTGGCCCCTGTGATACCCAGCACTCCTCTCCGATACACCCCAAAGAATCAGAAATCAGTAGGAAATGTTTATTGTACATTAAAGGCACTGTAGAACACAGACTGGATCATGTTGATTATGACAGCATTATGTTGCAATTCAAAAGAGTCTGGCTTATTATTCAGACAGTAGCGTGGTATGCACACATGTGGTATATTGTGTGTACAGAAGAAAACAGCATGAGGAACAATGAAATCAATGGCTTTTATACATTACATGAGTACTTATCAGAATACATCAGCACTATATGTGATTTATGAGCGCACAAATGCACATGGCTTGCATTCTGGATTTGTAATAACTTCGATCATTCAGTACATACAAAGATAAATAGTTCTCTGGGTGAATAACTGTTCAAATGAGACCACACAACGGGCATGTCAGCGAAAAAAAAACAGTCTAGAGGGAAATTTCTTTTTCACCACCAGTTTATATTGCAATTCAGCGTGACTCCCACTAAATACCCTCATATAAATACCAATACGTACTTAAGATTTATTATGGTATGTGGTTTTTGAGGAGCCCACATCAAAGTTGTCATTATATCTTGTTCCATATTTAGGCCTTCTTGTCTAAGTCGCAGTTTTTCAGAACTGAAGGGCAAAACTGCATTTGAGTTCGCATTTTGCTCCCAATGCCAATTTCAGACTTCTCTTTAAAAAAGCACGTCAGCCGTTGCAAATATTTTTGCATTTGTGTGAACCGATAGCTTTTGCTTTAGTCACAAATATATTCTTTGTCATCTTAAAAGGGTGCACAATCTATTTGATGCAGACACAACTCCTCTTTAAGGGTGCATACTTTACATAGCAATGCTCCCTTTTATTTTCAGAACCCATTCTCACACATCTTTTCACTGGCCTTTCAGTGATTCTCCCCTGAGTTTGGCGGTGATCTTGTAATTTAAAGGCTTCAGTGTTAAGCCATAGGAAGAGTTTAAAGAGAAGTCCTCATTTGGGCATTTTTCAAAGCTGCACTGGTGCAGAAGAATCGCAAAGAACACAAATATCTCAACTTTGGCTATCTGGTCCCCAATGCATCTTCTCTTCCCTGCTGAGAAGATCATCACATTGTTTGTGAAGTCTTTGTTTAGGGAGCCGTTTTCATCAATGAAGCGCGAGGGGTCAAAGATGTGTGGGTCTTTCCACATCAGGGGGTCGTGATTGACGGACCACTGATTAATGAATACCACTGTGTCCTTGGGGATGGTGAGACCGCTGACAGTGACGTCTGAGGTTGTGGAGTGGGGGATGGTGACAGGAACAAAGCTGGTGTACCGCATGGTCTCATATATGAAGGCGTCCAGGTAAGCGAGGTGTTGTCTGTCCTCGACAGATGGCAGCCGGTTTCGCCCCACCACGTTGTCAATGAGTTCATGGAGTGTGGTTTGAATTTCAGGGTGTTTGGCCAACAGAAGGACAATCCAGTGAAGAGCAGTGGAGACGGTATCCAGACCTGCACCAATCAAGTCTGCCACAGTCGCCTCTGTGTAGCCTACAGTGAGCTCCTCGCCTTTCTCTGACTCATTAAGGACACCAATGATGGCATCGCTTATGTCCCTGGTCACCTCTGGATCAAAGGTCTCCCTATGCTTCTCCACTTTGTTCTTGATGAATGCAAAGAAGTCCTGATTCAAGCTTTTGAAATTTCTGAAGACAGTGCGGACTGGATTAGGGAAAGACTGAAGCCAGGGCATCACGTCAACCAAGCTGCCAGCCCCTACTGTCTGTCCAAACTTATCCACCTTGTGCAACAAGGCTCTAAACTCCATATCATCATGTCCGTAACGCTTCCCAAAGCACAAGGCACAAATCACATTAGCAGCAGCAACTGTCAACTCTTGAGCCGGGTTGAAATATTGGCCCTGAGCACTGAGCTTGAGGAAACTCTCAACTAGCTCTGTGGCTTCAGCCACAATCTGCTGCTCAAAGGCTTTCTTGGTCTGACTGTTGGCAGATGAGAAAGCTCTGATTGTAGATTGAGCAATTTTCCTGTGCATCTTCCACTGTTTGCTGTAATTTGTAAAAGTCATGCTTTTCCCCCCGGAAACGAATTGAAAAGATACAAAGTTGGGTCTACCTGCAAACTCTGTGCTGTGCTGTATCAGGGCCTGACGAATAACCTGGCCTCCATTCAGGACCACAACGTCACTGCAGCCCAGTCGTATCTGATACACTTCACCATACTTTTTCGCTAGTTTCGTGAAGGTGATGTGAGGCATCTGGCCCAGCTGCAAGGCATTGCCCACCACAGGCCATGCGAACGGTCCCGGCAGTCTTCTCCTGAGCTTGAGGTTCTTGACCCAGAGACAGGCTTCCAAACAGAAGAGGAAAACAAATGATACGACCAGAGCAGGCTGTACCTGTCCGCTCCATTCTCTGATGATGCTGCTGCTGCTCTTCACACCAAACTCTGCATCTGTTTGAGCCATTGCTGTTCTATCATCCACTGCATCTAATAAAGATTTCACTCAAAATTGAAAACAATTTCCTCTTTTTCTGGTCTTTAATATATTGAAATATTTGAGTGGAGAAAAAAAGTAGAGGGTTGCCTCTCAGGTGATTGAGAGTAGCTCGATCAGGTTGAGTAGTTAGCAGTGTAGCAGTGCGTCTTCAGACGACCACTTAAGAGGAATGCAGATTCAAGCCTTAACACTTCGCTTATATGTATCTCTACGGTGGGAGGGTTCAGCGGCTCAGGTTTTTTATTATCTCTCCCCTCCCATTTTGACCTTAGTCCTATTCCCACTCAGGACTGCTTCCAGCAGCGTCCCTTGTAGGATGATGTTGGAAAAGGAGAGCAGCTACTTAATTGACAATGTTGCCACAAAGCACAGAATTACTGTTTTTGCGGCCAAAATGTACAAGAGAATGGCACATAATTAAAAAATAAACAACTTTCACATACCATGTGTGGCCAAAAATGAATGACCACAAAATATCGAAAATGAATTTATCGTTGTGAGAGTTTATTCAAGGAGGTATGTATTGTAATATATAAGACGAGGAGTTTGATATTTTCAGTTTCCTTTGTTCTTTTCACTTTCCTACAACTTTCTGAGACCATTTTAAACATGACTTGGTTTTGGCTATTTACAGCAAAGCTGTTAATTACAACCATGCAGGGAAAAGGCCTCTGGGATACCATCATGAAAGCTAGAGGTTTCAAACTCCAAACACTGAACCAGCACAATTTATTATGCTCTATAAAATATATAGACAATGTTATTGTTGGCATAATAGACCTTTATGCAAAGCTCTCTGAGATAATGTCACTCTTAGGCTTGTGGTTGCATCAAAATAGTCTGAAACAGAATGCAAACAGCTGTAAATCTGCTTATGTGGGTGCTTGTGCAACAAGGAGATTCCAAAAAAAAGCATCAGTTTGGGTTTTATTGATATCCAACCACAATTCAAATATTCCATATTGCTCTATTTATGGAAAAAAAACAAAGCGTCATGCTGCTGATATCATTAACAGGGGCTAAAAATCCTGTGAAACTGAGATATACACCTTCATTAGTGAGCAGTGTTAAGATAAGTTATTTAGCATAACTTTCAAGACTAAATAAAAATACAGATTGAGCTTTGAAAATTCACTTTTATTCATTTCAGATACAGCTTATTTTTGCATTACATAGAGCCTCTGCAGGTCTTGAATGAAACATTATCACAAAAACAACACCTTAACAGCCTACTCGTGTTTATTTCATTTTTATCTTTGCCCCGATGCAGATAGAGAAACACATCCCTTGGGCATCGCAACATCGATTCCTGAATACAGTGGCTTTAAGAGAGTGCAGTGACATCCATGTAGCTTTGTAAAAGTTACTGTAAACAAACATGTCTATGCAAATTTGCTGCACATGTGTTTCATTGTACTGGGGAGACATGCATTTGGCATGGGTAGTGCTGGAGTGCTTGTACAGTAAAAAGTTAAATCTGGGTCCATGAAGTTTGTGAAGTTCATTCTCCACTGCAGCATCACTTCTTCATCCTTTGAAAAAGGGATGTTCGCTTCTTGATGAAAGACTCCGGCTCGGCTGCCCAGCTTCATAAACATGCCATTTTTGTCTCCTTTGATCAACACACTCTGTT
This sequence comes from Aulonocara sp. 'chitande type north' Nkhata Bay, assembly GCF_057382095.1. Lineage (NCBI taxonomy): Eukaryota > Metazoa > Chordata > Actinopteri > Cichliformes > Cichlidae > Aulonocara > Aulonocara sp. 'chitande type north' Nkhata Bay. Next base: position 32,060,826 of record NC_141362.1, on the reverse strand, counting down.
TATTTTGTTCTTTCTGTGAGTACAGTAGATAGTCAAACAGCTTAAATTTAAATTCCTGAAAAAACAAAATTATATATACATATATATATATATATATATATAAACATTTTTATGTGACTTTGTGTGGCAATGGTTAAATACATCTATTTTACATATTACAAGTTACAACAATAAGTCAGCTAGTGACTTGATGACATTCACAAGCATTCAATACAGTTATAATAGTTTAAACTGACTTTGAAAGGTTTAGCTAATTTTTCCACTCACATGCTTAATAGGCATAAGACAAACGCACGGCCCAGAAATATGTACAAAAATGATCAAGTATAGTGTGAAACAAACATCTATTACCTTTACACTGTATCACAAGAGTCCACAAGCATGCTTTTTGACCTTTTGCAGCTAACGATACATCTTTAAAATCATGTCCTCAGCCCTGCACTGACAATAATTCAAATACAGAACATGTTACAATATGAATTAAATATCACTGTTAAATATGATAATCATACAACCATACTATTTAGTGCAGGTATATGGATAGCCTACTCTCATCTAAATGTCACAGGTGGGAAAGTATTTGCTGGAGTCTCAGTATTTGGGGGCAAGCTGTTCATGCTGGGGAAACTAAGCCAAGCAGCTTTCCTCTCAGCTTGGTGCTGACACGGAATGGAAGGGGCTTCAGTGCGAGCCCATAAGAGCAGTCGAGAGTGACGGGCTCAGAGGGGTTGCTCTCAAAACTGCACTGGTGTAGCAGGACTGCTGTAAATATAAATACCTCTACCTTTGCGACCTGGTTACCGATGCAGCGTCTTTTTCCTGTTGAAAAAATCATCACGCTGTTGGCTTTGTCTTTGTCGAGGGCCCCGCTTTCGTCGAGGAAGCGTGAGGGGTCGAACATGTGATGGTCCTTCCACTTCAGAGGGTCGTGGTTGACGGACCACTGATTGACGAACACCACCGTGTCTTTGGGGATGTGGAGCCCTTCGATGGTGACGTCTGAGGTTGTGGAGTGTGGGATGGTGAGGGGGACGAAGCTGATGAAGCGCATGGTCTCATAGATGAAGGCGTCCAGGTACGCCAGGCTGCTTCTGTCTTCAATCGATGGGAGTCTGTCTCGGCCGACTACTTTGTCTATGAGCTCCTGCAGTTTGGCTTGTATGTCTGGGTATTTGACCAGGAGGAGGACAATCCACTGCATGAAAGTTGAAACTGTGTCTTGACCTGCTCCAATCAGATCTGTGACTGTTGCCTCAACAAACTCTTTGGTCAGCCTGCTGTCTTCTCCGTGCTCAATCACACTGATGATGGCATCGCTCATGTCCCTCGTCACCTGAGGATTGAAGGACTCTCTGTGTTGCATCACTTTGTCTTTCACAAAACCAAAAAACTCTTCATTGATGTTCTTGAAGTTTTCATAGACACTACGGACTGGGTTAGGGAAGGACTGAAGCCAGGGCATGACATCTACCAAGCTACCAGCACCCACTGTCTCCCCAAACTTGTCCATTCTTTTTAGCAAGGTCCTGAACTCTAGGTCATCGTGTCCATACCTCCTCCCAAAGCAGAGAGCACACATGATGTTAGCAGAAGCTACTGTAAATTCATGAACAAGATCAGAATACCGTCCATCAGTGCTCTGACGCAATAATGCCTGCACCAGCTCCATGGCCTCGGCTGTAACGTGCTGCTCAAAGGCTTTTTTGGTCTGACTGTTTGCAGAGGAAAATGCTCTGAGGCTGGACTGTGCAACTTTCTTGTGTGCTTTCCACTGTTTGCTGTAATTAGTAAATGTCAAACTCCTGCCTCCCGAGATCATCTGGAAAGAGAGAAAGTTCGGTCTGCCTGCAAACTCGGTGCTGTGCTGTATCAGAGCCTGGCGGATTGCTCTCTCTCCATTCAAAACCACAACATCACTGCAGCCCAGCCGGATCTGGTACACGTTGCCATATTTTTTGGCCAGCCTGGCGAAGGTGATGTGAGGCATCTGGCCCAGCTGCATTGCATTGCCGACCACGGGCCAGGCGAAAGGTCCCGGCAGTCTTCTCTTCAGCCTGAGGTTCCTGACCCAGAGGCAGGCTTCCACACAGAAGAGGAAAACAAAGGTGGCAACCAGAGCAGGATGGACCTGTCCGCTCCATTCTCTGATGATGCTGCTGCTGCTCTTCACACCAAACTCAGGGTCCAGTGCCATTGTGACAAGCTTCCTGCACACTTGCTTCTCAAAAATGATTTAAAAAATAGTTTCAAAGTTAGTAGAGCTGCTGACTATGTGGGGAAAATATAAATCACTTATATATCCATAGCATCTAAAAAAAATAATATTTTAGATGTTACTGAAATGACAGTGAGGTTATTTTGATAATGAACAAAGTTTTTTTTCTCCCTCAGAGTCTTTTCATCAAGATCAGGCTTAAGTGCCTGATTTTTTGCTTCACTCCAGTGTCTTATATGTTTTGCAGTTGGTGGGCAGGGCTCGGGATAACTTTCATACTCCTCCCATTGTGGTAGCCCCGCAGACCCCGCTATATTTTCTCTCCGCTTGCCGGTCACTGTTGGAGGCGCGCACTTGAGAGAGTCGAGGGACACCGTGAGCGAGCATCGTGAACGACCGCCTACGGAGGAGAGGGGGAAAAAAGACGTAGCAACTGGTGACCGATTAACTAGGACAGTTTGTTTAACTGTCCTAGTTAGTGGGAGAACTTGCATAGTTTGCACATTTTGAAGTGCGTCTTTTGTGTGTGTGCGCTTTTTTCTTTCTTTCTTTCTTTTCTTCTTTTTTTTTTTTTTTTTTACATTATTTCTTTTTTTAAGGCTCAGCGGGGAAAATTTGGCTTTTAAAAAGGTGTTTGCATTCGGTTTACGAATTATGCAAAAATATATTCGGGGGAAAATGATTTTCATACTTTCACGTGTATCTATTTTCATGCTTGAGAATTTGCGAGAAACAAGCGCAGCTTTTTGGGAAAGTTGCAGCTGCTGAGTTCAACCTGATGTAATCTCTGTGCACTAACTTGTATTTAATGTAAGGCTCAGCCTAACTGTAAGAACCAATGTTGTGACTTTAATAGTTTATTCTTTTTTCCGGGAAGTCCTTTGAGTTTTTTGTATAACAAAGAAACGTTGTGCACCACTCTGAAGCGCATCTTTCACAGCTTCTTTTTTTTCAAGTCTTTATACAGCTTTATTGCAGAAATGTGTGTCTGTTTTTTTTACAGTGACTCTTAACATTATAAAAACTTGCATTAAAATACTCATCATATATGTCATTTGCATTGTGTTAATTAGTGAGAAAGAAAGAAATATCACACAGGATATTAGATAAAACATTACAAGGTTTCTTATTTCTTCCATTATTCGTCTTAGCACCGCAAAGAGGTAGATTAGTTAGACTGAATCTTTACACAACAATCTTGCACAATAATTCAGCGTGGACAACGCCATGAAATATTCATACTTGGGTTTCCTACAACAGCTTGTTTTCTCCAACACACAAACTGCGCTTCTGCATGAGACAGCGGGTTACATCATAGCACAGGAAACTTCAGGTGCCCCCCCCCCCCCCCAGTGATTGCAAAAGCAAATGCGAGGCTACTTCATTGTCGCAGTCCACCTTTATTCTCTTCTCTCCCTTTTAAGTAGGAAAGAGAAGCTCCGCACTTTCCCGTGGGTTTTCTCTTTAGATCGAGTTGCATTATTGGACAATCATATTCCCGTTAATTATTTTATTATAGCATCATGTGGTTATTTCCCAAAGCAAAACATTTTCCTCAAGCTGTGTGGAAGATAAAAAAAAAGTGTTTCTTGTTTTCCCACCAGCTGTTAAGTTTATTTTTGCAGGAGGTAATGACCCTCATTAAAGGTACTAAAACATTTCCAAAGTAAGTCACTAAGTGAGAGGGACAGAAACTTTGCTACCCCACAGGCGCACTCTGTCTTTATCAACAGGACAGGAGCAGAGGAGTGTGGGTGGTAGAGAATGACAGCAGATGCTGAAAATATTTTTTAAGAGGGAAAAGATAATATGTTACTCTACAGATAGATCATACAAGAAACATTTCTTATTGGTCAAATTTATTATTATTATTATTATTAAAAACATTTTTTAAAAAGTTCATTTCACCACAAAGTTTATCTCACAGATTATGTGACAGCACCTACAAAGTAAACCAGTCACTGCTCTGACCCATACACATTATTTTTATTGTCACCCATTTCCATACTAACCATATCTCCACAGACTGTAGTGCATAACACTCTGATTACATAAACACATAAAAACAGAAGTTCTTATGTGCACAGCATATTTAAATTATGAGTGCAAACACAAAGGTAACAATAAAAGTCAGTGAAGTGTTTCATGCGTCGTTCTTTCATGATAATGGACCTTTGAGAGCCTTTTGCAGATGTCGAGCGTTTTTGGAGCTCTGCCTGAGAGCTGTTTGTCTTGAGAAATGTGGTGTGGCTGAGCACCAAATCCTCTAGAATGATTTCTTGGTTAACCAGAGACATTGCAATGTCTTCAAAATACTGCCTGCATTGGGGGATGACTGTTTCTTCTCTGTTCCTATAAGGGCGGAATCCCCCCTCACCTCCACCAACACCACCGACACCCCTACCTCCTCCTCCTCCTCCACCTCCCTGAGCCTGGTCCTCATATGTGGCCACTCGCATCCCCATAATGCTAATTAGAGCCAGGTTTGTGGCTGACGAAGGGGAGGGGGTGCTTGGGTGGCAGGATGGTGGAGGGGGGTCTAGTTTGCGTGCATGTGTACGGGAGGTGCAGATGACTGGGTCTGCGGGAGAGGGGTGTCATGTGTGCATTTTGCGTGTGGTTGCCGTGTTTGCTTGTGATTGCTCCTTGTAACCTGGCTGTGAAAGGTTGGCCCTGACCCTGTGTTGACTCTGGCTGAGGGGGTGGATTAGTCGGAGGGAGGTTTGGGGTGGAGGCAGGGATGGGGTCTATGTGCCGCTGGATGTCATGTGCTGGCGGGTGGGTGCTTTCTGTGTGGAGACAGGACCAATGGTAGGCCAGGCTGCCTCGTCTCTGGAGCTAATCATTGTTTACTAGTCTCATTTCCACTTCTCAGTGAGCTACTGTCACGCACAGCACCGACAGGGAGGAAGGAAGAGGGAAGGGGGTAGGGGGCTTGGTGAGGTGGTGAGGCAGGGAGGAGAGGAAAGTCAGCGGTCCAACAGGCAGTTGGGGAGCTGGTGGAACTTAGGAAAAGGGAAGGGGAGAGTGAATACAGCACTTGAGAGAACAAAAGTGAGCCAAGACTAAAAAAAAAAAGTGGTTAGAAGCAACCAAGACAAATCAGCAAACAAACCAACAAAAACATCTTCTGGGCTAGCTCCATCTCCGGGAGCCGCGAGGTAACCACCGGACGTTGCTAGTTGGGATGGTGAAGTTTGAAATGACAGTGTTTTCTGCTGCCAGACCACAATATGAGGAAAGAGACACTGGGAAAAATTGTCACTGTCTGACCCAATTGCTGTCTTAGTGAAAAGACCTGACGAATGACAAGCACCCCTTTTTTGTCCATACCAGACAAACAGAGATAGCCTGTTTCAGACTCATTTTCTCTTCTGGAAAGACTGTTTGGATCAGATGAAGGTGCTGTTTGTTCAGAGTGTCTAGGGAGCAGGAGACAATTACCTGTGGTATTCTCGCATGGGTAAAAAATATCATTATTTGAACTCTGTTCCAGACAGCTGACGGGGTAAAGACTGTTTAATGGCTTATTGTGTTGTCACATATCTCCACTGGGTAGTGTGTATTTATTGATTCTCAGTGCTACCCAATTCTTGTTCATGTATACCAGTCAGGCATAATATTATGACCACCTGCCTAACATTATGTTGGTCCCTCTTTTGCTGCCAGTCCTGACTCACTGAGGCATGGACTCCACTAGACCCCTGAAGGTGTGCTGTGGTATCTGGCACCAAGATGTTTGCAAAAGATCCTTTAAATCCTGTAATGTGCAAGGTGGAGCCACTGTGGATTGGATTTGTTTTTACACCACATCCCACAGATGCTCAATTGTATTGAGATCTGGGGATTTGGTGGTCAAATCAACACCTCAAACTTGTTGTGCCCTTCAAACCTTTCCTGAACCCGTTTTGTTTTGTGGCGGGGTGCATTATCCCGCCGAAAGAGGCCACAGCCATCAGGAAATATCATTTCCATCAAAGAGTGTTCATGGTCTGCAATAATGCTTAGCAACAAAGCATCACACTGCCACCACTGGCTGGCCTTCTTCCTATAGTACATCCTGGTGCCAGGTGTTCCACAGGTAAGCGATGCACGTCCATCCGGACATCCACATGATGTGAAAGAAAAGGAGAATCATCCGACCAGGTCACCTGCTTCCATTACCCCATGGTTCAGTTCTGATGGTCACATGCACATTGTTGGCACCTTTGGCAGTGGACAGGGCATGGGCACCCTGACTAGTCTTTGCCTATGCAGCCCCATAAGAAAATAAATTGCGATGCAATGTGTATTCTAAAAATGTTCTGTTGGGACCAGCATCAACTTTTCCATTAACTTTTTCTGAGCTACAGTAGCTGGTCAGTTTGATTAGACCAGCCTTCACTCCCTATGTGTCTCTGGTTCACAACAATCCCTTCCTTGGATCCTTTTGATAGATGCTCGTCTAGCCATCTCAGTTTGGTCCTTGCCAAACTCGCTCAGATCCTCACACTTACCCATTTCTTCTGCTTCTAACACTTCCTGCTTCTTTGAGAACAAAATGTTCACTTGCTCCCTAATCTATCCCACCCACCACACTGATTTGCACTTTCACTTCATATATATTGTACATTACTAATTTATGTTTCTTATGTAAAAAATAATTGTCTTTTTTACTTTTCACATTTCTGAAACAATGAATGAAACAAAGGTGTTGTCACCAGAAGCCCTGCCCCCTGGGAAGGGATGCTGGAGGGATGCTATTTTTTCCCTCTGGAAAATTTCTGTGGTCTGGAGTTCTGCACTTTACATGTGTAGATGTTTTTTGTTTGTATTTTTATATAGGATGGTTGTCCAGCTGGTTATGTAAGGCAAATGTAAGGCTTCAGTTAGCTAACATTAACTGTCTGCAAATGATAAGACAACAAAATCAGCAGTAATGAAGTATAGTGTGAGCTAAGTTTGATTTAATGTTTTATTTTTCTGTGTATCACTGTCTGTAGTAAGCGGAGTAAGATTTAGTTCACATGTTTTTTTGTTGCAAATCTTTACTGTTGGTTTGGCTGCTCTGTTAGAAGTGTGTGACCAGTTACATTACCAGCACAAAGCCATAGCCACTGTAAAAGTGCATACTAACACATTGATGTAGCTACTATAATATGCCATGTACACACTGAGCTGCAGTGATTAAGAAAGTCATCGTGGTTTGGTGCATGGATTTAACCTTCCTTTTATTTTGTGGGCTTGTAAAAGACACATAACAAAAACATTTGGAAAGCTGTTATAATAAAATTTTGACCTGTTCAAATGGCAGGCAGTTCACAGGGGCTGTGGCTATGTGCTGGAAACGTTACTTCTCTCACAAGAGAAAGTCACTCACTTCTTACAAAAATGTGATAGTAACTATGCTGTAAGTCAGTTTCACAAATACAAATATGTAACATATGCATGTGTTTAATTGAAAATTTAGTTAACCATTATTTTAAGAGAAATCTGTGTAAATATAAGTACCATTAAAAGGTCAAAGGTTTGATGAGTGCTTTCCTTTGACTGATCTGCGTAGGATCTTCGTATTTGGTGAGTATACCTCAGACGTCTTCACACTTTTCTTTAAAGTCATTTGCATTTACATTAAAACATTTTGATGAGCTGCCTGAATAAAAGAATTTTGGTCAAAAACTGAATTTTATGCAAACGCTTAATCTATTAATTCATAACTATCTGTAGTTCTAGTATCTGTATTAGTTCCCTTTGCTGATGCTTTTTTTTTTAATGTAATAGCATCTATACACGTGCATAAGTGTGCACGTGAGCCTGAAAGTCACATCCAAGTATGCCAGTGTATTTAATTCTAATGAAGAATTCAGCTCTAAACTACACCAATAAGCATTTTCGACTCCACCCCCCCCCCCCCCCCCCCTAAATATAATACATGAAAAAGGAAAATAATGCGTCAAAGGAAAGTTCAAGAAAGTTTTCTAGCGTGTTGCCAAAAGTCCCAGAGTTGATCTATTATTAATAAAATAACTTATTAGGATAACGGGCATGTTGTAATTCACCTTACTTCTAATTTTTTTGTTCTATAAATCTCCTCTCTTAACTGTGAGCAGGCTGCGTGATAGATTTTCTCCTAATGTGGCACCCACCGACAGGAGCCATGTATTATGTACAGTATAAGGATTTTTGTTTCTAATCCTGTTGAGTTTTTGCGTGCTAGGAGAGCGGAGCGGGGATGAGCTTGCGTGCCATGCCGACCTGGCATGCGCGGAGCTAGTTCACTGAACTACGGCTTCCCCGGGGAGCGGGGAGAGGAGGGGAGGGTGATGCGAGGCTGCGCTGGGAGATTAAAATGAGACGAGGGAGAAAGCACCGGTAGAAATGGCTTCCAGATGACCCCGACTCGGCGTAGATAGCCAGCAGACAGTTTGTTATGCAAGTCTTAAAGAAAGGGGCATGCCACTGTCCAGAAATAATTTTTTTCGAATAGTATAGACTACAGAAAGATTAAATGGAACAAGAAAATTGGAATGTGGCAAGGTAGGGATATTAGTCCAATTTGGCCTATACAGCTTAAAATAATTGCCAGTCGGAAGCTGTGGTACTGTCTTTTGCACCTTTGTCTCAGTCATCAGTTTAGCTTTGTACAGTGAAAATTAAGGGAGACATAATTGTTAAGCTCAAGAAAACTTTTGCAAAATCTTGCTCAACTACAATTTAATTTTATACTAAGATCCCATCCCTTAGGCCAGCGGTCCCCAACCTTTTTTGCGCCACGGACCGGTTTTGTGTCCGACAATATTTTCACGGACCGGCCTTTTACGGTGTCGCGGATTAATATAACAAAACAAAACCAGTACCAAAAAAGAAGATTTATTGATAACACACAGGAAAAGACCAACGGGAACCGAGTTAATGATAAAAACGATAAAAAACCCCGAAAAATAATTACCAAACGACTCACGGCAAGGGTGTTTAGGACGCTGCCTTAGGCTATGTGCTGACTTTATAGTTATGGTATTTATCACAGGATTTAAATTTAAATCTAAAATGAAGGATTTCCATGTATTTTAAAAAATGACTTTAATCATAAGATAAGATAACCGGGTTTTATCTGTCATCCAGGAAACATTAAAATTAATCTCAACATGAATAAAAGATGAAGAAGATGGGCGGCATTACTATTAATACAAAAATCTGACATTTTATTCACTGGGACTGTACCAGTGAAACACCCCCTCCCCTTCTCCCCTTTATATTTTATATATTTTTAATATAAAATCTAAGATTTTATATACACTTAAGATTATTTATCATGTTTTAAGTGCTGGGATAATACCCAAAGCATTAGTATAACACATAACAGAACTGCCTTTACCACAGCTTCAGTGAAATACTGCTCATTGAATGACAATCATTACTTGCCAGAATTTTATTTAATTTTTTTCACATTTTTGTTCTTTTTACTGACTCTGCAGCACATGGAAGGCTTTAAAATATCATCTTTGGGGTCCTTCCAAAGACAGTCTGAGCAGAAATCCACCTTGAAAAATAAATTACTTGCACATGGAGAAATTCCTTGAAACGCTTGAAAACTACAAGACAACACCTGCTGATTGTTTTCTAAAGATGGCTCAGGGATGTGAGGAGAATCCTGCTGAAGTTAATTTGGCAGAGTAAATATTTATTTTAAAAAAAAGAATCAGAAGTATGTTTTCCTTTTTTATTTCGTAATTAGGCGGAAAACAAAAGAAGATGTTCTTAACAAAGACGGACAGATTTTGGCATTCCTCGGACGTATATAGAACTTACCAGAGGTTTGGACAAATTGGCTGATGGGTTAAAAGTAGCAGGAGACAGACTGAGACCTCAAGCTTCAGCTCGTGTAGGTGTGATTATGTTTTCCCAGGTTGAAAATCCAAGCCAACATATTTGGAAGCTACTGGGTTTATTTTTCCAGATCTTTTACAGTCTCCTAAAGACAAAGAACTCCAATTGATTTTCCAGAGTTTTGGTTAGCTTCACTCTCCTTTCACATTGTTCTAGCTGACATTCCTCATTCAGAATTGTTTGAACTTCAGTAATGATCATGCAACTTTTACCAACTGGATTATTACAGCATTTTACTAACAAAACCCAGTGTATATTGTATCTATGTTATACTGTATATTCTCTGTACAAAGTACTTATTGTTGTTTGTCTAGAGAGGTTCTTATGAAAATTATTGGCATGTTCTCTTCTTTCACCGTTAGATGCCAAAACATTTCACCATGACAGCATTTTGTCTTTTGAAATAATCTCTGCTCTGTTTTGCAGTTTAATAAAAAAAGTAACTTTTTTCTCTTAGGATATGAAACAGAATGTTCCTGGGTTTTTTCTCTATTCTTTTTACTGGCTCACATATTTATGAGCTGCTTTGTCTCTGGCTCTCTTTGAGACAGCCTGTCCCAGGCTGGGATCACTGCAGGTGGGGAGGTTGAACTGGTCAGATTGCGGCTGAGGCAGCCAATGGCTCATCCACAGGCTCACTGAACATTATGTGCAGTATGGATCTTACCAGTGAGTTGCTCTTCTCATTGTGTAATTGGGCGGATAATGTTCCGTGATTCCCTCTTTTTTGCACCTCATATGTTCCGCCTGAGTAGCTCGGTTCATTTTAGTATCCTGAAAATGGAGCCGGGTCAGCAAGCGGTCAGGTTACCCCCTTCAGTGCTCCAGTTCTGCTGATGAGCCGGTCGGTATTACTGCAGCAGTGGGACAGATTCCTCTGAGGTTATTATTCATCAACTGTTTTAGACCCAGAAGAGCCCGGCTGTAGTGACGCTGGTGCACATGCAACTTACTCTCTGTCAAATTTTGCTTATACTCCAATTGTTTAGCATTAGGAGAGTGAGAATGTAACTATGAAACTAATCTTTGCAATGAAATCAGATATATATTAGAAGCAAATCAAGTCTTTTTATTGTGCTGAAGTGGGAACAAACGCAGCTCTGGTAGAACAAAATAGGTTTGTGTGGATGGGCTTTTGTGCTTTATGTACCACATGCCCACTTGCATGCCATTGCTTTGTGTTTCTGGAGCTGTAAACTGTGACGCAATTACCATGGAGAAACTTTACTATGACTTTACTTGACTTAATTTTAATTATGTTCCACTTTGGTCACTTACCTGTGAAAACCTCTCTCTCTTCACTGTTGGGGTGCATGGTGTATTAACGTTTTGTATGAAGCCTTAAAAAGCTTCTTTTTTGGGTATTTTTTCATATTTTTGAATACTGGTTGGGATGGGTTTAGTAAGGAAAGTCGTTTTGACTTTTAATGCGTATCTTTAAATTATTAGCAACTCAATGATAAGAGGTCAGGGACAATAGTTTGGGATTTTTTTTGCCCACTTACTGAAAAGAATAGGGAAAATAGGGAACTTGTGTGGCTGAATTGTTTATAATAGTGTTGATGAGCACAGACAGAGTGATTACAGCTCTTAGTGCAAACTGATCAAAAGCAAAACTGTGATAATTGGAGATGATAAAACTCCAGCTGGCTCTTACCCTGCACTCAGAAAAATAAAGGTGCCAACTGGAACCAAAAGTGGTTCTTTAGACTGATGCCATAGAACCTTTTTTGGTGCCACAAAGAACCTTTCAAACAATGGTTCTTTGAAGAACCATTTCTTTCAGTGGTTCATTGAAGAACCTTTAAAGGTGCCCCAAAGAACCATCAAGAAATGGTTCTTTGGGGCACCTTTAATGGTTTTTCAAAGAACCTTTTTAAAAATGGTTCTTTTAAAGAACCATTTTAAAGAACCTTTTTTGAGTGGTTCTTTAAAAAAACCATTTTAAATCTTTCAAAATAAAATGCATCATAAATTGAATTTGAGTAGGGTAAAATAAATACGAGCACAGCGTAGACATATATTAATGGTTTATTGTCATTTTGTAGTTACCAAAAGACAAAAAGGCATTTTAACCCTCAGCACAACATCACTACTAATACATGTCACATATTAGTGTTTTAAAAAGTAATAATTAAATATATTGGCTATACTATAAATAAATATATATATAAATACTATAGCTACAGATAACACAACAAATAATACATGTATTGTTTAATTAATAAAACATCAGAAAGTGATAAAACACATTAGAAATAGCAATAGCTTCATAACAGACCAATAAATCGACACATTTTCATCAGCAGATATTTGCATGTTCAGTAAAAACATTTCAACAACAAGTTTATGATTAAAATGATCAATGAACTTCAGCCTTACGCTATGTAATGTACTTTTCATGTTGTACTCATGGTCCTTTGTTAGTCCAGTTTAGGATAATGTCTCTGACGTATGTATCATATCAAATATATGTCATATCAAAACAAGCCCACACCTGCAGTTGTTTCAGTTTTTCACTGGTGTTTCCTGTCAGCTGGTCAACCTCACTCAGGCGGACATCCATATCAGCCAACCAAATGACAAGTTCCTCCCTTTGTGCTTCAAATCCCTCCCACTCTGAGACAAGGAGCTGAAAGAGAGAGAAAAGAGTCAATTATAAAGAAGAGAGAAAAGTGAAACCCTCCTCAGAAGGTCTGACTCGCATACCTGCAGTTGACCTGTGATGGACTCCAGTTTGGCGTTCACGTCATCCCTCGTCGATGCCAACAGCCGAGTCTGCAGGGTGCCCTGGAAGAGCTGAGTTAATGTTCGACTCCTCCTGGTCAGGCTCTCCAGCTGGATGACCCGAGGTCTCCCCTCTCGCCACTGCCTCTGAACGCACAAACACAAACTGCATCTGAAGCAGGAGGTGCAGATTTTTTTTGCTATTCTTTTCTAAATCCAGGCTAGATCACGTGGAGGTATTTGGAAAATTGTTTTGGCCAGTGGACGACTGTTGTCTTGCAGAAAGTCAAACCAAACATATGCGATACACAATCAATTCACAAGAACACATTGTAAAAAATAAGTCCAGTTCTTGCCTGATTTCAAGTGAAATCTGCATCAAAACAGGGTAAAATGAGTGTTTGCAGCAAATGTGAGCACAAAGCCTCACTTTGTACAAGCCTGCTATTACAGTTCTCCTCTATGCAGACGACTTTCCTGTTTTCAAGGCACAACTTGGATCTGCTGTACGAATCTTATGGATACACACTAAATGAAATAATAGTGTGCATGACTCCAGATTCTGATCCCTCATCCTAATATGGTCCCAACATAGCAACAGCAATAATGCAAATGTTGAGGCTTCAAAATACAAAGTCCATAAACCAATGGCTGACATGGGTTTTATCATAAGGGTGATAAATATACAGATTTCAGTCTGTCTTAGAGATTTGATGTTCATTTACCTGCAGATGCACTATACGTACCTGCTCCATGGTTTTTCACAACATTTTGCACATCACTATTTAATACAGGAAGTACGTGAACTAAAACATGTCATCGTTCTTTGTGAGAGGACCATATTAATGAAACAAACCTCAATGACATCATAGGGATCCCTAAAGATGCTCCTGCTGCTTCTCTTCCTCCTCATCCAAAGCTTCCTTCTCCTTGTCCTCAACTTCCATCCAATTGTAATTCAATCTAATTGTGTTTCTCCCCCTCCTCTTCCTCATTTTGTTGGAGCTGTGAACACAGTTAATGTGAATCTGGATTAATTTGTGCAAACAAGAAAAATCTACAGCTTTTTGGTTAGAGGTGCTCTTGTGATTTAAGCCGGGTAGAGTAGATTTATGTGTTGATGCTACCTGCTTCAGCTCTGGCTGCTGAGTGATATTTACACCCTGGCTGGATTACAAACTTTAACCATGTGCTGAACTTTGGCCCAGCGTTGATACCTCTTGTTAGTATAACGACCTCTTCTTAGCTTGTATGTATGATGTATGATGGTGGATAAATTAAATATACAAAAAAATTTAACTATATTACAAAAGAACATCTATCTTGGAAACATCAAATGACCGGAGCATAACTTGTCAACTAGTCCGAAACTAAGTTATGCAGGAACAGTCAAAGACACACCTTCTCATGTTTGAAACCATTGTTTGAAAGGTTCTTTGTGGCACCAAAACAGGTTCTTCTATGGCATCAGTCTAAAGAACCACTTTCTATTCATTTCTATATAATTCGATTAGACAATAAAGAGTTATCTAATCTAATTATTCATTCAAAACTCTTATGCATAGCTGTATTTTATACAGCTCATACAGAATTCAAAGTACAGGTTCATGTGAGTATTTAATGTACGGCTCAGATCTACAGAATTTCAGAGTTTCTAGAGCAGACACAGAGCTCACGTCACAACAGGCTTCAGGCGCCATTTTAGTGACTTTAACAATATATTAAATTTTAATTTCGGTCTAGCTGACATTAGGTTATGTACGCAGCACGCAATTGAACCACATATTTTAGAAGCCAAAGGTTCAAATTAGCTGGGAGCACCTTCACTTAATTATAACAGTGGTTTTGTTAGGAAAACAGTTTCTGTATACCGGATACTAAATTGCGCTGACCTCAACGGCTAACGTATCTAGCTAATCGCTACTGTTAGCACAACATTAACAGCAAGCTACAATGACGAGTAACAAAAACAAAACAGTAATAAGGTTTTAATGGAAATGTTTTACCTTTTCTAACAATCCCAGAATCCACAGCTTCAAAGTCCAGCAGGTACTGAAGACTGTTATCCGTTTCGCTGTCACCGTCCGTGAGTTTTTTTCCCCGAAAGGTCAAGGCCCGCCGCTCGCACACTCTGTCTGCGCATGCGCATCCCAACGACTGACCCCCTCCGTTCGCTCCCGGGAGGTTATAGTATGACGTGTTCTGACGTCACTCTCTCTCCCTGTCATTTATTTGGCTCGAAACACATATCAACAAATTGCTCAGTGATGAACAACTACTCAGATCATTTACCTAAGCTGTGCTTTGTCAAAACGAAGTGTGTTCATTACACTGACATTCTGTTCTGCAATTGTTATTTACTTGTATCTTATAATTTGACTTTACATACTGCTGGGTGGTTTGTAAAGTTTACAATAACTAGTATTATCATTATGCTGTATTTTCAAAAATATATAATAATCTCAAAAGTAATGCCTTGGAGTAGAAAATAGTAATGCTTTATTAAAATTTAAAACTAAAGTACAGTACTTGAATGTGTGTATTGTGTCTACTGTTTGTTAACTCACCATATTCATAATGTGTTTGTGGGGTTAGGGGTGTGTGTGTGTGTGGGGGGGGGGGGGGGGGGGGGGGTTAGGGTCTTTAGGCTTTGGCCCCCACCCCTGCCACCAGTATATTTTTAAGCAAATATTTCTAACTTTTATTTGAATATTCAGTTTCCTACCATCTTCTCTTAAAGGGTAATTGCCAGGTAACCCGCCCTCTCCCTTCGCACACACATGCACACAAAGAAAACACACAGTATAATTCACAGCCTCATTATAGTGAATAAATATTTATGCCATTTACACCATCAAACTTAGATTGCTAAGGATGAAGAACCTTTTGTTCTTTAAAGAACCATTTGTAATAGCTGAAGAACCATCCACAAAATAAAAAGGTTCTTTGACGTATGATGGTTCTTTAAAGAACCATGAAGCCATCTGAAGAACCATTTAAGAACCATAATTTTTCTGAGTGTGGTGTCCCTCAGAAAGGAGAGTCGTCATATTGGGTGACAGATGGCTCATGGCTGCGTTTCATTTCTAGGGGCTTAGCTCTAGTCTGTGTCAGAGAATGTCTTTATGCTTCAGAGAAAATAATAGTGCGGTTACCAGATGAATGAATGACATTTATCAGCAGTTTAAACCCTCTGTTCTGACAACATCCTCTAATTTACACGTAGCAAATTAATCCCAGATATTTAATGTGTTCTGACTTTTCTGTGTGATGTCGTTAATGTTGTTACTTCTCTCTCTTGACTTCTCTGCCTTTTCTCTACTTGAGAAAAATAACCCAGAATTAAAGCTGACATCGCAGCTTCAGTCTCAATGACCCAGCACAGACATTTTTATACCTCTTAGTCTGATAATATTTTGGAATTCATGCAAATTTGAGATACTCGAAGAGTGAGCCAGCAGCTCCATTTACTTACTAAATGCAGTGCTGCTAACAGGTGGATCCTGTAGCATAGTTTCATGTAAGTCACCTCACAGCTTCTCGGATTTAGCTCATTCTGGCACGTTCGGCAGTCCCAGCTGCAATCGTCCTCTCTGTCAAGACTGCAGCACGCTGGAACTGCTGACCTGCTCAGCTGTTTGACTGAAACAAGCTGCACAGACATGCATGTTCACTGTTTTTGCAATCTGTTTGCATAAGGAACATTTACCAGATTCACCTATGTGTTTGTGTAGCAAGATCCGCTGTCATGATCAAGCACATTTTGAATTTTATAATTCCGTTCTGCGCATATATATATATATATATATATATATATATATATATATATATATATATATATATATATATATACATACATATATATATATATATATATATATATATATATATATATATATATATATATATATATATATATATATATATATATATATATATATATGCACTGCTTTTATCTTGGTGGTATTTAGGATTGAGACAAGATCAAATGGATTTTGTCTATATAGGGCATGATCTTTTCAGTGCTGCAGTCATTTGTGGGGGAATGTAAACACATAGCTGTCAGCAGGGTAATGACCATTAGCAGTGATATCGTTCAGAGAGAGTGTTTAAATGGTGTCCATCGTTGGGTTTGATAGAGTAATGCTGATTTTTGCACCAGATGAATAGAAGCACTGTTGGTTTATTCTCATATTTGGTCTACAGGTAAAAAAAAATAAAAGCCAATTTATCATTTTACTCTTTTTTTATTGGAGTAGTCAAGCTTAGAGTGTTTTTTAGCCTTTTAAAACTGTTGTTGTGAGAAGCTTTTGCAGCCATGCACAGCGACACTGACCTCGTGTTTTATGTTGGATGATATGTCTTTTCCTCCCATTCGACATGCTTTGTCAATTCATTATTATGTAGAGCTCAGTGAGAAACAATGCTTGAGTCAGATGTGAGGATATCACATGTCACATTATTCTTGAGCAATGCAGTTCCTTTAGCTCTTGGCTACACGCAAGATACGTTTTCTTTCTTTAAGTAGCACTCCTCACATGACTTTATGAATGGTGTAATTTGAGACACGAGCTCTACCAGGCTTCCCATGGTGGCTGACTTAGACACAAACAGTGGCACGTTTCTCAATCACGCAGTTTCTGCAGGGGGGAAAAAAGCTAAGGTTGCCTCACAAACTAATGAGCTCAAGAGAGAACAGTGTCAAAGTAGTCCCTTATGGACGATATATTCCATATGCTTACTCGGAGGCCAAGAGGCACCCTATACCTCACATCTGGCACAGACCACCAATAGCTGACATATTCTTCCTCTGACCATCGAACCTCTAAGACAGAGGCTGCTCCTTTCTTTTTTTCCCTTAATGTTTCTAATCTTGTTCTGCACTATCTATAATCTGGGACACGGATGTGATTATTTTATTACCAAAGCCATTAGCTCGATCATTTAATATAAATACATGGAAATTGTGGATTTCTTGTTCCTGCCAAATATGAGTATCACGGTCTTTGACTACCTGCAATTCTGTGTAGGGCAGGCTGTATTTAACAGCGTTTTAAACTTGAACCTTTATCTGACAACATAGAAAGACAGCTTTTAGTATTTTTTTGTGTTTGGGCAAACCTGAATATTAGAATCAGAGCTGCTAAAATTCTTCCTTTCCGCAGTAACTTTTGGTAAAATCAATGGGAAGAGATGCTGCCATATTTCTCAATATGTCTTTCATGGAAGGTTAACTGAGGACATGTGTGTGTGGCTGACTGCAGACAGCCTTTCCACTGTGGGGTGTAGTGAGGCTACCAGAGTTGTTTTGTAAGACTTTTCTAAAAGGTGAGCAATATATCCTCCCTCTCACTTTTATACACTCTGAGGACAAGGAGGGGATTGCTTCGCTCCTCTCATTCTCCTTCTCTGCTCCTTCGCTTTATTACTTCCGTCAGCCCTAATTTGGGTTGATGGGGTGGCTGTTGCATGACAAGACACATGTCTGGGCCCCTGCGTGAGAAGGCTGGCTGGCTCTTGCTGAGCTTGTTTTCTTTGCGTGACCATGTCCCTCCCTCTGTCACTCCTGGAACCTCCCAGCAAGGCCCCCCCTGACCCTGTTCATGCCCTCGTTAGCTGGCATGTGGCTGGTTTATTTGCTTTGGCCAGCTGCCCGTGTGAAAGGCAAATTTTGACTATGCTCCGGGAGGGGCTATCTTTAGAACGGAGCAATGGTAGAGGTGTTTGGTGGAGGTGGTGTGTGTATGTGTGTGCAGATAATGCAGGTGGGGTGTCAGGATGAGCAGCAGGAAGAACTCAGCGCTTTGTTTGTGCATAGCAATGTGCAGTTGGTATATTTTAATGTGTGACCTGCGTGCCTGGTCAAAGAGAAATTTGCCCCACTGTAACTGCTTTTGAAGAATGACATGCAAAGACAATGTCACCCAGAGTTTACCGTCCCAGTTGCAGTCCACAGAGGGTGCTGGAGAAAAAAGGAGCATGAGGATCAGGGCAGTGTATGCAAAGTTCACTTGTTCCCACTGATGTAATGTATCGAAATGCTCACGCTAACATGCATGTTTCTGCATATACTCTCTCCTGCCAAACTTCCCCTATAGTTTTCTAACTGGGTGTACAGATTTACATATTGAGCCAGAGAGACAGAAGGATGCAATGAAACCCTTTCAAAGGGTTTCCAAAGCACCGTGTGATCATACAGCTGGGAGTAAAACTTGTGTGAACACTAAAAACAACTTTAACTTTGAGGTCACTTCATCACACTGCAAACACCTGCAAAAGTGGGTCATTTTGGGTATGCTGCTATGAGCAGAACAGCAGCTTTACTTTGAACATCAGCCAGATACAAAACTTTTGTTTTAGAAAGTCTTGTATCATGCAGTCTTTTTGTTGTTTCCTTCTTCCACTTTCAACACGAGGGTAGTGAAATTAATCAAACAAAGCTGAATAATTTGAAATAGTTGGTGTCCGATCTATTTGGAAGTGAGAGAAAAATGACACTGAACCAAACAGTTTTTTGGCTTCTACTAATCTATCTTATTGTGGATTAATTAAATTAGGTTAATTTTATCTTTAGTCATATAGTGCCAAATTACAACAACAGTTGTGTCAAAACACTTGTAGGGTAAAAACCCCTATAAGAATACAGAGGAAACCCCAACAAAGCAAAGTAAAAGTACATCAAAAATTTGACTTCAACCACTTGTTACGCTACCAAAACCCACCCAGCCTCCAAATGCAAGCTTCCACACCTCCGAATTTAAGCAGTTAAGCTACAGTAGCCAAAGAATGACTAGTGTGTACCTTTGTGACCTTTGAATTTTGCACTATCTATAGATAAAGATAAGATCCTCGCTGCCTGAATGCATTTCCACTGGTTGTGTTGATTGTACCATTTGTCTATTATAATTTGACAGAGGTTACAGGTTAAAGCACATGTACCCCTATGCAGCTGACATCACTTCCTCCTAATCCTGTAATTCAGTGAAGTGATAGAGTGAACAGCAGCAAGATGACGGACCGTAAATCAGAATACAATGTCAGAAAAGCAGGATAGTACAACCCCACAGAGTCACAAGTATGTTCCAGATTAACCTCTGCCGCCCCGTCACTCAATACCTCTGCTGGGATGGAATCACTTGAAGCCGTCTAGGTCTGCACGCTGGAAGTTATGCTTTGGCTGTAAACACAATACAATAGGAAGGAGACATCACAGCTCCCTATAACTTGCAGAGAGTTGTGAAATTTTCATTTGAAGATTTTTAAACATGTTATTAGTAATTACTGCATCAAATATATTTAATAGACAAAATCAAAGTGGTGTGGGAAGAAAATTTATTTGCTCCAAATGAACGTTCATCAAGCCTACATTTTGTGGTTTGTCCAATACCATTTTGTGCAAGAGCTGGACCACATACTGGGGCAATACACAAATTACTTTGAAGACCCACATCCTTATGTTCTGAGACTCATAAATGACAAACAAGACACATTAAGAATGCGCCATGGAGAAAATGAAGAAAAAAAAGCTTCCACTGCTGTTCCAGGAAACAAACTTTTCTGGTGGTCCTTCACATTAAACTGCCACTAACCCAAATGCAAACACACAGATACAAACAACATTTGATTAGGACTGGCACAAAAGTGGATGCTTTCCGAATTTGTCTCCTCATGTGATCTTAGCTCATTTATTTACACAGAAGAATATATACTTACTCTTGGATGTCTTGTGGGTAAGATGATTAGGAGCTCCCTACGGAATTAGACACAGGAAGTAGAATTTATAATGCTAAAGCAAGAATGTGGCTAAGCTAAAATCAGATCCACATTTACCAAGATACATATGTACATATTGATAGCAAAAGTATTTACTGCATGCTGTGTAATACTAGAGGGCAGTACATAGGAAGTACATGCAAATCTGTGAACTTTGAAAGAAGGTAGAATTTCCAGCTTTAAGCATGATTTAGAGTTCTTTGGGAAAGCTGTCTTAAGTTATGATGTAATCTTTAACTCTATGCCGTAACTTTCCACTTAACCTGATGTGTACTAAGGTTGGGCGATTTGTAAACATTTTCCAACCAACAATCATCAGTACAATAACCGATGATGGCGATATATTTGCACATGTGCAGACTTTTTGATGGGCGGAGCAATGTAATCATGCACGGATTGATTTGCGCGTTTACAACACAGAAGTCCGAACATGGATGAACTAGTTGCCAAAAAAATATAAAGTCGCCAATTTGGGATTTCTTTGGCTTTAAACCGGATGAAAAAGGTAAACCTAAGGATGTAACCAAAGCAGTGTGCCGCTTGTGCAGACGTAGAAGTGCGAGCAAAAGACTCAAACATGACTAACTTGCATGAGCATCCAAATGTCTTTTCCTGAACATAAGCTACTGGCTTTCTTTCTTTCTTTCTGTCATGAGTTTGAGTAAATGAATCGCTGCATTTGGGCACACACTGAGGAGGTGCATTTGTTCACAGATGAAAGAGGGTGTTGTTAAAACTGCTAAGACTGCTTCTATTCGCTGCATCATTATTAACAAACTTACTCATAGGCTGAGCCTGTTGTCTATTCGCCCAACCCTAATGTGTACTACATGTCAGGTCAACACAGCCTGGAACAGTTGCGTTGAGTCCACTTGGAGGATGTGTCCACACTTGGTGCATTGCATTGTACAGGGAGTGCAGAATTATTAGGCAAATGAGTATTTTGTCCACATCATCCTCTTCATGCATGTTGTCTTACTCCAAGCTGTATAGGCTCGAAAGCCTACTACCAATTAAGCATATTAGGTGATGTGCATCTCTGTAATGAGAAGGGGTGTGGTCTAATGACATCAACACCCTATATCAGGTGTGCATAATTATTAGGCAACGTCCTTTCCTTTGGCAAAATGGGTCAAAAGAAGGACTTGACAGGCTCAGAAAAGTCAAAAATAGTGAGATATCTTGCAGAGGGATGCAGCAGTCTCAAAATTGCAAAGCTTCTGAAGCGTGATCATCGAACAATCAAGCGTTTCATTCAAAATAGTCAACAGGGTCGCAAGAAGCGTGTGGAAAAACCAAGGCGCCAAATAACTGCCCATGAACTGAGAAAAGTCAAGCGTACATCTGCCAAGATGCCACTTGCCACCAGTTTGGCCATATTTCAGAGCTGCAACATCACTGGAGTGCCCAAAAGCACAAGGTGTGCAATACTCAGAGACATGGCCAAGGTAAGAAAGGCTGAAAGACGACCACCACTGAACAAGACACACAAGCTGAAACGTCAAGACTGGGCCAAGAAATATCTCAAGACTGGTTTTTCTAAGGTTTTATGGACTGATGAAATGAGAGTGAGTCTTGATGGGCCAGATGGATGGGCCCGTGGCTGGATTGGTAAAGGGCAGAGAGCTCCAGTCAGACGCCAGCAAGGTGGAGGTGGAGTACTGGTTTGGGCTGGTATCATCAAAGATGAGCTTGTGGGGCCTTTTCGGGTTGAGGATGGAGTCAAGCTCAACTCCCAGTCCTACTGCCAGTTTCTGGAAGACACCTTCAAGCAGTGGTACAGGAAGAAGTCTGCATCCTTCAAGAAAAACACGATTTTCATGCAGGACAATGCTCCATCACACGCGTCCAAGTACTCCACAGCGTGGCTGCAAGAAAGGGTATAAAAGAAGAAAAACTAATGACATGGCCTCCTTGTTCACCTGATCTGAACCCCATTGAGAACCTGTGGTCCATCATCAAATGTGAGATTTACAAGGAGGGAAAACAGTACACCTCTCTGAACAGTGTCTGGGAGGCTGTGGTTGCTGCTGCACGCAATGTTGATGGTGAACAGATCAAAACACTGACAGAACCCATGGATGGCAGGCTTTTGAGTGTCCTTGCAAAGAAAGGTGGCTATATTGGTCGCTGATTTGTTTTTGTTTTGTTTTTGAATGTCAGAAATGTATATTTGTTGTGTATTTTGGGTTATAACAGGATCCGTAGTGGGCATGCCCCGATGCATTATGGGAAATGATGCTTTTCGGCTGTTGCTCGGGCTAGCTCCATGTTAAGTTGCTCCGTTATAATAAATACCGCAAGTTACGTTGTGGTCCGAGTATCATTGTTATACTAGTAACCCGGAGTGAAGATATAACAAAAGTGGCGACGAGGACGTCTGGACCGACGCTGCAGTCCGCTTTGGAGTTTTACATTTTTTTTTTCCTGCTGATGCCTCGCGCTAACCTGGTGTTAGACAGCGCCGGAGGTAGGACGACGCTACCGGTGTGCGAAGGTGGATGCCGTTTTTTTTTCTCAGCGAAACGGGGAGGAATGTACAGCGGACAGGACGACGAAGGCAGACTCCGTAAGTGACGTTAACCAAAACATAAACGGATAAAAGAGACGTTACGAAAAGGAACAGTTGTGAGGGGAAGAGTGCCATTCAACCAGGAGCCGAGTAATGGCTGGAGTTACTGGCCCTATCGGTCCCTTCGACGAAAGCACGGAGCAATGGAGCTCATATACGGAGCGTTTTGGATATTTCGTTGCGGCTAACGACATACAGGATGCTAAACTGGTGCCCATTTTTTTGAGTGTGATAGGCCCAGAGACTTTTACCCTGCTAAGGAGCCTGCTACAGCCAGCAAAGCCAGGCAGTAAAAGTTTCACAGAGATCGTGGACACACTGACCAAACACTTCTCGCCCAAGCCCCTCGTGATCGCTGAACGGTTCAAGTTTCACAAGCGAAACCAAGAAGAGGGTGAGTCTGTCACAATGTTCGTTGCATCGTTACGCAAATTAGCTGAACACTGTGAGTTTAAAGATGTTTTAAATGACACATTAAGAGACAGACTCGTGTGTGGTTTAAGAAATGAAGCTGCACAGAAGAAATTGCTCACGGAAAGTGATTTGACTCTTGAGAAGGCAATTAATATCAGTGTGACCATGGAAATGGCATCAAAAGAAGCCCATGCGCTACATGCTACAGACAGAGTACACAAACTAGACAATGGTAAAGCAAATGCACAGGGACCATGCTTCCGCTGTGGCAAGTTAGGACACCTTGCTAGTGATTGCTGGTGCAAAGAAATGGATTGCAACAACTGTGGAAAAAAAGGTCATGTAGCACGGGCATGCAGGAACAAAAGGTGCAAGGATAAGGGCTCAAAGCCTGGGAATAAAAGAGGCACTGCAAGATTCAAAAAAGAAAGACATGTTCACACAGTTAAGCTTCATGAGGATAGAGCAAATGACTCCTCAGATGAAGAAGTGTTGTCTGCAATAAATACTGTGCGAATACTGAAGGTGGACGAAACCTCAGACGGCTTTTGGGTCACGCCCAAACTGGAGGGACATGTTGTAAAAATGCAGATTGACACTGGGTCAAAAGCATCACTAGTGTCATATAATGTCTATAGGACATGTCTGAAGCACCTTCCACTCAAACCCTCCGACACAGTATTTAAAGGATATACTGGACATCGAGTGCCTATGAAAGGAATGGCAGAGGTGACTGTTCAATACAATGGCCAAACTGCTAAGCTGCCTGTGTATGTTACGCAGAAGAACTGCCCTGCTATAATGGGACGTGTGTGGCTCAAAACAATCAGACTCAACTGGCAAGAGGTGAGAAAGCTGTCGCATGGTTCCTCTCAGCTACAGGCCATACTGGGAAACACCAGGAGGTTTTTCGTGAGGAACTGGGCAGCATGAAAAAAATTACAGTGAAGCTGCATCTCAAGCCTGACTCCAAGCCAGTCTTTATGAAGGCTAGACCTGTGCCGTACGCCATTCGGCCCAAGGTGGAGTCTAATTTAGACGCATTGGTCAAGAATGGTGTTCTGGAGCCGGTTACGACCAGCGAGTGGGCCACGCCCATCGTTCCAGTTCCCAAAAAGGACGGCGGAATCCGGATCTGCGGAGACTTCAAGGTATCCGTGAATCCTGTATTAACAGCAGAGCAGTATCCCCTTCCACTGATTGATGACTTATTTGCTGGTCTGAGTGGAGGACAAAAGTTCAGCAAAATAGATCTCAACCAAGCTTACCTGCAAATGCACGTTGAAGAGCAGTCACGTGACATGTTGACTATTAACACACATAAGGGACTTTTCAGATTTTGCAGGTTGCCTTTTGGCATCACATCAGCTCCAGCATTGTTTCAACGAGCGATTGATCAAATCCTGAGCGGATTACCTGGTGTGCAATGCTATCTGGATGATATCCTGTGTACAGGAGCAGATGATGAAGAGCATCTGCGCAACTTGGATGCGACCCTTCAGAGGCTGAAGGAATACGGATTGAGAGTCCGTAAGGAGAAATGTGACTTTTTCCAGTCATCTGTGGAATATCTAGGGCACGTGATTGATGCAAATGGACTTCACACTGCACCTTCGAAGATCACAGCAATCGTGGATGCACCCCCACCACGAAATGTCAGTCAGTTAAAGTCTTTCTTAGGGCTGTTGAACTACTACGGACGGTTCATACCCAACTTGGCATCACTCCTGAAACCACTGCACAACCTGCTACGCAAGGAAGAAGCATGGGAGTGGACAGCAAGCTGCCAAGACGCCTTTCAAAAGGCAAAGGATTCACTGACTGCATCTGAGGTGCTAACCCACTTCAATCCCAAGTTCCCAATTCAGCTTGCTTGTGATGCTTCTCCCTATGGGGTGGGGGCAGTGATTTCCCACATTCTCCCAAATGGCGAAGAAAGGCCAATTGCATTCGCATCAAGGACATTAAACACAGCAGAGTCCAACTATGCTCAGCTGGAACGAGAGGCGCTGAGCATTGTATTCGGTGTTCGGAAATTCCACCAGTACCTGTACGGTAGGAAGTTTACACTGTTTACTGACCATAGGCCTCTCACAACCATCCTGGGACCCTATACAGGGATTCCATCTCTTGCTGCTTCACGTCTCCAGAGGTGGGCGTTGATATTGTCAGGACATTCTTATGACATCAAGTATCGCAAATCGGAGTCTCATTGCAATGCAGATGGGTTGTCCAGGTTACCCCTTCCTGTTAAAAAACCCCGTCTCTGACACAGTTGAGATCCTCTACTTCAGGGAGGTAGAGACAGCACCTGTTTCGGCTGTGCAGGTGAAAAAGGCGTCCAGAAATGACCCTGTGTTGGCAGCAGTGCTGGACTGGATCATTAAGGGTCTGCCTGCAAGTAAGGGTGTAGACCTGAAGGCTTTCCTGGGAAAGCGGGCGGAGCTTTCTGTTCAGGCGGGATGTTTGCTGTGGGGGAGGAGAGTCATCATTCCCATGTCACTGCGACCAAAACTGTTGAAGCAACTGCATGCAGGACATAGTGGAATAGTGAGAATGAAGGAAATAGCGAGAAGCTATTTTTGGTGGCCAAATATGGACAAACAGATCGAGGAGATTGCTAAGAACTGCTCTTCGTGTCAGATGGTCCGGAACAACCCACCACTTGCTCCTCTTCATCCCTGGGAGTTCCCACAGGAGCCATGGCATCGGGTACACATTGACTTTGCAAGTCCATACGAGGACAAAATGTTTCTTGTAGCTGTTGATGCACACAGTAAATGGCCTGAAGTGACCATCATGAAATCAGCCACCACTGAAAAGACCATAGAAGCTCTAGGAGAAATGTGCAGTAGGTTTGGATCTCCTACTCAGATAGTCTCTGACAATGGACCTCAACTGGTTTCACAGGAAATGGAGGCTTTCCTACAGGCTAATGGAGTGCAGCACATTACGTCAGCTCCATACCATCCTGCAACGAATGGTCTTGCAGAAAGGTTTGTTCAGACAATGAAACATGCACTGAAAACATCACAAGGCCAAGGAACACTGCATCAGAGACTGCACAAGTTTCTGCTTAACTACCGGAATAGTCCACATGCGACCACAAGGACATCTCCTGCCAACGCAATGTTCAAAAGAGATCTGCGCACTACCTTTGATCTTTTGAAACCCTCAACTGTGAAGGACACTGTACAAAAACAACAAGAGAAACAAATCATGTACAGGGGTCAAAAGGTCAAGGGCAGAGTCTTCAGCACCGGCGAGTCAGTGCAGGCCAGGAACTACCGAGGAGTACACAAGTGGGTTCCTGCAACTGTCATTGCTCAAACTGGTCCAGTTTCATATACAGTTCAGGTGGCCGATGGAGTCTGGAGAAGACACGTGGATCAGCTACTCCGGTCCGCACCAGTGTCTGCAGAAGGGTCTTGCGGAGATCTTGAAAATGTACTCATCGACTCGTCAGCCCCTTCACACACACAAGTAGAGAACTCCACCACATCA
This sequence comes from Aulonocara sp. 'chitande type north' Nkhata Bay, assembly GCF_057382095.1. Taxonomy (NCBI): domain Eukaryota; kingdom Metazoa; phylum Chordata; class Actinopteri; order Cichliformes; family Cichlidae; genus Aulonocara; species Aulonocara sp. 'chitande type north' Nkhata Bay. The sequence continues at coordinate 32,033,755 of NC_141362.1, read as the reverse complement.
GGAACAGTGGTTCCACCTGTAAAGGAGACTGTAAGAGAGACTGAGACATCTTCGGTGTCAGGAACAAAGGCTCCACAAGAGAGCACACAGACTGACGTTACCACAGACCGCCGATACCCCAATAGAGAGCGGCGGCCTCCTGTTCGTCTGAGTTATTAGATGGCACCTGACCCAAATGAACGGGGCAGAATAATCCCCATGGGTCATGGGGGAGGTTGAGGTAGTCCACCCTCACTCCCCAAGATAGCAATTAAAAGAGTTGGTGTTGTAACCTTACAGTTAATAAGAGGTGAAATGTTTGTGAGGCTATTACTGTCATGTGCCAGTGAAGACTGAAGTTTGTGAGTAGATCACCTGTTTATTTCATAGTACATCCTTTGTAAGAGGGGAGGAGATGTTGTGTATTTTGGGTTATAACAGGATCCGTAGTGGGCATGCCCCGATGCATTATGGGAAATGATGCTTTTCGGCTGTTGCTCGGGCTAGCTCCATGTTAAGTTGCTCCGTTATAATAAATACCGCAAGTTACGTCGTGGTCCGAGTATCATTGTTATACTAGTAACCCGGAGTGAAGATATAACAATATTTGTGAATGTGGAGATGTTATATTGGTTTCACTGGTAAAAATAAATAATTGAAATGGGTATATATTTGTTTTTTGTTAAGTTGCCTAATAATTATGCACAGTAATAGTCACCTGCACACACAGATATCCCCCTAAAATAGCTAAAACTACAAACAAACTAAAAACTACTTCCAAAAACATTCAGCTTTGATATTAATGAGTTTTTTGGGTTCATTGAGAACATGGTTGTTGTTCAATAATAACATTATTCCTCAAAAATACAACTTGCCTAATAATTCTGCACTCCCTGTATGTCTTTTTGGTGAATAAGAAGAAAGGCTGCTCAGTACTTAACACTGTGTGGTAAGGTTTTACTCCACTAGCCCCATTGAGCTCAAGCCTTTCTTCTTCTTTATGAAAAAATAAATAAAATCTTGTCCCTCCCAAGTTGAAGGAAGTTGTTTTTTGTAAAAAGAAGTGGTGTCATCTGCATAGATGTTTATAACTAAGTTTGCATGAACTTGTGCAAATAAGCTGAAACCAAAACATTTTTACCCCCAACTTTGCAAAACATTACTCATTTGCATTCACAGCATTATCATGGGGTCATTTTTCTGTGTTCATCTGGCAGCAGGGTTTTTTTGTTTGTTTGTGGGTACAGTAAGTGTGTACATAATATGCTATAAAGCTTAGTGATGCAGGGAAATACTTGTTTGGTGAGAATCCTATGCAAATTCTTTTCTATTTGTAATACAAGCATACTGGGGAACTCAGCTAAAAAGTCATTTCTTATCTGCAGCTGCAATAGTCTGCAATAGTGTCCTTAAAAACGTAGAACCTGTTTAGCAACTAAAGTCTGCCTTTTATAAAGGTTTTTAAGTGTGCAGCATTAAACCAGGAAGTTAGTCCCTGTAGTAAAGGATTTGTGTGAAGCAAAATACCACAACTTCAACAAGTGTGAATTTTAAAGGCCCAAGCAGCAGCCAAGTCAATAGCAAGCAAACCAGGCATGAGCGAACCCAGAAGACTTTAGAGTCTTAACCATAGTTTTTTATGTTGGTAAAATGTGGTACCCAACTGGTGCTTATGAGGTCTGTTAAAACCCTGGTTTAATGAGGGAATTCTTCAGAGTGAGATGCTGGAAGCTGCTTTTAATGAAGGATGGTAAGGTCAAAAAGTGGAAATCTAATGCAAGAATTATTATGGAATTATTATTGATTAATCGCATTTTCTATGCTGTTCCCCGTTATTTAACCTGCTTTAAAGTTTCTACAAGAACTGAAACACAACTTTTACAGCTGCCACTTTAACTTCCTTTGCTTGGAGTTTCACTCAAACATTCTATGTACGGTAGTAAGAAACAATACATTTCCACCTGTTTTCAGTTATTATTTGTCTGCTTTCATAGCTCACAAAAACATATCACAAAATTCCTTTTGCACTTTTTCATGCAAAATGTGCACAAAAAAACCTCAGACTTCAAGTGTCAACTGAATGATTGAGTAATTTTGATGAAGAGTGACATTTGATAGACAGATCAGAACATTCGAGGGTTTTTCAGTTCTCCAACTTTTCAGGCCTTGTGCATCACTAAGCTGTGAGTGATTGAAGAGACTGATGAGGAGTTGCTAAGGTCGTGGGGGGATAGGGGGAACCACGTTACGTGACATTAAAGGCAATGAACCTTCCTGGTGTTGCACATAACGTGAGAAGAGTGGACAGGAAAATATAGGGAGGAGAACCTTCAAATTTAGAGGTCAAGCATTCAATCTGAATGTTTCAAAAGGTTGCGCCCCTTAGACACCCCCTCCCTTTTTTCTTCTCCTCTTTCATGACCCCTCCACTTTCTCCATTCTCCCCGCAGCTGATGAAAGACGCTGATGAACAGCAAAGACAGCACTTAAACTGATTTCCAGGACTCGGGAAAGGCAGTTCATCTCAGTCAAATCCTCTGTGTGTGCGTGCGTCTGAAGCCATCTGGCCACCCCACCTGAATTATGGAAGGCAGTGTTCTATTTGGAAAGTTTTCCAAGTCATGGTCCGTAACCTGAAAGCACCTTTAATATTCCCCCTGCTCTCTCCCTGTTTTCCTGTAGGAAGAGGCCTCATTTTGTGCTCCCTGCAAAAAGTAACACAAATTCTCTGACACACCCATAATAAATCTGTACACTTAACTATGGGCATAAGTGCTTAGAGTCACACAGAAGTGGGGGTGCTCACAGGTGCCCCTCCACTAAGACTTATGGCTAGTCCTCCCCCACTCTGCAGTCACGCAAGCGCTGCCCTGCTCCTGGACCTCAGCCTGATTTTACTGCAGCCTGCGGAGAAACCAGACACTACAAAGGCCCTGGGTCCACATCAATTTCATGAGCAAAGTTACCAGGAAATAAATCATTTTCAGGATTCTTTTAAAAAGCAAGGAAAGGAGAAAGGGTCCTAGCTAGCGCGCTACCCAGACCCATTGAAAACAACATAGCAGGGTATGGGGCGCCGTTTGTAAAGTGAAACATGCTGAAATTAACGGCAACATTTTTCCACATTTAGCTCAAAACCTTACAAAAACATGTTTTTTCGAGTAATTTTTTACAACATTTAGTAAAATATTTGTAACTTTTCATCAAATGTTAAATATTAAATCTAAATGTTAAATATAAATGTTAAATATTAAATATAAATGTTAAATGTTAAATATTAAACCAAAATAAAAGCTTCCCGAAAACCTCCGGTGCAAAATTGTGTCTGTTCTCCTCACTTCTCCCCGCCATGTGCTGCTTCACTTCTTGCCTACGAGCGTGCTGCAGCGATTGTGAAGTGGAGACTGCAGCTGCTAAGAGTGCACTACTGCTGAACCTTTGGATGGCCGACAAAACGGATCTTCCGATGTTTTCAGCTAAATCTCCTAAAACAGTCAGTGATCACTGTTGACCTGCCTCGGCTTTTATTACCGCTAATCATTTATTTAAGCTCAGTTTTTAAAACCTTAGGATGTAACTACAGCCCAGCCCATGCAGCAGTATATGAATGACTAACCTCGTATTGTGGATGGATTATCTCAGTTGTTCTCTGGCTGAAGTTTGGTCCTTTTACAGCATCCTGCCATGCGATTACATTTGTTCCTGACCACCGAGAACACTCACGTTAACTTTTATCGAGTGGAAAAAAAGTTAGCTTGTTTATATTATGCTAACATAGCTGTGTCGCTAGCGGTCACGTAGCACATCATTATATACCAGCTAGCCCAACTTCAGTAACCCTACAAACGTCACTGCTGTTTAGCTTTCTGTCTTCATTTATGCTGGAAGTGATAACAGAGCTGTACGTTTGAATTTGTTTCCAAAACCCCGCAGTCAGGACACGCTATATTGTATTTAGATAGAAGCTAGCGAGCTAACTCCATGCTAACTTCTAACTCCGTTAAATGTCATAAATTCCGTTTTCATGGATGCCTGGATGTTAAACTCAATTGTTACACCTGGTAGAGCAGAACGCTGATCATTTTATTAAAGATGAAAGACTTTAGAAAGTTTTTCAACTCTCAGTAATGCCATAGCGATCGTTTGATATATGGACTTGCAGCGGCGTTTAGGCCCAGACACGGCTAGTGACGTCAGACTGAACAATCGGATAGACGTTCCAGCCCTAAACCTAACCTTATCCCTAACTATAACCTTATTCTTAACCTTTACTAGCAGTTAAATGACGTAAAACAGTGTTTTCCAAAGTAGAAAATGAACGAACATGTGTAGATTGAGTCCAAACGGTTCTCATGTGCTCTCCTTTTCCCGATGCCGTCATTTATTTATTTATTTATTTATTTATTTTTTGCCTGTCCCGTTTGGCTCTTTTGCATCAGAATTGTTGTCTAAAGGCGAAGAAAGATGCCCAACGGATTTACTTTACCAAATTGACCATCCCAGCCTTGCCGTAATGGTCCATTTGATTCACCTTTTATTGTTTATTTTATTTTCACTTACTGAATACGGGACAGACTTGACTGGAGGAAAGAAGGGGAGAAAGAAAGAGGGAAAGAGAAACAGCTGAGAAGAGGGACGGGGGAGAAGGGCAAAAGACAAAAACCAACAGAACGGGCAGAGAAAAAAAAACATCTATCGATCACCTGGATCACCTGCTGAGAAAGAAAAAAGAAAACAAGCAGAAGAGAACAAGAGTAATAGAATAAACAACATCACGATGATATATGGGAATATAACAGTAAATACTAAATGTTAAACATTATTGTGCAGCACATAAGATCAACAGAACACAGTGTGCTTTGAGGTAGGAGCCAAAAAGGGTGTAGTTTGTGGGTGTGATCACCCGTGTGTACACCTGTGAGCATGGACGCGCTTGTTTTTAAAAGGTTCCTTCATGTAATGATCTGCTAGAGGGTGTGGGGGGGCCACAGCCCCGTCCTCCAGGGCATGAAGGTATGGAGGACATCAAAACTCCAGACATCCAGAGGCCCCCAGAACACAAGAGACCAAGGAAGACCAACAGAGGGGCAGCTGCGCCACTGTCCCAGAAAGAGCTGAGGAGAGTCCCAGATGAAGGCTCACTCAGCAGCCGCGGAGCAGAAGCCAGGGGGGGTTGCAGTGACGCGCCCGTGAGCTCCGCCGGCAGCCAGCCGTGCCTGAGTGACCGAGCCCCAGGCCGAGAGGCCGGGGGCACCCCACCTCCGAAGTGGCCCGAGCGAGCCCCAGGCTCCAGGCCCCGATAAGCGGCCGCCAAGGAGTGAGCCAGTGTGTACCTGGACGCCCATCCCCGGACACAAAGAACCACCAACGCACCGATGTCTGAGGGAGTCCGCCACTGGCAGGGGAAGTGGTGGTGCCGTCATTTAGGAACGTGTTGGGTACCCAAAAGCATAAAATGTTGACAATTTGTCACCTAGTGAAAATTATTACGCTTAGGGAGTGAGAACGTGTCTGACCACTACCGGCACACTTTTGCACCGGAGGTTTTCGGAAAGCTTTTATTTTGGTATTTCCGCTGATCCGTGCAATAAATTTGCATGTTAGCCTAAACATTTAGATTTAACATTTAGATTTAACATTTAGATTTAGATTTAAATATAATATTTAGATTTAACATTTAAAATTCTGTTTTAAATATCAAAAGTTACAAATATTTTACTAAATGTTGTAAAAAATGACTTGTTTTGAGCTAAATGTGGAAAAATGTTGCCGTTAATTTCAGCACGTTTCACTTTACAAACGGCGCCCCATAGCAGGGGAGCAGAAAATGAAGTCGACCGTACGTTTCTAAGAGTCAACTTTGCTTTGTCACACATTTGCTAGCAAATAGAATTGATGTTGTGTCATCTCAAATTTGATAAAAGCCAGTGTTAACCAGTAACCGGGCAAATAAAAGATAATAATTTTTCCCTCTTTACACGCAAGTCTCCGGGAACAAGACCTCGGGTTTTATAGGTCATTTGAGATCGAAAATTTTGCTTTTACAGGCCAGGATTCAGTCTAGACTCCCTATAATAAAATGCATAAAAGCTCCTGCACACAGATTGTGGTAATAATGCATCCAGTCAGTCTGGTGATTGGAAACTTTAACTATTCTTATTCCACAGAAACTGAGGTTAGGACGACCTTTCTGGAGCAGATTTTGTATTTTATGCACTTTTTTCTGCCTATATTTCGATATAGAACCAAAATGTTTTCCAACTTTAACGTGCATGTTGATGCTAATGTCTTTCTCTGAGCCACTACTGTACATGTGGTATGACACTGAGAGCAATTAAAAAGCACTTTCTTAGTTCCCATCTACTAAGTGAAACACATTAACACGTGTTAAAATTTTATTTGGTTTTTCACTCTGGTAAGGGTTTTGTTGAATAGCGTGAAAATGTAACATTCCCTGTCATTTTCATTATGAAATCATCTAGACTGACGCACAAAACAACAATCTTCCCAGAACATTTCTCAGAGATGCCTTGATTTATGTTTTTAGGAAAGCAGTAAAACTCTGCTCCAAATCTGTGCGGGGACTTTTACATACTTTTGATTTAGTAAGTTAATGAATCAAAAGCAGTTGTTTTTTTCACCCTCACATTCTGGCCTATCAAATCTTTTGCTATTGAGATTAATGTTCACAACTGCTTACCACAGAGCTATGAGTTGTGATCCTGCATCTTAGCCTCTGCTTTTTAATTTTGCATGTTCTAACATAAGGACACACACAGGTATACCACAGAAGCCTGCTGTGCTTTGCGTAAAAGCCCTTCTTTTGGAGCAACACAAATCAGACATGCATGGCAGTAATTACCCCAGTTTTTGTCTGGCACGCTGTGGTCATTTAGGAGATTAATCAGTCGTAGATAAATAAACAGTCCTTCCTTTCTCAATGTCACTCATCGAGGCTCAAGTTCTGAATAAGGAAAAACTTTATTATTCATTTAAACAGCTCAGACTTTTATTTCAAGACTATGTTGTGTACATACAACAGTTTCTTTCACAAGACAATTTGCTTCTATGTATGAAAATCATATTTTGTCCTGATAAAATACAAAAAAAGTTATTACGACATTTTAGTCAAATCATTTATTTTGTCAAATAAAAGCTTGACAAACTTCATATGATATAGAGTACATGCAAAGATTTGACTTTAAGGCTACTTTAATAAAACTGAGAAAAGCAAATCAGGTTCCCTCTAAATGAAAAAATAATATGATATTTTTTAAGGTAGTATAATAAAAATAAGTACTAACGAAATCCACAATTCCCAAAAACCACTAAACAAACAAAACAGTTTGCCAAGATACACTGCACTTATATATATGCTAGTGAAATACAGTAAACTTTAGAGAATAGTTTCAACATTCAAATACCCTCAGGGAGCTTATCACTATAGGTAGTCATGAGCTCATTTCTTGTTTGCCAGTTAAGCTTCCCGCACAGTGGATACTGGTCTCTCTGGACTCAGAGTAATTATCTGAAGGCACGCAACACACTAACTGGCGAGTTCAGCCCCGACACTGTGTAGGATATGTGAGACAAGCCTTCCTTTCACCTTGATTCTGCTATTTTTAATCACATTGAGAAGCACATCAGTCAAAAAAAATAAATGTTTAATTTCTTAAACGTTTAAACTCTGCATTCCACTCTATGACTGATTCAAGAGGTCTGTAATACAACCTTAGTCAATGATTTACAAAACCCATATTTTATTTACAATAGACCACAGAAAACATTTTTAAGTTTACTGGTAAACGTGAAAAATCTGCTTTTTAGCAACAAACTAAACAAATGACAGATTTGTCATAGAACCATTTAATGTGACAGTTACAGTGTCAGGATTGTTTTTGCTATGGGAGAAGCATGAAGCAAATTTCAATATATACATATTTTTAAATGTTTAAATTCAGACTTTCTACTGTTTCATGAAAAATAACACTCGTTTTGAATTTGATGGCAGCAACATTGCTCAAAAGAAGTTGGAGGCGAGAAAAGGCTAGAGAAGTAAGTAGTACTGAAAAGAAACAGCTGGGGGAACATTTTTTAAATAGTTAGGTTAACTAGCAACAGTTCAATAACGGGACTGGATATTAAAGATAGGCAGAGGTTCACCAATCTGTCATTGTGTTCACACAGTTCACAGTGCCATCCAAAAATGGAGGTTAATGCTTTATCATGCAAAGAAGAAGCCATATGTGAGAATTATCTAGAAAAGTTGCTGTCTTCTATGGACCAAAGCCCATTTAAAATGAACACAGCCAAAGGGGAAACTGTTATTTGGTCAGACAATTCAAAATTTTAAGATTCTGCTTGGAAAAAATGGATGAGGATGGAAGAGAAGGAAAATCCAGCTTACCAAAATTCAATGACTATACATCTCTGATGGTATTGGGCTGTGGAATTGGAAGCCTGGGCATCTGGAAAGGCACCATCATTGCTCAGAGGTATATGCAGGTTTTGGATCAACATATTTTCCCATGCAGATAAAGTCTTGTTCAAGGAGTTGCTTGGATTTTTCAACAAGAGAATGCTGAACTGCACAGTGCATTCATTACAGCAGCTTGGCTTAATAGTGGAAGAGTCAGGTGCTGAAATGGCCAACCATATCACCAAATAAAAACGTTTGATGCATCATGATAATAACTCGGAAGACAACCCAGCTAGGATCCTATATCCAACAAGATGGAATGTTCTTCTACCAAACGTCCAGCAGCTCATCCCAGCAGATGTTTATGGATTTCTGTTTAAAGGAAGACAGGTGCTACACAGTTGTCAACATGTCCCTGTCCCAACTTTTTGAGAGGTGTTACTGCCATCAAATTGAAAATGTCCTTATGTCTTTGACATGTTTCACTTTCCCACTTTAACATTTTACACCTTAACATCCTGACATGTTTACAATTGTGGTTGCGTATTCTGACTGAATCACAGCCTTCTATGAATTATTTGGCGTGAGTAAGACAAGTTTGTCTGTTAAAATATAAAAGCATGGGAACAAACATAGAGTCGTGCTCTGAAATGACTTCCAGAGTACTGACTCGAGCTCTAGTCCACATGAGTATTTGCGTCAAAGAAGGTGATCTGGGTTAGTGCTTTCATGTCAGAAAAGCCATTCAGCGGAGAGCACATGGGAAGAATGACCAAGTTGTTTCTACACAGAGCAACCTGCTGGAACTATATGAAATAAAATGCTGCCCTCTTGTGTCAAAATATGGTAAAACAGCAAGCCTTATGCATAAGGAGACGTTACAGCTGTGTTTGATGTAGCTGTGCTGCTACTTTGTGTGTGGATTTTGCCGTCTCCAATAATCTTGCTGGATTTATAATAGTAGATGAACAGGAAGAAACCTATACAAATAAAGAAGAAGGTTAAGGACTTTTAATCCAATAAAGAATGAAGTCAGCTCACTGTGACAGTTTTAGATTTACCTTGAAAGGAGTTGAGGATGGTAAAGATGTAGTAGGAAGCGATGAGCAAAGGTCCGTAGCTGAAGAAAGCAAAAGCCCAGGTGATGCCAAGAAGGAGGAACAGGCTCAGAATGGTGGAAGTGTTGCTCTTAATGGAACTATTGTCTTGGGCCTTTCCTGCTTTTGGCATTAGAACGATTTGCCTTACAGTTAGAATGAATACACTCAGAGTGAAGACGAACACTACAGCATAATAACCAATGTTGACCCCCTGGTGGATACCAGCATCAGAGATCCAGCACCTGAAAAAGGGAGTACAACGTGATCCTCTGATGAAGATGTTTGTGTTTTATCCAAGAAATCTATTATCAGATTTACAGACTTACATTGTTGCTGCTTTCCCCTCATTTGTATTAATATTAATAGAATTATATTTCTGGGAGGCAAGAAGAGCGATCACCACCACAGCCGGTATGACTAAAGAGAAGATTAGGAATATAAATTCTCCTGTGATTATTATTCATAATATGAGAGCATAAGTATCATTTTTGGCTCAGGTCTCTTACCCCATCCTGTGATGCAAATCTTCAGCATGTAATGTTTCACTTCAGTGCAGATTCGACGTAGACTGAGGTACAAGTGTAAAGCCTGCATGAAGAACCAGGTAAAAGTGGCCAACATCCCGTAGTGCAGAACTGCTGCTATTGCCACACATGCACCTTTGATACCCAGATTTGAAATGCTCTCATTGGTCAAGAAGGACAAGTTCAGGATCAACATGGCGACAAAGAGGTTCATCAGAATCTTTGTTGCTTCGCTTGCTTTCCCCTTTCTGTGGAGCAAATTAGTGTGCGTAAGAAAAAGGACTTTACTGAGGTAAAAATCCAAACTGCCTCGGATCTCTTACCTGACGAGAACGTGCATGAAGAGACCGACGATCAAGAAAAACAGCGACAGTCCACAACCGATTGAAGTGATGTAGGTCAGAGTATTAACATCAGAAGTGCTAATGTTTGCAGGTGTAGGTGACTAGGTTCAAATAGTTATGTGTCAGTATGTGCTGTAAAAAAAATAATTTCTTATTTCCTATACAGCTGTCTTACCATGAGTATGGCAAAAAAGGTTAGATGTGTGCACTGGCAGGTGATGCTGTTATTGGTCTCCACTGTTTGACAGCCATCTGTGATCCAGAGTGATTTCCCTGTTGGACAGCAGTAATACAAAGAAGTAACTGTTAAAGACAGACTTTATCACAGTAATCAGCGTGTGTGCAAAATGTGAGTGAACACTTCAAAGGTCTATAATTCCTGTGGTTTTCATATTAAAATTAGATATATATATAGAGAGAGATCTATTTGGGGTTTTTTACCGTTTGCATCTGTGCTGTTTCCATCCCAAGACATGCAAGAAGCATTCGCTCCTTTCTTTATCAAAATAGAAAATGAAAATCAGAATAAGTTTTCCTCTGAACTTAAATTGATCATTATTTCTGTTATGACATCACACTTACCTTGTCCACATTACTGTACTGAATCTCGATGGGTTGTGAAAGGTTTTGTATTTTTGCCCCCATTTCTATTCCCACTATCTCACTGTTTAAATAGTATTTACTGCTGTCATCCTGTTAAGATTAAAAGATTGTTAATAGATCAGGTTTGGTCAATATGTTTATACATATGAAAAGTAAGTTTTTAGTTGAGCTGTACTATTACCGCATGCTGGTGTGGAAACAACAGAATTCCAAGAAATGATCCATTTCCCTCCACCGCCATTTTACTGGCCTCTTTAGGAATTTTCATTAAACGAAATGGGCCTGTAAAATTGCTGTTTCCTCCTTTAACAATCTTTCAAAATGAGAAATGTTTATCAGCAAAAACAATTATAAAATAATGATGTCATGCATATGTATTATACAAATTAAAACTAATATATGCAAATGAGCATTAAAGTATCTTTTGTATTTCATCAGAATGTTCAATAACCAGAGTAATTTTCACTGAACTCAGAAATATGATTTTTCTGGCAATTATTCCATGCCTCAGACATTAGAGAGTTAGTAATCCACAGTCTTAAAATTGTGTCACGCTCTTTTATCAAACACCTTACCTTCACGCCAGCGTTTTCTGTGAAGGCAAAGTTCATGTTGGCTTGATTTTTCTGGGAGAGTTTGACAATCACTCCTGTGATGTTGCCCATCTTGATTGTTGCTGTGCCAAAATTACCCATCATTTCAAGGACAAAGGATAGATTTTTCATGACATCTCTGTAACACGGAGACACAGTTAGTTTCTTAAAGTAGATTTCAAAAGTGCACAATATTGCAAAAATATTTCTATGAAAACTGAGATATCTACACTGGGTTAGGAATGGTATGGTTGATGGAAATGTCAATAGTGTCATTGTCATTGCTGGTGGTTGTTGTGGAAGATTCGCTGGAAGAAATGATGCTGGTGGTTGTTGTGGAAGATTCGCTGGAAGAAATGATGCTGGTGGTTGTTGTGGAAGATTCGCTGGAAGAAATGATGCTGGTGGTTGTTGTGGAAGATTTGCTGGAAGAAATGATGCTGGTGGTTGTTGTGGAAGATTCGCTGGAAGAATTGATGCTGGTGGTTGTTGTGGATGGGTTGCATGACACAGTCCATGTGTCATTATCACTCACGACATATTCTGTTTTATGTAAATGTACACAAAGTATGCAAACACACACACACAAACACAAGCGGGCTGTTGTTACACTTGCTAACATTAAATATTTGTTTTTAACTGATTTGATAAACAAATAATTATACCTGTGAGGTTTTCACGAAAGCTCCCTTTGCTCAGTTTCATATTCATACTCATATTCTTCATACCTTGAACACATAAAAGTATGAAATTAGAACTTGTGCACTGTCACTGCTGTCACATTGTTTCATGTAGAAATTAAGAGGAAAAGGTTTGTGAATTTACTTTCACTCAAGCAGCGGTTGATGTTACAAAAAAAACCTGCAACAAGATGGAAAGTGCATCAGATCATTGGTTGGAAACCTTTTCAAACTGATCAAATAAACTTAAAATTTGACCACTGTGCACTAACTCACTTCTTAGAGGCTTACCAGGGCTGCTTTTGTTGTAGAGCTGGGATGGCATACATGAATAATTATGCTCTGGATCCTTCATCACCACAATATCTTGCTTGGATAAAATCTCTTCAGTTAAATTTAGCCTGTATTTACCTTGACTATCTATTTTTACTTCAATATTGCAGTTGAAATCCGTGTCGTTACAACACTCTAAGAAAAATTTAAAGCACAAACACATTTAGCAAATAACCAAGACAAATGTTTTTCCCCAACAGCTTGAAAGCAAAAAAAAAAGAAAAGCTAAAAATTAGATAACTGTACCTGCACGTGTATTATTTGGTTGGATGTTGAAACAGAGTTTAGTTCCATTGTCCTCTTGGTAGATAGTTTCTAAATTAAAATATAAAACCCCAGATTACTAAGTTTGTCCTTTAACCTAATGATGATTTTTTCCTGTATTGTTTTTAACTTACTTGATGGAAAATATGAATCAGCTAGTGTTTTGGGACTGATAAAGAGGGTATTATTGGGTTTACTGTCTCCATTTGTGCCTAAAAAATTTCAACGTAAAAATATGAGAAAAATATTTTGAGAAATACTGGTTTCTTTTAAGCTAGATTTTGTTACTTACCTGTGCTGTACAACAGAAGCATTAGCTCCACGGCAAACATCAGGCAATGGTTTACAGCCAATGGTAACATTATCCTAAGGAGAAAAGGGAGCCTGCAAATGAAAATGGAGCAAGCTTACTTATCACAACCTAAAACTTAATAAGTTCCAGCTTCTATTTCCCAAATGAGAATATGTTCTGCGTTGTTGAGTTTCACAGCAACTTGAACTTACAGTCATTATTTTTGCTGACAAATATACCTTTGATATCTTCCTCTTTACTTTGACTTGCAAATAAACTGGTCCCCCTTTTTAAATTATATGTTTCCTCAGAAAAAACACTGCCAGAATGCTACTCCCCCCCCATGGGCTGGACTGTAGGTCTGAACATAAATGCTCCAGTAATACTTTATCCCTTGTACTGATATGAAATCTAAAGAATGTGCAGTTTTTAAAATGTATCTGTGCTCATTTCAGGTTGGATGGAAAACAGGAAGTCATCACTCTGATTGTGCTAAAACCTTCTAGGTATCCGCAGGTTTCTAAAGATGTGCAGTGTATAGGATTATTTACAGTTGTAGTCAGATGTTTACATACGTTCATCATGGGCTTGAATGTTTATGCAACAGACATCTTACTTTAAAATATAAGATTTGAGTGCACAAATTATGATTTTATTTTGGATTTTTTTCTAATCCACAAAATGTCAAAAGTATACATACATTCTAATATATGTACGTACGCCCAGTAATATTTGGTTTAATGTGACGTGGCAAGTTGCACCTCAGTGGCATGCTTTTGGTACCCATTAACCAACATTCTTCTTGGCAGTGTTGGCAGAGTTAGTTTAAATCTGTTGGTTCCCTGGCATGGGCCTGGCTTTTAAGCGTACAATGGTGTGAAAAAGTGTTTGCACTTTCCTGATTTCTTAGTTTTTCACATATTTGTCACACTTACATGTTTCAGATAATGAAACACTTTTTAATATTAGACAAAGGTAAATAAATACAAAATGCATTTTTAAAATGATGATTTCATTGATTAAGGGAGAAAAGTTATACAAACCCATCCATCCATCCATCTTCATCCGTTTTATCCGAGGCCGGGTCGCGGGGGCAGCAGCCTAAGCAAAGAGGCCCAGACCTCCCTCTCCTCCAGCTTATCCGGGGGAATACCAAGGCGTTCCCAGGCCAGCCGAGAGATATAATCTCTCCAGCGTGTCCTGGGTCTGCCCCGGGGCCTCCTCCCGGTGGGACATGCCTGGAACACCTCACCCAGGAGGCGCCCAGGGGGCATCCTTGTCAGGGGTCGCCACTTCAGCACGCAGTCAAGTTCTATACTCTTGCTAATGACCTACTAATTGTATTCAGGTGTGTTGCACCAGGGACACATGGAAAAGTTTCATGACACTGGCCCTTGAGGACTGGAGTTTGAGACCCCTGTCATATGGAATATGACAGGTGTGGTTGAACTGCATGAAGACTCTGAAGTTTCTCTTCTCTTCTGGCAGGACAGGAATGTGGCCTTGTCCTGTGAGCTACAGTAAGGATGTACTTAGAGTAGAACTGGACTGTCACCGGCCTCAGGCTCTTCACCCTTTTCAAAGACAAAGCAGTCATTTAGATAAAATATTAGATATTGTTTACCTGTAAATGCACAAAGAGAATTTAGAAATGTTATTATTGTCAAGAGTGAACAAGCACTGATAGTGTAATCTACAGCTGTGGCCAAACGTTTAGAGAATGAGAAGTGTTGTTTGCTTATTTACAAAGTTTGCTGTTTCAGTGATAGTTGTATATCACATTATATCACTTCAAACAGAGGTGACCCAGTAATGCTGCACTAATGAATTAGACTAACTATTCACTTTAGCTAAAGTTATTCAGTTAGCTAAAGAGTTGGGATGCTGTGTAAGATATAAATAAAGCTAAAATACAAAGGTTTGGACAGTTTTGCATGTTTCCCTACTGTAGGGGTCTCTGCAAGCATACAGAGGGGCACTCTGAGAGGGTCCAAGATGACAACTTTGGAATTCTACTAGAAACAGTCGATCATATTTGTTGTCAAAGCTGAATTCAGGGCAAACTACGCTAAATTAGCGTTTTAGCTAACAGCTACAATAAGCATAAAAGTTACTTCCCGTCAGTAACACTTTCGGTCCGCTAGTAAAACGTAGTTCTATTAATCTGCACTTGAACCGGAACTGGATGTAAGTTCCAAAAAACTGAATTGTAGAACTGAAACTGAATGGTGAGAAGTGAAACTGAAATTATTCGAGAGCTAAATTTTTAAAGGATAAAATGCAGTTTCAAAGCAAATCAATTCATTTTCAAAATATAAAATTCAATTTCAATTTAGTTATGATCATTTTCAAACCAATAAATTGAATTTCAAATTAGACTAATTCAAATTCAGTTTTTAAAAGCATTTATTCAAGTTACAATTCAGATTCAAGCCTAGCAATTCAAATTCAAATTTAACTTATTCAAATTCAGTTTCAGATGGCACAGATTTCTGCCCATAAATGTCACCGAGCAGTGACTCAGTTTGTGGTCAAAGGCTTGCACCCATTTACCACAGCAGATGCCCCCAATTTTCGGTAAGTGAATGTGTTTAATTGTAGGCAGGGACATTACTGGATATTCTTGTGTAATTGCTACAGAATAGTTTATGTTCCATCCATCCATTCGCTTCCGCTTATCCTTTTCAGGGTCGCGGGGGGCGCTGGAGCCTATCCCAGCTGTCATAGGGCGAGGGGCGGGGTACACCCTGGACAGGTCGCCAGTCTGTCGCAGGGCCGACACACAGGGACAGACAACCATTCGCACTCACTTTCATTCACACCTAGTGACAATTTGGATTATCCAATTAACCTATCCCCACAAGCTGCATGTCTTTGGACGGTGGGAGGAAGCCGGAGTACCCGGAGGGAACCCACGCAAACACGGGGAGAACATGCAAACTCCACACAGAAAGGCCCCGGCCTGGTGGTGGAATTGAACTCAGGACCTTCTTGCTGTGCGGCAACAGTGCTAACCACCGTGCCACCGTGCTGCCTATAGTAGTTTATGTTATACTTTGTTATTGCTACAGAAGAATATTTATTTAATTATTATACATTTACAATTTTTTTTCCTGGGGTCCCTGTGACACCCCATTGAAGAGCCGTAGGCTGGATCTCTTAAGATCTCACTGTTGGGTTTGTAAGGCCATGTTACTCCTAAATTTCTATCTTGTTCAAAGAGAAGATATAAAACAAAGTTCTAACAAACAAAGTTAGTGTTCTCCTTTTTAAAAAGAATCGATAAGAGAATCGATAAAGAATTGAATCGTTAAACAGAATCGAAAATGGAATCGGAATCGTGAAAATCTTATCAATACCCATCCCGACATGCATCTATTTGAAAGAGTGAGCGTAAACACAAAAACCTATTTTATTTTATGTGCTGGAATGTGCAGAAAATAGGTTTAAAAGTAAATTAATTCTTCCAGTCAGAGAATGTTGCATATAATAAATTTTTTGCTTGATGCATAAAGTTAAAAGCTTAAAACTAATAAAACAAGTTTTAAAAAGAGACTTTTCCATCTGATTACATTTTGTATGATGTATTATGCAGAAAAAGTAGAATTGGGCTGAAAGATCTATCGCTTTATCACCTATTCAGGTTGTAAATTGTGTTTTTAAAAAGTAACTAAGTAATTAATTACTTTTGAAAATAAGTAATCAGTAAAGTAACGGGATTACTTTTGGGGGGAAGTAATCAGTAATTAGTTACTGATTACTTTTTTCAAGTAACTTGACCAACACTGATTATGACTGAGTTACAGCAACTGCTTGATTGCAGTTGTTGCTGCTAAGAGAGGCCCAACCATTTATTAGGTTTAGGGGCAATCACTTTTTCACGCAGGGCCATGTAGGTTTGGATTTTTTCCCCCTTAATAATAAACACCTTCATTTAGAAACTGCATTTTGTGTTTACTTGTGTTGTCTTTGTCTAATATTTGAATTTGTCTGATGATCTGAAACATTTAAGTGTGACAAACATTAAAAATAACTTTTTCCCACCACCAACTATATGTCGAATAGTGTTGAGGTCAGGGCTTTAGAAAGGCTGTTCCAGAAGCTCAATGTTAGCCTGCTTTATTTATTCCAAAACCAGATTTGATGTGTTTGAGATCATTGTCCGGTTTGAACACCCAGTTGTGTTTAAGTTTTATGCTGCTGAGTTGAGGTGAAGTTGAAGACTTTAGAGGTAGTCCTCCTTCATTATTCTATCCACTTTGCGCAGTCTAACAGTGTTCTGAAGGCAGGACTGTGATGCAGCTTTCTGCCTCGCCACTAGAGGGCGCGGCCGTTTTGTGAGTAATGTTTGACTGGGATGGAAAATGGTGTTCATGAAGGCAGTGTGAATCACAAGTTATGCTCGGGAGCAGTTTATGTGGGTTCAGTGAGAGTGTGCGTCCATAAGACTGGTGAGTTACAGGATATTTCTTGTGTAAGAAGGATAGCCTGTATGTTTTCTTGCTCTGGACGTCCTCTGTTTGTACATTTTCTATAAGCTAAATTATCGCTAAGCTAAGCGGGCTAAGCTAAGCTAAGTTCGCCTAGGCCAAACTGAGTTCAGTTTGAGTTGGTGATTTGTTATGTGTATTTGCCTTCTTTAGTTGGCATCATAAGTGAGTGGGGCACAAGAGTTAAGTGATGGGAAGATGTTTATTATTTAGGTGTGCTGAGAGAAAATGGAAAAAGGACAAGCTGCACATTTCTTTTAATATCCTCAGAGACTCTCTTTTAACCTATCAGAAAGCCGTTAAAGAGGCCAAGTCCTCCTACATATCAAACCTGGTTAGCAGTAGTGTCCATAAACCTCAGACTCTGTTTCGTGTTTTAAATTCCATTGTTAATCCTTGCATATCCACCAGCCTCACACCTTCTGCCACCCTCTGTAATGACTTTCTAAAGTTCTTTGTAAACAAGATTTCCTCCCTGCAGTCTGTCATTCCATCTCCACCTTCCAATCCCTGTGTTTTTTCTTTGTGCCATTCTGCCTTTAATCAGTTCGAACCAATCTCTCTCTCTCAGCTGCATGAAATAGTCTGCAAGGTTAAGACTACCAACTGTTCCACCGATGCTATCCCCTCTCGGCTTCTGAAGCAGGTTCTGGACTCAGTCGGACCTTTCCTTCTGGTCCTGATCAATGCCTGCCTCAGTTCTGGTTGCTTTCCAACACCCTTCAAGCACGCTGTTGTTCAACCTCTCCTTAAAAAGCCTAATCTAGATCCATCCCTACTCTCTAACTATAGGCCCATTTCCAACCTCCCTTTTCTGTCCAAAGTACTGGAACGAGCCGCCCTCACGCAGCTCCAGCTATTTCTTGACAACAACAATCTCTATGAGAAGTTCCAGTCTGGTTTTAGAGCTCGGCATAGCACAGAAACCGCCCTACTGAGAGTTTTTAATGATTTGCTTTTAACTGTTGACTCTGGTTGTGCTGCTGTCTTAGTAACCTTGGACCTGACAGCAGCCTTCGACACTGTAGATCACAACATACTGCTAGCCCGCCTTCAACATTGTGTCGGTTTAAAGGGCACTGTCTTAAAGTTTTTCCAGTCCTATTTGAATAATAGGAGTTTTTCTGTTCACCTTGGTGAACTGTCATCTCCCAGAGCTCCTTTAACCTGTGGCGTACCTCAGGGGTCCATACTAGGCCCCCTGTTGTTTATTCTGTACTTGCTCCCTCTGGGCGATGTGCTCCGTAAACATAATGTGTCCTTCCACATCTTTGCCGATGATATTCAGATCTACCTCCCTCTGAGGTTGAACTGCAATGTTTCTTTGCAGCCGCTACTCTCCTGCTTGTCTGACATTAAGACTTGGATGACTCTTAACTTCTTACACCTTAATGAAAGCAAAACTGAAGTCATTGTGTTTGGGCTTCCTAAAGATCCCAACTTCTCTCTTGACTTTTTGGGACCCCTAACCTCCGATTGCACTTCTTCCATTAAGAGTCTTAAGAGTTATTTTTGACAATGCTTTTAAACTTGATAAACAAATCAGCTCTGTAGTTAAGGGATCTTTTTATCATTTACGGATTTTAGCCAAAGTCAAGTCTTACCTTTGCAGGAACGATCTAGAAAGAGTGGTCCATGCTTTTATTACTTCACGGCTGGACTACTGTAATTCCCTCTATGCTGGCCTAGATCGTTCCTGTCTACATCGCCTTCAACTGGTGCAGAACGCTGCCGCTCGCCTGTTGACCGGTTCAAAAAAAAGAGACCACATCACTCCGGTTCTCTGCTCTCTCCACTGGCTCCCAGTTGCTTTTAGGATTGATTTTAAAATCTTACTGCTGGCTTTTAAGGTTTTAAATGGCACTGCACCTTCTTACCTGTCAGAACTCCTTAGTACTTATCGCCCCAGGAGATCTTTGAGGTCAGCCGATCTGATGCTTTTAGATGTTCCCAGGTATAAATTAAAGACAAAGGGAGAGAGGGCGTTTGCTGTGGCTGCACCCAGACTGTGGAACAGTTTACCTCCTCACGTCAGATTCTCCAAAAGCCTAGAAACTTTTAAAACTGCTCTTAAAACTCACCTCTTTTCATTGGCTTTTAGAAAGGTTTAATTTATTTGTTTATTTATTTTTTATTTGATCAACGAGGTGTTTTACGAAATTGTGTTCTATTGTATTTTTATCTGTATTTACTGTACAGCACTTTGGTCAGCCTTGGTTGTTTTTAAATGTGCTCTATAAATAAACTTGACTTGACTTGACTTATTTTCTTTGTTGCCAAATATGGTTCAGACTATAAGTAAAAGCCGCCAGCTTAGTATTAGGGCCTATAAGACAAGTATGTGGCTGTAATATGTTATATGGTGATTATTGTTGTCTATAATTTGATTGTAATTTGTGTTCTATTTTCCATTCTGTTTGTAGAACCACACACATACCCACACCCACGCTAAATCTGCCATTAAAGAGCTGAACGGTCATCCCCTGTCCTCGTTATTGTCTGGAGGGTCATAGTGGCACTTGACCTGTGCACACCCTGCGATCATCACCGTAGAACTGAACCTCATATCAGAAATCATCATAACAAACAGCACTGTGCCAGAGAATGATGCTCATCCTACAGGATGCATCATCGTGTTTGACAGCTGGTACTCCCCTATACTCCTCTAAATGTGCTTCTCTTCATTGTGACCAAATAGCTCAGTATTTGTCTAGTCTGACCATAAAACCCTTCTCCAGAATGCATTTGGCTTGTCCATGTGCACTGCTGCAACTTTCAGTTATTTTATAAAATCACTCTAGATATGTGCGGTACAATCATTACACACTGTAAAAAGAGTAGTTTGAAGAAATCATTAATAACCAAAATTTAAAGAAAAGCATAATCTTTTATTTTAAGACTTTATTGTGTATACACATCATTTTTTCCCACAATACTTTACTTATATGTATGAAATATTGTGTCCTGATCAAATAGAAAAAAAGTTATTACAACATTTCCATTTACTACTACAATAAAACCACAAAAATGAGAACTAAAAAAGCCAATCAGAAGATTTCTGAATGAAAAATATATTAACATAGTAAAAAGTCATTGAACAAATCAGACCTTAATTTACCTAAATATGGTAAATTTTAAAGAATTGCTATAATTTTTATTTCAAAAAAGCTATTTTATAAATAAATACTAATGATTAACTTGACAAAAAAATCTACCACAAGCAAAGGAGTTTGTCAAAATACACTGAACATATTTAACTCTTTATTGTCATTGCACAGTTGTACTTTGTATATATGGGTACAACAAAATTGTCCCACTGTGATACTAAAATAAGGCAGGCAAAACACAATAAATAAGTAACATATATACAAAATAAAATATGTAGTGCAGAGAAAGAAAAAGGGAGATAATCCTATCCATATGCTCATAAAATGTGGTACATTTTAAAGAATAGTTTCAACATCCGAATAACTTCAGGGATCTTATCACTATAGGTAGTGTTGAGCTCATGTCTTGTTTGCCAGTTGAGCTTTCCCCACCGTGGATGCTGTTGTCTTCAAATTGTGGGACAATTTCAGAATAGTGAATAAAGAATAATGATCCTCACCATAAATTTAATGCCTAGCTTTTACATGTGAAAAGGCACCATCAATCCTGAGAGGTACTGTATGTAAAGGTTTTATATCAACATGTTCTCCCATGCAGACATCTTTTTCGAGGAATTGCTTGGATATTTCTACAAGAGAATGCTAAGATTATTAAATAGCATTTTTCTACTCTCCCGGGGTACTCAAAGCACTCAATGCAACATGCACCATTCACACAAGCACTATCTTCTATGCTTTAATCTCTGCAGGAGTTTGCTTCATTCTTTATGGCCACTGTTTACATTCTGCCAGATGCAGATTTGCATGCAGCTCAGTGTGCCCTCGAGGAGCAGGTACTGCACATGGATCAGGCATACCCGGACACTGTCATTATGGCTCTTGGGGACTTTAACAAAGCCAATCTAAGCCAGGAACTTCCCAAATATAAACCGTATATTAAATGCCCGACCAGAGAGGAGAGGACACTGGACCAGTGTTACCCTGCACTGCACTCGAACTTTCTGACCACGTCATGATCCATCTGATCCCTACGTACAGACAGAGGCTGAAGCTCTCCAAACCTGTCATGAGGACTAAAAAACTGTGGAGCAATGAGGCTGTGGAGGAGCTTCGCACGTGTTTGGAGTCTACAGACTGGGACACAATGAAGGCTGTTTCTAACAGCTTGGATGAGTTTATGGACACTGTCACCTCCTATATCCACTTCTGCAAGGACAGCATTGTGCCATCACGCACCAGGGTGAGTTATAACAATGACAAACCCTGTTTTACTCCTAAACCCAAAAAGCTGTGGCTGGAAAAGAGAAAGGCGTTCAGAAGCGGAGACAGGGACTGCTACAGAGAGGCCAAGTACAGGTTCAATAAAGAAGTGGACATTGCTAAATATCAGCGCTCTGAGAAGATGCAGCAGCAGATCTCAGAGAATGACTCGGCCCCTGAGTGGAAAAGTTTTAGGAATATCACTTGTAGTGATGGGTCGGCCGCGAACGAAATGGCTCTTAGAGCCGTATCTTTGAAGTGAACAATGCGAGCCGGCTCCTTATTGGGAGCCGTGGGGTTTTTTTTTCTTTCTCTTGCCCTCTCTTTCACTTTATGCTGCAAGTCACCCTTGTGTTTGCGCTGAGCAGAGACGGCAAACAAAGCCTTGTGTTTGCGCCCCTCCCTGAGCTGAGGGGGCGGGGGCGGTAGTTACACTCGTAACAGCAGTAGCACCAGTGTTGCCAACTTAGTGACTTTGTCGCTATATTTAGCGAGTTTTCAGACCCCCTTAGCGACTCTTTTTCTAAAAAGCAACTAGCGACAAATCTGGCGACTTTTTCTGGTGTTATTGGAGACTTATTTATGACGACTTTTTGACTTGAAAGCGGGTTGTCAACATGTCCCTGTCCCAACTTTTTGAGAGGTGTTACTGCCATCAAATTGAAAATGTCCTTATGTCTTTGACATGTTTCACTTTCCCACTTTAACATTTTACACCTTAACATCCTGACATGTTTACAATTGTGGTTGCGTATTCTGACTGAATCACAGCCTTCTATGAATTATTTGGCGTGAGTAAGACAAGTTTGTCTGTTAAAATATAAAAGCATGGGAACAAACAGAGTCGTGCTCTGAAATGACTTCCAGAGTACTGACTCGAGCTCTAGTCCACATGAGTATTTGCGTCAAAGAAGGTAATCTGGGTTAGTGCTTTCATGTCAGAAAAGCCATTCAGCGGATTTATAATAGTAGATGAACAGGAAGAAACCTATACAAATAAAGAAGAAGGTTAAGGACTTTTAATCCAATAAAGAATGAAGTCAGCTCACTGTGACAGTTTTAGATTTACCTTGAAAGGAGTTGAGGATGGTAAAGATGTAGTAGGAAGCGATGAGCAAAGGTCCGTAGCTGAAGAAAGCAAAAGCCCAGGTGATGCCAAGAAGGAGGAACAGGCTCAGAATGGTGGAAGTGTTGCTCTTAATGGAACTATTGTCTTGGGCCTTTCCTGCTTTTGGCATTAGAACGATTTGCCTTACAGTTAGAATGAATACACTCAGAGTGAAGACGAACACTACAGCATAATAACCAATGTTGACCCCCTGGTGGATACCAGCATCAGAGATCCAGCACCTGAAAAAGGGAGTACAACGTGATCCTCTGATGAAGATGTTTGTGTTTTATCCAAGAAATCTATTATCAGATTTACAGACTTACATTGTTGCTGCTTTCCCCTCATTTGTATTAATATTAATAGAATTATATTTCTGGGAGGCAAGAAGAGCGATCACCACCACAGCCGGTATGACTAAAGAGAAGATTAGGAATATAAATTCTCCTGTGATTATTATTCATAATATGAGAGCATAAGTATCATTTTTGGTTCAGGTCTCTTACCCCATCCTGTGATGCAAATCTTCAGCATGTAATGTTTCACTTCAGTGCAGATTCGACGTAGACTGAGGTACAAGTGTAAAGCCTGCATGAAGAACCAGGTAAAAGTGGCCAACATCCCGTAGTGCAGAACTGCTGCTATTGCCACACATGCACCTTTGATACCCAGATTTGAAATGCTCTCATTGGTCAAGAAGGACAAGTTCAGGATCAACATGGCGACAAAGAGGTTCATCAGAATCTTTGTTGCTTCGCTTGCTTTCCCCTTTCTGTGGAGCAAATTAGTGTGCGTAAGAAAAAGGACTTTACTGAGGTAAAAATCCAAACTGCCTCGGATCTCTTACCTGACGAGAACGTGCATGACGAGACCGACGATCAAGAAAAACAGCGACAGTCCACAACCGATTGAAGTGATGTAGGTCAGAGTATTAACATCAGAAGTGCTAATGTTTGCAGGTGTAGGTGACTAGGTTCAAATAGTTATGTGTCAGTATGTGCTGTAAAAAAAATAATTTCTTATTTCCTATACAGCTGTCTTACCATGAGTATGGCAAAAAAGGTTAGATGTGTGCACTGGCAGGTGATGCTGTTATTGGTCTCCACTGTTTGACAGCCATCTGTGATCCAGAGTGATTTCCCTGTTGGACAGCAGTAATACAAAGAAGTAACTGTTAAAGACAGACTTTATCACAGTAATCAGCGTGTGTGCAAAATGTGAGTGAACACTTCAAAGGTCTATAATTCCTGTGGTTTTCATATTAAAATTAGATATATATATATAGAGAGATCTATTTGGGGTTTTTTACCGTTTGCATCTGTGCTGTTTCCATCCCAAGACATGCAAGAAGCATTCGCTCCTTTCTTTATCAAAATAGAAAATGAAAATCAGAATAAGTTTTCCTCTGAACTTAAATTGATCATTATTTCTGTTATGACATCACGCTTACCTTGTCCACATTACTGTACTGAATCTCGATGGGTTGTGAAAGGTTTTGTATTTTTGCCCCCATTTCTATTCCCACTATCTCACTGTTTAAATAGTATTTACTGCTGTCATCCTGTTAAGATTAAAAGATTGTTAATAGATCAGGTTTGGTCAATATGTTTATACATATGAAAAGTAAGTTTTTAGTTGAGCTGTACTATTACCGCATGCTGGTGTGGAAACAACAGAATTCCAAGAAATGATCCATTTCCCTCCACCGCCATTTTACTGGCCTCTTTAGGAATTTTCATTAAACGAAATGGGCCTGTAAAATTGCTGTTTCCTCCTTTAACAATCTTTCAAAATGAGAAATGTTTATCAGCAAAAACAATTATAAAATAATGATGTCATGCATATGTATTATACAAATTAAAACTAATATATGCAAATGAGCATTAAAGTATCTTTTGTATTTCATCAGAATGTTCAATAACCAGAGTAATTTTCACTGAACTCAGAAATATGATTTTTCTGGCAATTATTCCATGCCTCAGACATTAGAGAGTTAGTAATCCACAGTCTTAAAATTGTGTCACGCTCTTTTATCAAACACCTTACCTTCACGCCAGTGTTTTCTGTGAAGGCAAAGTTCATGTTGGCTTGATTTTTCTGGGAGAGTTTGACAATCACTCCTGTGATGTTGCCCATCTTGATTGTTGCTGTGCCAAAATTACCCATCATTTCAAGGACAAAGGATAGATTTTTCATGACATCTCTGTAACACGGAGACACAGTTAGTTTCTTAAAGTAGATTTCAAAAGTGCACAATATTGCAAAAATATTTCTATGAAAACTGAGATATCTACACTGGGTTAGGAATGGTATGGTTGATGGAAATGTCAATAGTGTCATTGTCATTGCTGGTGGTTGTTGTGGAAGATTCGCTGGAAGAATTGATGCTGGTGGTTGTTGTGGAAGATTCGCTGGAAGAATTGATGCTGGTGGTTGTTGTGGAAGATTTGCTGGAAGAATTGATGCTGGTGGTTGTTGTGGATGGGTTGCATGACACAGTCCATGTGTCATTATCACTCACGACATATTCTGTTTTATGTAAATGTACACAAAGTATGCAAACACACACACACAAACACAAGCGGGCTGTTGTTACACTTGCTAACATTAAATATTTGTTTTTAACTGATTTGATAAACAAATAATTATACCTGTGAGGTTTTCACGAAAGCTCCCTTTGCTCAGTTTCATATTCATACTCATATTCTTCATACCTTGAACACATAAAAGTATGAAATTAGAACTTGTGCACTGTCACTGCTGTCACATTGTTTCATGTAGAAATTAAGAGGAAAAGGTTTGTGAATTTACTTTCACTCAAGCAGCGGTTGATGTTACAAAAAAAACCTGCAACAAGATGGAAAGTGCATCAGATCATTGGTTGGAAACCTTTTCAAACTGATCAAATAAACTTAAAATTTGACCACTGTGCACTAACTCACTTCTTAGAGGCTTACCAGGGCTGCTTTTGTTGTAGAGCTGGGATGGCATACATGAATAATTATGCTCTGGATCCTTCATCACCACAATATCTTGCTTGGATAAAATCTCTTCAGTTAAATTTAGCCTGTATTTACCTTGACTATCTATTTTTACTTCAATATTGCAGTTGAAATCCGTGTCGTTACAACACTCTAAGAAAAATTTAAAGCACAAACACATTTAGCAAATAACCAAGACAAATGTTTTTCCCCAACAGCTTGAAAGCAAAAAAAAAAGAAAAGCTAAAAATTAGATAACTGTACCTGCACGTGTATTATTTGGTTGGATGTTGAAACAGAGTTTAGTTCCATTGTCCTCTTGGTAGATAGTTTCTAAATTAAAATATAAAACCCCAGATTACTAAGTTTGTCCTTTAACCTAATGATGATTTTTTCCTGTATTGTTTTTAACTTACTTGATGGAAAATATGAATCAGCTAGTGTTTTGGGACTGATAAAGAGGGTATTATTGGGTTTACTGTCTCCATTTGTGCCTAAAAAATTTCAACGTAAAAATATGAGAAAAATATTTTGAGAAATACTGGTTTCTTTTAAGCTAGATTTTGTTACTTACCTGTGCTGTACAACAGAAGCATTAGCTCCACGGCAAACATCAGGCAATGGTTTACAGCCAATGGTAACATTATCCTAAGGAGAAAAGGGAGCCTGCAAATGAAAATGGAGCAAGCTTACTTATCACAACCTAAAACTTAATAAGTTCCAGCTTCTATTTCCCAAATGAGAATATGTTCTGCGTTGTTGAGTTTCACAGCAACTTGAACTTACAGTCATTATTTTTGCTGACAAATATACCTTTGATATCTTCCTCTTTACTTTGACTTGCAAATAAACTGGTCCCCCTTTTTAAATTATATGTTTCCTCAGAAAAAACACTGCCAGAATGCTACTCCCCCCCCCATGGGCTGGACTGTAGGTCTGAACATAAATGCTCCAGTAATACTTTATCCCTTGTACTGATATGAAATCTAAAGAATGTGCAGTTTTTAAAATGTATCTGTGCTCATTTCAGGTTGGATGGAAAACAGGAAGTCATCACTCTGATTGTGCTAAAACCTTCTAGGTATCCGCAGGTTTCTAAAGATGTGCAGTGTATAGGATTATTTACAGTTGTAGTCAGATGTTTACATACGTTCATCATGGGCTTGAATGTTTATGCAACAGACATCTTACTTTAAAATATAAGATTTGAGTGCACAAATTATGATTTTATTTTGGATTTTTTTCTAATCCACAAAATGTCAAAAGTATACATACATTCTAATATATGTACGTACGCCCAGTAATATTTGGTTTAATGTGACGTGGCAAGTTGCACCTCAGTGGCATGCTTTTGGTACCCATTAACCAACATTCTTCTTGGCAGTGTTGGCAGAGTTAGTTTAAATCTGTTGGTTCCCTGGCATGGGCCTGGCTTTTAAGCGTACAATGGTGTGAAAAAGTGTTTGCACTTTCCTGATTTCTTAGTTTTTCACATATTTGTCACACTTACATGTTTCAGATAATGAAACAGATTTTAATATTAGACAAAGGTAAATAAATACAAAATGCATTTTTAAAATGATGATTTCATTGATTAAGGGAGAAAAGTTATACAAACCCATCCATCCATCCATCTTCATCCGTTTTATCCGAGGCCGGGTCGCGGGGGCAGCAGCCTAAGCAAAGAGGCCCAGACCTCCCTCTCCCCAGCCACCTCCTCCAGCTTATCCGGGGGAATACCAAGGCGTTCCCAGGCCAGCCGAGAGATATAATCTCTCCAGCGTGTCCTGGGTCTGCCCCGGGGCCTCCTCCCGGTGGGACATGCCTGGAACACCTCACCCAGGAGGCGCCCAGGGGGCATCCTTGTCAGGGGTCGCCACTTCAGCACGCAGTCAAGTTCTATACTCTTGCTAATGACCTACTAATTGTATTCAGGTGTGTTGCACCAGGGACACATGGAAAAGTTTCATGACACTGGCCCTTGAGGACTGGAGTTTGAGACCCCTGTCATATGGAATATGACAGGTGTGGTTGAACTGCATGAAGACTCTGAAGTTTCTCTTCTCTTCTGGCAGGACAGGAATGTGGCCTTGTCCTGTGAGCTACAGTAAGGATGTACTTAGAGTAGAACTGGACTGTCACCGGCCTCAGGCTCTTCACCCTTTTCAAAGACAAAGCAGTCATTTAGATAAAATATTAGATATTGTTTACCTGTAAATGCACAAAGAGAATTTAGAAATGTTATTATTGTCAAGAGTGAACAAGCACTGATAGTGTAATCTACAGCTGTGGCCAAACGTTTAGAGAATGAGAAGTGTTGTTTGCTTATTTACAAAGTTTGCTGTTTCAGTGATAGTTGTATATCACATTATATCACTTCAAACAGAGGTGACCCAGTAATGCTGCACTAATGAATTAGACTAACTATTCACTTTAGCTAAAGTTATTCAGTTAGCTAAAGAGTTGGGATGCTGTGTAAGATATAAATAAAGCTAAAATACAAAGGTTTGGACAGTTTTGCATGTTTCCCTACTGTAGGGGTCTCTGCAAGCATACAGAGGGGCACTCTGAGAGGGTCCAAGATGACAACTTTGGAATTCTACTAGAAACAGTCGATCATATTTGTTGTCAAAGCTGAATTCAGGGCAAACTACGCTAAATTAGCGTTTTAGCTAACAGCTACAATAAGCATAAAAGTTACTTCCCGTCAGTAACACTTTCGGTCCGCTAGTAAAACGTAGTTCTATTAATCTGCACTTGAACCGGAACTGGATGTAAGTTCCAAAAAACTGAATTGTAGAACTGAAACTGAATGGTGAGAAGTGAAACTGAAATTATTCGAGAGCTAAATTTTTAAAGGATAAAATGCAGTTTCAAAGCAAATCAATTCATTTTCAAAATATAAAATTCAATTTCAATTTAGTTATGATCATTTTCAAACCAATAAATTGAATTTCAAATTAGACTAATTCAAATTCAGTTTTTAAAAGCATTTATTCAAGTTACAATTCAGATTCAAGCCTAGCAATTCAAATTCAAATTTAACTTATTCAAATTCAGTTTCAGATGGCACAGATTTCTGCCCATAAATGTCACCGAGCAGTGACTCAGTTTGTGGTCAAAGGCTTGCACCCATTTACCACAGCAGATGCCCCCAATTTTCGGTAAGTGAATGTGTTTAATTGTAGGCAGGGACATTACTGGATATTCTTGTGTAATTGCTACAGAATAGTTTATGTTCCATCCATCCATTCGCTTCCGCTTATCCTTTTCAGGGTCGCGGGGGGCGCTGGAGCCTATCCCAGCTGTCATAGGGCGAGGGGCGGGGTACACCCTGGACAGGTCGCCAGTCTGTCGCAGGGCCGACACACAGGGACAGACAA
Organism: Aulonocara sp. 'chitande type north' Nkhata Bay; assembly: GCF_057382095.1. Lineage (NCBI taxonomy): Eukaryota > Metazoa > Chordata > Actinopteri > Cichliformes > Cichlidae > Aulonocara > Aulonocara sp. 'chitande type north' Nkhata Bay. The sequence goes on along the minus strand of NC_141362.1, from coordinate 32,004,295 downwards.
CCATTCGCACTCACTTTCATTCACACCTAGTGACAATTTGGATTATCCAATTAACCTATCCCCACAAGCTGCATGTCTTTGGACGGTGGGAGGAAGCCGGAGTACCCGGAGGGAACCCACGCAAACACGGGGAGAACATGCAAACTCCACACAGAAAGGCCCCGGCCTGGTGGTGGAATTGAACTCAGGACCTTCTTGCTGTGCGGCAACAGTGCTAACCACCGTGCCACCGTGCTGCCTATAGTAGTTTATGTTATACTTTGTTATTGCTACAGAAGAATATTTATTTAATTATTATACATTTACAATTTTTTTTCCTGGGGTCCCTGTGACACCCCATTGAAGAGCCGTAGGCTGGATCTCTTAAGATCTCACTGTTGGGTTTGTAAGGCCATGTTACTCCTAAATTTCTATCTTGTTCAAAGAGAAGATATAAAACAAAGTTCTAACAAACAAAGTTAGTGTTCTCCTTTTTAAAAAGAATCGATAAGAGAATCGATAAAGAATTGAATCGTTAAACAGAATCGAAAATGGAATCGGAATCGTGAAAATCTTATCAATACCCATCCCGACATGCATCTATTTGAAAGAGTGAGCGTAAACACAAAAACCTATTTTATTTTATGTGCTGGAATGTGCAGAAAATAGGTTTAAAAGTAAATTAATTCTTCCAGTCAGAGAATGTTGCATATAATAAATTTTTTGCTTGATGCATAAAGTTAAAAGCTTAAAACTAATAAAACAAGTTTTAAAAAGAGACTTTTCCATCTGATTACATTTTGTATGATGTATTATGCAGAAAAAGTAGAATTGGGCTGAAAGATCTATCGCTTTATCACCTATTCAGGTTGTAAATTGTGTTTTTAAAAAGTAACTAAGTAATTAATTACTTTTGAAAATAAGTAATCAGTAAAGTAACGGGATTACTTTTGGGGGGAAGTAATCAGTAATTAGTTACTGATTACTTTTTTCAAGTAACTTGACCAACACTGATTATGACTGAGTTACAGCAACTGCTTGATTGCAGTTGTTGCTGCTAAGAGAGGCCCAACCATTTATTAGGTTTAGGGGCAATCACTTTTTCACGCAGGGCCATGTAGGTTTGGATTTTTTCCCCCTTAATAATAAACACCTTCATTTAGAAACTGCATTTTGTGTTTACTTGTGTTGTCTTTGTCTAATATTTGAATTTGTCTGATGATCTGAAACATTTAAGTGTGACAAACATTAAAAATAACTTTTTCCCACCACCAACTATATGTCGAATAGTGTTGAGGTCAGGGCTTTAGAAAGGCTGTTCCAGAAGCTCAATGTTAGCCTGCTTTATTTATTCCAAAACCAGATTTGATGTGTTTGAGATCATTGTCCGGTTTGAACACCCAGTTGTGTTTAAGTTTTATGCTGCTGAGTTGAGGTGAAGTTGAAGACTTTAGAGGTAGTCCTCCTTCATTATTCTATCCACTTTGCGCAGTCTAACAGTGTTCTGAAGGCAGGACTGTGATGCAGCTTTCTGCCTCGCCACTAGAGGGCGCGGCCGTTTTGTGAGTAATGTTTGACTGGGATGGAAAATGGTGTTCATGAAGGCAGTGTGAATCACAAGTTATGCTCGGGAGCAGTTTATGTGGGTTCAGTGAGAGTGTGCGTCCATAAGACTGGTGAGTTACAGGATATTTCTTGTGTAAGAAGGATAGCCTGTATGTTTTCTTGCTCTGGACGTCCTCTGTTTGTACATTTTCTATAAGCTAAATTATCGCTAAGCTAAGCGGGCTAAGCTAAGCTAAGTTCGCCTAGGCCAAACTGAGTTCAGTTTGAGTTGGTGATTTGTTATGTGTATTTGCCTTCTTTAGTTGGCATCATAAGTGAGTGGGGCACAAGAGTTAAGTGATGGGAAGATGTTTATTATTTAGGTGTGCTGAGAGAAAATGGAAAAAGGACAAGCTGCACATTTCTTTTAATATCCTCAGAGACTCTCTTTTAACCTATCAGAAAGCCGTTAAAGAGGCCAAGTCCTCCTACATATCAAACCTGGTTAGCAGTAGTGTCCATAAACCTCAGACTCTGTTTCGTGTTTTAAATTCCATTGTTAATCCTTGCATATCCACCAGCCTCACACCTTCTGCCACCCTCTGTAATGACTTTCTAAAGTTCTTTGTAAACAAGATTTCCTCCCTGCAGTCTGTCATTCCATCTCCACCTTCCAATCCCTGTGTTTTTTCTTTGTGCCATTCTGCCTTTAATCAGTTCGAACCAATCTCTCTCTCTCAGCTGCATGAAATAGTCTGCAAGGTTAAGACTACCAACTGTTCCACCGATGCTATCCCCTCTCGGCTTCTGAAGCAGGTTCTGGACTCAGTCGGACCTTTCCTTCTGGTCCTGATCAATGCCTGCCTCAGTTCTGGTTGCTTTCCAACACCCTTCAAGCACGCTGTTGTTCAACCTCTCCTTAAAAAGCCTAATCTAGATCCATCCCTACTCTCTAACTATAGGCCCATTTCCAACCTCCCTTTTCTGTCCAAAGTACTGGAACGAGCCGCCCTCACGCAGCTCCAGCTATTTCTTGACAACAACAATCTCTATGAGAAGTTCCAGTCTGGTTTTAGAGCTCGGCATAGCACAGAAACCGCCCTACTGAGAGTTTTTAATGATTTGCTTTTAACTGTTGACTCTGGTTGTGCTGCTGTCTTAGTAACCTTGGACCTGACAGCAGCCTTCGACACTGTAGATCACAACATACTGCTAGCCCGCCTTCAACATTGTGTCGGTTTAAAGGGCACTGTCTTAAAGTTTTTCCAGTCCTATTTGAATAATAGGAGTTTTTCTGTTCACCTTGGTGAACTGTCATCTCCCAGAGCTCCTTTAACCTGTGGCGTACCTCAGGGGTCCATACTAGGCCCCCTGTTGTTTATTCTGTACTTGCTCCCTCTGGGCGATGTGCTCCGTAAACATAATGTGTCCTTCCACATCTTTGCCGATGATATTCAGATCTACCTCCCTCTGAGGTTGAACTGCAATGTTTCTTTGCAGCCGCTACTCTCCTGCTTGTCTGACATTAAGACTTGGATGACTCTTAACTTCTTACACCTTAATGAAAGCAAAACTGAAGTCATTGTGTTTGGGCTTCCTAAAGATCCCAACTTCTCTCTTGACTTTTTGGGACCCCTAACCTCCGATTGCACTTCTTCCATTAAGAGTCTTAAGAGTTATTTTTGACAATGCTTTTAAACTTGATAAACAAATCAGCTCTGTAGTTAAGGGATCTTTTTATCATTTACGGATTTTAGCCAAAGTCAAGTCTTACCTTTGCAGGAACGATCTAGAAAGAGTGGTCCATGCTTTTATTACTTCACGGCTGGACTACTGTAATTCCCTCTATGCTGGCCTAGATCGTTCCTGTCTACATCGCCTTCAACTGGTGCAGAACGCTGCCGCTCGCCTGTTGACCGGTTCAAAAAAAAGAGACCACATCACTCCGGTTCTCTGCTCTCTCCACTGGCTCCCAGTTGCTTTTAGGATTGATTTTAAAATCTTACTGCTGGCTTTTAAGGTTTTAAATGGCACTGCACCTTCTTACCTGTCAGAACTCCTTAGTACTTATCGCCCCAGGAGATCTTTGAGGTCAGCCGATCTGATGCTTTTAGATGTTCCCAGGTATAAATTAAAGACAAAGGGAGAGAGGGCGTTTGCTGTGGCTGCACCCAGACTGTGGAACAGTTTACCTCCTCACGTCAGATTCTCCAAAAGCCTAGAAACTTTTAAAACTGCTCTTAAAACTCACCTCTTTTCATTGGCTTTTAGAAAGGTTTAATTTATTTGTTTATTTATTTTTTATTTGATCAACGAGGTGTTTTACGAAATTGTGTTCTATTGTATTTTTATCTGTATTTACTGTACAGCACTTTGGTCAGCCTTGGTTGTTTTTAAATGTGCTCTATAAATAAACTTGACTTGACTTGACTTATTTTCTTTGTTGCCAAATATGGTTCAGACTATAAGTAAAAGCCGCCAGCTTAGTATTAGGGCCTATAAGACAAGTATGTGGCTGTAATATGTTATATGGTGATTATTGTTGTCTATAATTTGATTGTAATTTGTGTTCTATTTTCCATTCTGTTTGTAGAACCACACACATACCCACACCCACGCTAAATCTGCCATTAAAGAGCTGAACGGTCATCCCCTGTCCTCGTTATTGTCTGGAGGGTCATAGTGGCACTTGACCTGTGCACACCCTGCGATCATCACCGTAGAACTGAACCTCATATCAGAAATCATCATAACAAACAGCACTGTGCCAGAGAATGATGCTCATCCTACAGGATGCATCATCGTGTTTGACAGCTGGTACTCCCCTATACTCCTCTAAATGTGCTTCTCTTCATTGTGACCAAATAGCTCAGTATTTGTCTAGTCTGACCATAAAACCCTTCTCCAGAATGCATTTGGCTTGTCCATGTGCACTGCTGCAACTTTCAGTTATTTTATAAAATCACTCTAGATATGTGCGGTACAATCATTACACACTGTAAAAAGAGTAGTTTGAAGAAATCATTAATAACCAAAATTTAAAGAAAAGCATAATCTTTTATTTTAAGACTTTATTGTGTATACACATCATTTTTTCCCACAATACTTTACTTATATGTATGAAATATTGTGTCCTGATCAAATAGAAAAAAAGTTATTACAACATTTCCATTTACTACTACAATAAAACCACAAAAATGAGAACTAAAAAAGCCAATCAGAAGATTTCTGAATGAAAAATATATTAACATAGTAAAAAGTCATTGAACAAATCAGACCTTAATTTACCTAAATATGGTAAATTTTAAAGAATTGCTATAATTTTTATTTCAAAAAAGCTATTTTATAAATAAATACTAATGATTAACTTGACAAAAAAATCTACCACAAGCAAAGGAGTTTGTCAAAATACACTGAACATATTTAACTCTTTATTGTCATTGCACAGTTGTACTTTGTATATATGGGTACAACAAAATTGTCCCACTGTGATACTAAAATAAGGCAGGCAAAACACAATAAATAAGTAACATATATACAAAATAAAATATGTAGTGCAGAGAAAGAAAAAGGGAGATAATCCTATCCATATGCTCATAAAATGTGGTACATTTTAAAGAATAGTTTCAACATCCGAATAACTTCAGGGATCTTATCACTATAGGTAGTGTTGAGCTCATGTCTTGTTTGCCAGTTGAGCTTTCCCCACCGTGGATGCTGTTGTCTTCAAATTGTGGGACAATTTCAGAATAGTGAATAAAGAATAATGATCCTCACCATAAATTTAATGCCTAGCTTTTACATGTGAAAAGGCACCATCAATCCTGAGAGGTACTGTATGTAAAGGTTTTATATCAACATGTTCTCCCATGCAGACATCTTTTTCGAGGAATTGCTTGGATATTTCTACAAGAGAATGCTAAGATTATTAAATAGCATTTTTCTACTCTCCCGGGGTACTCAAAGCACTCAATGCAACATGCACCATTCACACAAGCACTATCTTCTATGCTTTAATCTCTGCAGGAGTTTGCTTCATTCTTTATGGCCACTGTTTACATTCTGCCAGATGCAGATTTGCATGCAGCTCAGTGTGCCCTCGAGGAGCAGGTACTGCACATGGATCAGGCATACCCGGACACTGTCATTATGGCTCTTGGGGACTTTAACAAAGCCAATCTAAGCCAGGAACTTCCCAAATATAAACCGTATATTAAATGCCCGACCAGAGAGGAGAGGACACTGGACCAGTGTTACCCTGCACTGCACTCGAACTTTCTGACCACGTCATGATCCATCTGATCCCTACGTACAGACAGAGGCTGAAGCTCTCCAAACCTGTCATGAGGACTAAAAAACTGTGGAGCAATGAGGCTGTGGAGGAGCTTCGCACGTGTTTGGAGTCTACAGACTGGGACACAATGAAGGCTGTTTCTAACAGCTTGGATGAGTTTATGGACACTGTCACCTCCTATATCCACTTCTGCAAGGACAGCATTGTGCCATCACGCACCAGGGTGAGTTATAACAATGACAAACCCTGTTTTACTCCTAAACCCAAAAAGCTGTGGCTGGAAAAGAGAAAGGCGTTCAGAAGCGGAGACAGGGACTGCTACAGAGAGGCCAAGTACAGGTTCAATAAAGAAGTGGACATTGCTAAATATCAGCGCTCTGAGAAGATGCAGCAGCAGATCTCAGAGAATGACTCGGCCCCTGAGTGGAAAAGTTTTAGGAATATCACTTGTAGTGATGGGTCGGCCGCGAACGAAATGGCTCTTAGAGCCGTATCTTTGAAGTGAACAATGCGAGCCGGCTCCTTATTGGGAGCCGTGGGGTTTTTTTTTCTTTCTCTTGCCCTCTCTTTCACTTTATGCTGCAAGTCACCCTTGTGTTTGCGCTGAGCAGAGACGGCAAACAAAGCCTTGTGTTTGCGCCCCTCCCTGAGCTGAGGGGGCGGGGGCGGTAGTTACACTCGTAACAGCAGTAGCACCAGTGTTGCCAACTTAGTGACTTTGTCGCTATATTTAGCGAGTTTTCAGACCCCCTTAGCGACTCTTTTTCTAAAAAGCAACTAGCGACAAATCTGGCGACTTTTTCTGGTGTTATTGGAGACTTATTTATGACGACTTTTTGACTTGAAAGCGGGTTGTCAACATGTCCCTGTCCCAACTTTTTGAGAGGTGTTACTGCCATCAAATTGAAAATGTCCTTATGTCTTTGACATGTTTCACTTTCCCACTTTAACATTTTACACCTTAACATCCTGACATGTTTACAATTGTGGTTGCGTATTCTGACTGAATCACAGCCTTCTATGAATTATTTGGCGTGAGTAAGACAAGTTTGTCTGTTAAAATATAAAAGCATGGGAACAAACAGAGTCGTGCTCTGAAATGACTTCCAGAGTACTGACTCGAGCTCTAGTCCACATGAGTATTTGCGTCAAAGAAGGTAATCTGGGTTAGTGCTTTCATGTCAGAAAAGCCATTCAGCGGATTTATAATAGTAGATGAACAGGAAGAAACCTATACAAATAAAGAAGAAGGTTAAGGACTTTTAATCCAATAAAGAATGAAGTCAGCTCACTGTGACAGTTTTAGATTTACCTTGAAAGGAGTTGAGGATGGTAAAGATGTAGTAGGAAGCGATGAGCAAAGGTCCGTAGCTGAAGAAAGCAAAAGCCCAGGTGATGCCAAGAAGGAGGAACAGGCTCAGAATGGTGGAAGTGTTGCTCTTAATGGAACTATTGTCTTGGGCCTTTCCTGCTTTTGGCATTAGAACGATTTGCCTTACAGTTAGAATGAATACACTCAGAGTGAAGACGAACACTACAGCATAATAACCAATGTTGACCCCCTGGTGGATACCAGCATCAGAGATCCAGCACCTGAAAAAGGGAGTACAACGTGATCCTCTGATGAAGATGTTTGTGTTTTATCCAAGAAATCTATTATCAGATTTACAGACTTACATTGTTGCTGCTTTCCCCTCATTTGTATTAATATTAATAGAATTATATTTCTGGGAGGCAAGAAGAGCGATCACCACCACAGCCGGTATGACTAAAGAGAAGATTAGGAATATAAATTCTCCTGTGATTATTATTCATAATATGAGAGCATAAGTATCATTTTTGGTTCAGGTCTCTTACCCCATCCTGTGATGCAAATCTTCAGCATGTAATGTTTCACTTCAGTGCAGATTCGACGTAGACTGAGGTACAAGTGTAAAGCCTGCATGAAGAACCAGGTAAAAGTGGCCAACATCCCGTAGTGCAGAACTGCTGCTATTGCCACACATGCACCTTTGATACCCAGATTTGAAATGCTCTCATTGGTCAAGAAGGACAAGTTCAGGATCAACATGGCGACAAAGAGGTTCATCAGAATCTTTGTTGCTTCGCTTGCTTTCCCCTTTCTGTGGAGCAAATTAGTGTGCGTAAGAAAAAGGACTTTACTGAGGTAAAAATCCAAACTGCCTCGGATCTCTTACCTGACGAGAACGTGCATGACGAGACCGACGATCAAGAAAAACAGCGACAGTCCACAACCGATTGAAGTGATGTAGGTCAGAGTATTAACATCAGAAGTGCTAATGTTTGCAGGTGTAGGTGACTAGGTTCAAATAGTTATGTGTCAGTATGTGCTGTAAAAAAAATAATTTCTTATTTCCTATACAGCTGTCTTACCATGAGTATGGCAAAAAAGGTTAGATGTGTGCACTGGCAGGTGATGCTGTTATTGGTCTCCACTGTTTGACAGCCATCTGTGATCCAGAGTGATTTCCCTGTTGGACAGCAGTAATACAAAGAAGTAACTGTTAAAGACAGACTTTATCACAGTAATCAGCGTGTGTGCAAAATGTGAGTGAACACTTCAAAGGTCTATAATTCCTGTGGTTTTCATATTAAAATTAGATATATATATATAGAGAGATCTATTTGGGGTTTTTTACCGTTTGCATCTGTGCTGTTTCCATCCCAAGACATGCAAGAAGCATTCGCTCCTTTCTTTATCAAAATAGAAAATGAAAATCAGAATAAGTTTTCCTCTGAACTTAAATTGATCATTATTTCTGTTATGACATCACGCTTACCTTGTCCACATTACTGTACTGAATCTCGATGGGTTGTGAAAGGTTTTGTATTTTTGCCCCCATTTCTATTCCCACTATCTCACTGTTTAAATAGTATTTACTGCTGTCATCCTGTTAAGATTAAAAGATTGTTAATAGATCAGGTTTGGTCAATATGTTTATACATATGAAAAGTAAGTTTTTAGTTGAGCTGTACTATTACCGCATGCTGGTGTGGAAACAACAGAATTCCAAGAAATGATCCATTTCCCTCCACCGCCATTTTACTGGCCTCTTTAGGAATTTTCATTAAACGAAATGGGCCTGTAAAATTGCTGTTTCCTCCTTTAACAATCTTTCAAAATGAGAAATGTTTATCAGCAAAAACAATTATAAAATAATGATGTCATGCATATGTATTATACAAATTAAAACTAATATATGCAAATGAGCATTAAAGTATCTTTTGTATTTCATCAGAATGTTCAATAACCAGAGTAATTTTCACTGAACTCAGAAATATGATTTTTCTGGCAATTATTCCATGCCTCAGACATTAGAGAGTTAGTAATCCACAGTCTTAAAATTGTGTCACGCTCTTTTATCAAACACCTTACCTTCACGCCAGCGTTTTCTGTGAAGGCAAAGTTCATGTTGGCTTGATTTTTCTGGGAGAGTTTGGCAATCACTCCTGTGATGTTGCCCATCTTGATTGTTGCTGTGCCAAAATTACCCATCATTTCAAGGACAAAGGATAGATTTTTCATGACATCTCTGTAACACGGAGACACAGTTAGTTTCTTAAAGTAGATTTCAAAAGTGCACAATATTGCAAAAATATTTCTATGAAAACTGAGATATCTACACTGGGTTAGGAATGGTATGGTTGATGGAAATGTCAATAGTGTCATTGTCATTGCTGGTGGTTGTTGTGGAAGATTCGCTGGAAGAATTGATGCTGGTGGTTGTTGTGGAAGATTCGCTGGAAGAATTGATGCTGGTGGTTGTTGTGGAAGATTTGCTGGAAGAATTGATGCTGGTGGTTGTTGTGGATGGGTTGCATGACACAGTCCATGTGTCATTATCACTCACGACATATTCTGTTTTATGTAAATGTACACAAAGTATGCAAACACACACACACAAACACAAGCGGGCTGTTGTTACACTTGCTAACATTAAATATTTGTTTTTAACTGATTTGATAAACAAATAATTATACCTGTGAGGTTTTCACGAAAGCTCCCTTTGCTCAGTTTCATATTCATACTCATATTCTTCATACCTTGAACACATAAAAGTATGAAATTAGAACTTGTGCACTGTCACTGCTGTCACATTGTTTCATGTAGAAATTAAGAGGAAAAGGTTTGTGAATTTACTTTCACTCAAGCAGCGGTTGATGTTACAAAAAAAACCTGCAACAAGATGGAAAGTGCATCAGATCATTGGTTGGAAACCTTTTCAAACTGATCAAATAAACTTAAAATTTGACCACTGTGCACTAACTCACTTCTTAGAGGCTTACCAGGGCTGCTTTTGTTGTAGAGCTGGGATGGCATACATGAATAATTATGCTCTGGATCCTTCATCACCACAATATCTTGCTTGGATAAAATCTCTTCAGTTAAATTTAGCCTGTATTTACCTTGACTATCTATTTTTACTTCAATATTGCAGTTGAAATCCGTGTCGTTACAACACTCTAAGAAAAATTTAAAGCACAAACACATTTAGCAAATAACCAAGACAAATGTTTTTCCCCAACAGCTTGAAAGCAAAAAAAAAAGAAAAGCTAAAAATTAGATAACTGTACCTGCACGTGTATTATTTGGTTGGATGTTGAAACAGAGTTTAGTTCCATTGTCCTCTTGGTAGATAGTTTCTAAATTAAAATATAAAACCCCAGATTACTAAGTTTGTCCTTTAACCTAATGATGATTTTTTCCTGTATTGTTTTTAACTTACTTGATGGAAAATATGAATCAGCTAGTGTTTTGGGACTGATAAAGAGGGTATTATTGGGTTTACTGTCTCCATTTGTGCCTAAAAAATTTCAACGTAAAAATATGAGAAAAATATTTTGAGAAATACTGGTTTCTTTTAAGCTAGATTTTGTTACTTACCTGTGCTGTACAACAGAAGCATTAGCTCCACGGCAAACATCAGGCAATGGTTTACAGCCAATGGTAACATTATCCTAAGGAGAAAAGGGAGCCTGCAAATGAAAATGGAGCAAGCTTACTTATCACAACCTAAAACTTAATAAGTTCCAGCTTCTATTTCCCAAATGAGAATATGTTCTGCGTTGTTGAGTTTCACAGCAACTTGAACTTACAGTCATTATTTTTGCTGACAAATATACCTTTGATATCTTCCTCTTTACTTTGACTTGCAAATAAACTGGTCCCCCTTTTTAAATTATATGTTTCCTCAGAAAAAACACTGCCAGAATGCTACTCCCCCCCCCATGGGCTGGACTGTAGGTCTGAACATAAATGCTCCAGTAATACTTTATCCCTTGTACTGATATGAAATCTAAAGAATGTGCAGTTTTTAAAATGTATCTGTGCTCATTTCAGGTTGGATGGAAAACAGGAAGTCATCACTCTGATTGTGCTAAAACCTTCTAGGTATCCGCAGGTTTCTAAAGATGTGCAGTGTATAGGATTATTTACAGTTGTAGTCAGATGTTTACATACGTTCATCATGGGCTTGAATGTTTATGCAACAGACATCTTACTTTAAAATATAAGATTTGAGTGCACAAATTATGATTTTATTTTGGATTTTTTTCTAATCCACAAAATGTCAAAAGTATACATACATTCTAATATATGTACGTACGCCCAGTAATATTTGGTTTAATGTGACGTGGCAAGTTGCACCTCAGTGGCATGCTTTTGGTACCCATTAACCAACATTCTTCTTGGCAGTGTTGGCAGAGTTAGTTTAAATCTGTTGGTTCCCTGGCATGGGCCTGGCTTTTAAGCGTACAATGGTGTGAAAAAGTGTTTGCACTTTCCTGATTTCTTAGTTTTTCACATATTTGTCACACTTACATGTTTCAGATAATGAAACAGATTTTAATATTAGACAAAGGTAAATAAATACAAAATGCATTTTTAAAATGATGATTTCATTGATTAAGGGAGAAAAGTTATACAAACCCATCCATCCATCCATCTTCATCCGTTTTATCCGAGGCCGGGTCGCGGGGGCAGCAGCCTAAGCAAAGAGGCCCAGACCTCCCTCTCCCCAGCCACCTCCTCCAGCTTATCCGGGGGAATACCAAGGCGTTCCCAGGCCAGCCGAGAGATATAATCTCTCCAGCGTGTCCTGGGTCTGCCCCGGGGCCTCCTCCCGGTGGGACATGCCTGGAACACCTCACCCAGGAGGCGCCCAGGGGGCATCCTTGTCAGGGGTCGCCACTTCAGCACGCAGTCAAGTTCTATACTCTTGCTAATGACCTACTAATTGTATTCAGGTGTGTTGCACCAGGGACACATGGAAAAGTTTCATGACACTGGCCCTTGAGGACTGGAGTTTGAGACCCCTGTCATATGGAATATGACAGGTGTGGTTGAACTGCATGAAGACTCTGAAGTTTCTCTTCTCTTCTGGCAGGACAGGAATGTGGCCTTGTCCTGTGAGCTACAGTAAGGATGTACTTAGAGTAGAACTGGACTGTCACCGGCCTCAGGCTCTTCACCCTTTTCAAAGACAAAGCAGTCATTTAGATAAAATATTAGATATTGTTTACCTGTAAATGCACAAAGAGAATTTAGAAATGTTATTATTGTCAAGAGTGAACAAGCACTGATAGTGTAATCTACAGCTGTGGCCAAACGTTTAGAGAATGAGAAGTGTTGTTTGCTTATTTACAAAGTTTGCTGTTTCAGTGATAGTTGTATATCACATTATATCACTTCAAACAGAGGTGACCCAGTAATGCTGCACTAATGAATTAGACTAACTATTCACTTTAGCTAAAGTTATTCAGTTAGCTAAAGAGTTGGGATGCTGTGTAAGATATAAATAAAGCTAAAATACAAAGGTTTGGACAGTTTTGCATGTTTCCCTACTGTAGGGGTCTCTGCAAGCATACAGAGGGGCACTCTGAGAGGGTCCAAGATGACAACTTTGGAATTCTACTAGAAACAGTCGATCATATTTGTTGTCAAAGCTGAATTCAGGGCAAACTACGCTAAATTAGCGTTTTAGCTAACAGCTACAATAAGCATAAAAGTTACTTCCCGTCAGTAACACTTTCGGTCCGCTAGTAAAACGTAGTTCTATTAATCTGCACTTGAACCGGAACTGGATGTAAGTTCCAAAAAACTGAATTGTAGAACTGAAACTGAATGGTGAGAAGTGAAACTGAAATTATTCGAGAGCTAAATTTTTAAAGGATAAAATGCAGTTTCAAAGCAAATCAATTCATTTTCAAAATATAAAATTCAATTTCAATTTAGTTATGATCATTTTCAAACCAATAAATTGAATTTCAAATTAGACTAATTCAAATTCAGTTTTTAAAAGCATTTATTCAAGTTACAATTCAGATTCAAGCCTAGCAATTCAAATTCAAATTTAACTTATTCAAATTCAGTTTCAGATGGCACAGATTTCTGCCCATAAATGTCACCGAGCAGTGACTCAGTTTGTGGTCAAAGGCTTGCACCCATTTACCACAGCAGATGCCCCCAATTTTCGGTAAGTGAATGTGTTTAATTGTAGGCAGGGACATTACTGGATATTCTTGTGTAATTGCTACAGAATAGTTTATGTTCCATCCATCCATCCATTCGCTTCCGCTTATCCTTTTCAGGGTCGCGGGGGGCGCTGGAGCCTATCCCAGCTGTCATAGGGCGAGGGGCGGGGTACACCCTGGACAGGTCGCCAGTCTGTCGCAGGGCCGACACACAGGGACAGACAACCATTCGCACTCACTTTCATTCACACCTAGTGACAATTTGGATTATCCAATTAACCTATCCCCACAAGCTGCATGTCTTTGGACGGTGGGAGGAAGCCGGAGTACCCGGAGGGAACCCACGCAAACACGGGGAGAACATGCAAACTCCACACAGAAAGGCCCCGGCCTGGTGGTGGAATTGAACTCAGGACCTTCTTGCTGTGCGGCAACAGTGCTAACCACCGTGCCACCGTGCTGCCTATAGTAGTTTATGTTATACTTTGTTATTGCTACAGAAGAATATTTATTTAATTATTATACATTTACAATTTTTTTTCCTGGGGTCCCTGTGACACCCCATTGAAGAGCCGTAGGCTGGATCTCTTAAGATCTCACTGTTGGGTTTGTAAGGCCATGTTACTCCTAAATTTCTATCTTGTTCAAAGAGAAGATATAAAACAAAGTTCTAACAAACAAAGTTAGTGTTCTCCTTTTTAAAAAGAATCGATAAGAGAATCGATAAAGAATTGAATCGTTAAACAGAATCGAAAATGGAATCGGAATCGTGAAAATCTTATCAATACCCATCCCGACATGCATCTATTTGAAAGAGTGAGCGTAAACACAAAAACCTATTTTATTTTATGTGCTGGAATGTGCAGAAAATAGGTTTAAAAGTAAATTAATTCTTCCAGTCAGAGAATGTTGCATATAATAAATTTTTTGCTTGATGCATAAAGTTAAAAGCTTAAAACTAATAAAACAAGTTTTAAAAAGAGACTTTTCCATTTGATTACATTTTGTATGATGGATTATGCAGAAAAAGTAGAATTGGGCTGAAAGATCTATCGCTTTATCACCTATTCAGGTTGTAAATTGTGTTTTTAAAAAGTAACTAAGTAATTAATTACTTTTGAAAATAAGTAATCAGTAAAGTAACGGGATTACTTTTGGGGGGAAGTAATCAGTAATTAGTTACTGATTACTTTTTTCAAGTAACTTGACCAACACTGATTATGACTGAGTTACAGCAACTGCTTGATTGCAGTTGTTGCTGCTAAGAGAGGCCCAACCATTTATTAGGTTTAGGGGCAATCACTTTTTCACGCAGGGCCATGTAGGTTTGGATTTTTTCCCCCTTAATAATAAACACCTTCATTTAGAAACTGCATTTTGTGTTTACTTGTGTTGTCTTTGTCTAATATTTGAATTTGTCTGATGATCTGAAACATTTAAGTGTGACAAACATTAAAAATAACTTTTTCCCACCACCAACTATATGTCGAATAGTGTTGAGGTCAGGGCTTTAGAAAGGCTGTTCCAGAAGCTCAATGTTAGCCTGCTTTATTTATTCCAAAACCAGATTTGATGTGTTTGAGATCATTGTCCGGTTTGAACACCCAGTTGTGTTTAAGTTTTATGCTGCTGAGTTGAGGTGAAGTTGAAGACTTTAGAGGTAGTCCTCCTTCATTATTCTATCCACTTTGCGCAGTCTAACAGTGTTCTGAAGGCAGGACTGTGATGCAGCTTTCTGCCTCGCCACTAGAGGGCGCGGCCGTTTTGTGAGTAATGTTTGACTGGGATGGAAAATGGTGTTCATGAAGGCAGTGTGAATCACAAGTTATGCTCGGGAGCAGTTTATGTGGGTTCAGTGAGAGTGTGCGTCCATAAGACTGGTGAGTTACAGGATATTTCTTGTGTAAGAAGGATAGCCTGTATGTTTTCTTGCTCTGGACGTCCTCTGTTTGTACATTTTCTATAAGCTAAATTATCGCTAAGCTAAGCGGGCTAAGCTAAGCTAAGTTCGCCTAGGCCAAACTGAGTTCAGTTTGAGTTGGTGATTTGTTATGTGTATTTGCCTTCTTTAGTTGGCATCATAAGTGAGTGGGGCACAAGAGTTAAGTGATGGGAAGATGTTTATTATTTAGGTGTGCTGAGAGAAAATGGAAAAAGGACAAGCTGCACATTTCTTTTAATATCCTCAGAGACTCTCTTTTAACCTATCAGAAAGCCGTTAAAGAGGCCAAGTCCTCCTACATATCAAACCTGGTTAGCAGTAGTGTCCATAAACCTCAGACTCTGTTTCGTGTTTTAAATTCCATTGTTAATCCTTGCATATCCACCAGCCTCACACCTTCTGCCACCCTCTGTAATGACTTTCTAAAGTTCTTTGTAAACAAGATTTCCTCCCTGCAGTCTGTCATTCCATCTCCACCTTCCAATCCCTGTGTTTTTTCTTTGTGCCATTCTGCCTTTAATCAGTTCGAACCAATCTCTCTCTCTCAGCTGCATGAAATAGTCTGCAAGGTTAAGACTACCAACTGTTCCACCGATGCTATCCCCTCTCGGCTTCTGAAGCAGGTTCTGGACTCAGTCGGACCTTTCCTTCTGGTCCTGATCAATGCCTGCCTCAGTTCTGGTTGCTTTCCAACACCCTTCAAGCACGCTGTTGTTCAACCTCTCCTTAAAAAGCCTAATCTAGATCCATCCCTACTCTCTAACTATAGGCCCATTTCCAACCTCCCTTTTCTGTCCAAAGTACTGGAACGAGCCGCCCTCACGCAGCTCCAGCTATTTCTTGACAACAACAATCTCTATGAGAAGTTCCAGTCTGGTTTTAGAGCTCGGCATAGCACAGAAACCGCCCTTCTGAGAGTTTTTAATGATTTGCTTTTAACTGTTGACTCTGGTTGTGCTGCTGTCTTAGTAACCTTGGACCTGACAGCAGCCTTCGACACTGTAGATCACAACATACTGCTAGCCCGCCTTCAACATTGTGTCGGTTTAAAGGGCACTGTCTTAAAGTTTTTCCAGTCCTATTTGAATAATAGGAGTTTTTCTGTTCACCTTGGTGAACTGTCATCTCCCAGAGCTCCTTTAACCTGTGGCGTACCTCAGGGGTCCATACTAGGCCCCCTGTTGTTTATTCTGTACTTGCTCCCTCTGGGCGATGTGCTCCGTAAACATAATGTGTCCTTCCACATCTTTGCCGATGATATTCAGATCTACCTCCCTCTGAGGTTGAACTGCAATGTTTCTTTGCAGCCGCTACTCTCCTGCTTGTCTGACATTAAGACTTGGATGACTCTTAACTTCTTACACCTTAATGAAAGCAAAACTGAAGTCATTGTGTTTGGGCTTCCTAAAGATCCCAACTTCTCTCTTGACTTTTTGGGACCCCTAACCTCCGATTGCACTTCTTCCATTAAGAGTCTTGGAGTTATTTTTGACAATGCTTTTAAACTTGATAAACAAATCAGCTCTGTAGTTAAGGGATCTTTTTATCATTTACGGATTTTAGCCAAAGTCAAGTCTTACCTTTGCAGGAACGATCTAGAAAGAGTGGTCCATGCTTTTATTACTTCACGGCTGGACTACTGTAATTCCCTCTATGCTGGCCTAGATCGTTCCTGTCTACATCGCCTTCAACTGGTGCAGAACGCTGCCGCTCGCCTGTTGACCGGTTCAAAAAAAAAAGAGACCACATCACTCCGGTTCTCTGCTCTCTCCACTGGCTCCCAGTTGCTTTTAGGATTGATTTTAAAATCTTACTGCTGGCTTTTAAGGTTTTAAATGGCACTGCACCTTCTTACCTGTCAGAACTCCTTAGTACTTATCGCCCCAGGAGATCTTTGAGGTCAGCCGATCTGATGCTTTTAGATGTTCCCAGGTATAAATTAAAGACAAAGGGAGAGGGGGCGTTTGCTGTGGCTGCACCCAGACTGTGGAACAGTTTACCTCCTCACGTCAGATTCTCCAAAAGCCTAGAAACTTTTAAAACTGCTCTTAAAACTCACCTCTTTTCATTGGCTTTTAGAAAGGTTTAATTTATTTGTTTATTTATTTTTTATTTGATCAACGAGGTGTTTTACGAAATTGTGTTCTATTGTATTTTTATCTGTATTTACTGTACAGCACTTTGGTCAGCCTTGGTTGTTTTTAAATGTGCTCTATAAATAAACTTGACTTGACTTGACTTGACTTATTTTCTTTGTTGCCAAATATGGTTCAGACTATAAGTAAAAGCCGCCAGCTTAGTATTAGGGCCTATAAGACAAGTATGTGGCTGTAATATGTTATATGGTGATTATTGTTGTCTATAATTTGATTGTAATTTGTGTTCTATTTTCCATTCTGTTTGTAGAACCACACACATACCCACACCCACGCTAAATCTGCCATTAAAGAGCTGAACGGTCATCCCCTGTCCTCGTTATTGTCTGGAGGGTCATAGTGGCACTTGACCTGTGCACACCCTGCGATCATCACCGTAGAACTGAACCTCATATCAGAAATCATCATAACAAACAGCACTGTGCCAGAGAATGATGCTCATCCTACAGGATGCATCATCGTGTTTGACAGCTGGTACTCCCCTATACTCCTCTAAATGTGCTTCTCTTCATTGTGACCAAATAGCTCAGTATTTGTCTAGTCTGACCATAAAACCCTTCTCCAGAATGCATTTGGCTTGTCCATGTGCACTGCTGCAACTTTCAGTTATTTTATAAAATCACTCTAGATATGTGCGGTACAATCATTACACACTGTAAAAAGAGTAGTTTGAAGAAATCATTAATAACCAAAATTTAAAGAAAAGCATAATCTTTTATTTTAAGACTTTATTGTGTATACACATCATTTTTTCCCACAATACTTTACTTATATGTATGAAATATTGTGTCCTGATCAAATAGAAAAAAAGTTATTACAACATTTCCATTTACTACTACAATAAAACCACAAAAATGAGAACTAAAAAAGCCAATCAGAAGATTTCTGAATGAAAAATATATTAACATAGTAAAAAGTCATTGAACAAATCAGACCTTAATTTACCTAAATATGGTAAATTTTAAAGAATTGCTATAATTTTTATTTCAAAAAAGCTATTTTATAAATAAATACTAATGATTAACTTGACAAAAAAATCTACCACAAGCAAAGGAGTTTGTCAAAATACACTGAACATATTTAACTCTTTATTGTCATTGCACAGTTGTACTTTGTATATATGGGTACAACAAAATTGTCCCACTGTGATACTAAAATAAGGCAGGCAAAACACAATAAATAAGTAACATATATACAAAATAAAATATGTAGTGCAGAGAAAGAAAAAGGGAGATAATCCTATCCATATGCTCATAAAATGTGGTACATTTTAAAGAATAGTTTCAACATCCGAATAACTTCAGGGATCTTATCACTATAGGTAGTGTTGAGCTCATGTCTTGTTTGCCAGTTGAGCTTTCCCCACCGTGGATGCTGTTGTCTTCAAATTGTGGGACAATTTCAGAATAGTGAATAAAGAATAATGATCCTCACCATAAATTTAATGCCTAGCTTTTACATCTGAAAAGGCACCATCAATCCTGAGAGGTACTGTATGTAAAGGTTTTATATCAACATGTTCTCCCATGCAGACATCTTTTTCGAGGAATTGCTTGGATATTTCAACAAGAGAATGCTAAGATTATTAAATAGCATTTTTCTACTCTCCCGGGGTACTCAAAGCACTCAATGCAACATGCACCATTCACACAAGCACTATCTTCTATGCTTTAATCTCTGCAGGAGTTTGCTTCATTCTTTATGGCCACTGTTTACATTCTGCCAGATGCAGATTTGCATGCAGCTCAGTGTGCCCTCGAGGAGCAGGTACTGCACATGGATCAGGCATACCCGGACACTGTCATTATGGCTCTTGGGGACTTTAACAAAGCCAATCTAAGCCAGGAACTTCCCAAATATAAACCGTATATTAAATGCCCGACCAGAGAGGAGAGGACACTGGACCAGTGTTACCCTGCACTGCACTCGAACTTTCTGACCACGTCATGATCCATCTGATCCCTACGTACAGACAGAGGCTGAAGCTCTCCAAACCTGTCATGAGGACTAAAAAACTGTGGAGCAATGAGGCTGTGGAGGAGCTTCGCACGTGTTTGGAGTCTACAGACTGGGACACAATGAAGGCTGTTTCTAACAGCTTGGATGAGTTTATGGACACTGTCACCTCCTATATCCACTTCTGCAAGGACAGCATTGTGCCATCACGCACCAGGGTGAGTTATAACAATGACAAACCCTGTTTTACTCCTAAACCCAAAAAGCTGTGGCTGGAAAAGAGAAAGGCGTTCAGAAGCGGAGACAGGGACTGCTACAGAGAGGCCAAGTACAGGTTCAATAAAGAAGTGGACGTTGCTAAATATCAGCGCTCTGAGAAGATGCAGCAGCAGATCTCAGAGAATGACTCGGCCCCTGAGTGGAAAAGTTTTAGGAATATCACTTGTAGTGATGGGTCGGCCGCGAACGAAATGGCTCTTAGAGCCGTATCTTTGAAGTGAACAATGCGAGCCGGCTCCTTATTGGGAGCCGTGGGGTTTTTTTTCTTTCTCTTGCCCTCTCTTTCACTTTATGCTGCAAGTCACCCTTGTGTTTGCGCTGAGCAGAGACGGCAAACAAAGCCTTGTGTTTGCGCCCCTCCCTGAGCTGAGGGGGCGGGGGCGGTAGTTACACTCGCAACAGCAGTAGCACCAGTGTTGCCAACTTAGTGACTTTGTCGCTATATTTAGTGAGTTTTCAGACCCCCTTAGCGACTCTTTTTCTAAAAAGCAACTAGCGACAAATCTGGCGACTTTTTCTGGTGTTATTGGAGACTTATTTATGACGACTTTTTGACTTGAAAGCGGGTTGTCAACATGTCCCTGTCCCAACTTTTTGAGAGGTGTTACTGCCATCAAATTGAAAATGTCCTTATGTCTTTGACATGTTTCACTTTCCCACTTTAACATTTTACACCTTAACATCCTGACATGTTTACAATTGTGGTTGCGTATTCTGACTGAATCACAGCCTTCTATGAATTATTTGGCGTGAGTAAGACAAGTTTGTCTGTTAAAATATAAAAGCATGGGAACAAACATAGAGTCGTGCTCTGAAATGACTTCCAGAGTACTGACTCGAGCTCTAGTCCACATGAGTATTTGCATCAAAGAAGGTAATCTGGGTTAGTGCTTTCATGTCAGAAAAGCCATTCAGCGGAGAGCACATGGGAAGAATGACCAAGTTGTTTCTACACAGAGCAACCTGCTGGAACTATATGAAATAAAATGCTGCCCTCTTGTGTCAAAATATGGTAAAACAGCAAGCCTTATGCATAAGGAGACGTTACAGCTGTGTTTGATGTAGCTGTGCTGCTACTTTGTGTGTGGATTTTGCCGTCTCCAATAATCTTGCTGGATTTATAATAGTAGATGAACAGGAAGAAACCTATACAAATAAAGAAGAAGGTTAAGGACTTTTAATCCAATAAAGAATGAAGTCAGCTCACTGTGACAGTTTTAGATTTACCTTGAAAGGAGTTGAGGATGGTAAAGATGTAGTAGGAAGCGATGAGCAAAGGTCCGTAGCTGAAGAAAGCAAAAGCCCAGGTGATGCCAAGAAGGAGGAACAGGCTCAGAATGGTGGAAGTGTTGCTCTTAATGGAACTATTGTCTTGGGCCTTTCCTGCTTTTGGCATTAGAACGATTTGCCTTACAGTTAGAATGAATACACTCAGAGTGAAGACGAACACTACAGCATAATAACCAATGTTGACCCCCTGGTGGATACCAGCATCAGAGATCCAGCACCTGAAAAAGGGAGTACAACGTGATCCTCTGATGAAGATGTTTGTGTTTTATCCAAGAAATCTATTATCAGATTTACAGACTTACATTGTTGCTGCTTTCCCCTCATTTGTATTAATATTAATAGAATTATATTTCTGGGAGGCAAGAAGAGCGATCACCACCACAGCCGGTATGACTAAAGAGAAGATTAGGAATATAAATTCTCCTGTGATTATTATTCATAATATGAGAGCATAAGTATCATTTTTGGTTCAGGTCTCTTACCCCATCCTGTGATGCAAATCTTCAGCATGTAATGTTTCACTTCAGTGCAGATTCGATGTAGACTGAGGTACAAGTGTAAAGCCTGCATGAAGAACCAGGTAAAAGTGGCCAACATCCCGTAGTGCAGAACTGCTGCTATTGTCACACATGCACCTTTGATACCCAGATTTGAAATGCTCTCATTGGTCAAGAAGGACAAGTTCAGGATCAACATGGCGACAAAGAGGTTCATCAGAATCTTTGTTGCTTCGCTTGCTTTCCCCTTTCTGTGGAGCAAATTAGTGTGCGTAAGAAAAAGGACTTTACTGAGGTAAAAATCCAAACTGCCTCGGATCTCTTACCTGACGAGAACGTGCATGAAGAGACCGACGATCAAGAAAAACAGCGACAGTCCACAACCGATTGAAGTGATGTAGGTCAGAGTATTAACATCAGAAGTGCTAATGTTTGCAGGTGTAGGTGACTAGGTTCAAATAGTTATGTGTCAGTATGTGCTGTAAAAAAAATAATTTCTTATTTCCTATACAGCTGTCTTACCATGAGTATGGCAAAAAAGGTTAGATGTGTGCACTGGCAGGTGATGCTGTTATTGGTCTCCACTGTTTGACAGCCATCTGTGATCCAGAGTGATTTCCCTGTTGGACAGCAGTAATACAAAGAAGTAACTGTTAAAGACAGACTTTATCACAGTAATCAGCGTGTGTGCAAAATGTGAGTGAACACTTCAAAGGTCTTTAATTCCTGTGGTTTTCATATTAAAATTAGATATATATAGAGAGATCTATTTGGGGTTTTTTACCGTTTGCATCTGTGCTGTTTCCATCCCAAGACATGCAAGAAGCATTCGCTCCTTTCTTTATCAAAATAGAAAATGAAAATCAGAATAAGTTTTCCTCTGAACTTAAATTGATCATTATTTCTGTTATGACATCACACTTACCTTGTCCACATTACTGTACTGAATCTCGATGGGTTGTGAAAGGTTTTGTATTTTTGCCCCCATTTCTATTCCCACTATCTCACTGTTTAAATAGTATTTACTGCTGTCATCCTGTTAAGATTAAAAGATTGTTAATAGATCAGGTTTGGTCAATATGTTTATACATTTTATAAAGATCATGAGTAATTAGTTCAGCTGTACTATTACCGCATGCATTTCTGGAAAGAGCAGAATCCCAAGAAATGATCCATTTCTCTCCACCGCCATTTTACTGGCCTCTTTAGGAATTTTCATTAAACGAAATGGGCCCGTCAAAGAATTGCTGTTTTCTTCTTCAACAGACTTTTAAAAATATTAGTAAAACAAAAAAAATAACAAAAGAAGAACAAAATAATATTATTAATTGAAGGTCATAAAATTGTGTTGCACAAACACCTTACATTTACTCCAGAGTTTTTTGTGAAGACAAAGTTCATGTTGGTTTGGTTTTCCTGGGGCAGTTTGGCAATCAGTCCTGTAATGTTGCCCATTTTCACTGCTGCTGTGCTGGCGTTACCCAGCTCTTTAAACAAGCATGATAGAACATTCATGGCATCTCTGTAAGACACACCGTTAATGTTTTAGAGCAGATTTCAAAAGCGTGTATTTATTTTTATTTGCTGTTATTGTTCTGTAGAAAACTGAGATATTTACTTTGCTTTGTCTGGGCTGGTAGGAATTTTCTCCAGGGTATAATTAATCTCTTTGTCTAGACTTTTCAAGACTGGTTTCTTACATAACACACATGTTTTATTGTCAAAGATAACGTAGTGTGTTTCTGTTACATCTGCATAGCACAGGCACATACAAACATTCATGGAAAAAAGCAGGAATTAAATTTTCAACCCCGTGCTCTCTTATTATCACAGTACTTACTAAAATGTTGTTTTTTTTAATGATCCTGTTAAATAAACAACATAATACCTTTGCAAGCCACTCTGGTATTGGTTTCACTATCTAAACAATTGTCAGCATTCACTCTAATGCTTTTGGAACCTTCAACACATAAAAGTATGAAATTAGAACTTGTGCACTGTCACTGCTGTCACGTTGTTTCATGTAGAAATTAAGAGGAAAAGGTTTGTGAATTTACTTTCATTCAAGCAGCGGTTGATGTTATAAAGAAAACCTGCAACAAAGTAAGAAGTGCGTCAGATCACTGGTTGGAAACCTTTTCAAATAAACTGAAAATTATGACCATTGTGTGCAAAGTCTCATGTCTTAGAGGCTTACCAGGGCTGCTTTTGCTGTAGACCTGTGATGGCATACACGAATAATCATACTGTGGCTTCTTCCTCACCACAATATCTTGCTTAGATAAAATCTCTTCAGTTGCATTTAGGATGTATTTGCCTGGTCCGTCTCCTTTTACTTTAAGGCTACAGGTGAAATTGTTTTTGCTACAACAATCTAAGACAAATACAGAAACAATCAAACACTTTTAGCAAATACCCAAGACGACTTTTTTCACCAACAGTCCGAAATATAAAAAACTAAAATTAGATAACTGTACCTGCAAGGCTATTGTTTGGCTGGATGTTGAAACAGAGTTTAGGTCCGTTGACCTCTCGGTAGATAGTTTCTAAAATATAACAATTATTTATTATATGTATTCTTATTTATTTAATAATCATTTCTAAAAACACAGGGTACTATTGTTTTCTTTGAACCTTTCAAAGACTATTATTTTTTCCTTCATTATTTTTGAACTTACGTGATGGAAAATATTGTTGAGTTAGTGTTTCATTACTGATAAAGAGGGTATTCTTGGGTGTGCAATCTCCATTTGGACCTGTGAAAACTGACAACATGAAAAATCTGATTATGAGTTGATATTGAGAAATCTTTTAAGCTACATTTTGTTGAACTTACCACCCTCACTTATGTGGTTGCTGAGGAATATCCCATAAAACAGAAGCTTCGCAGCAAGCGTCCGGCGATGATTTACATCCATTGGTAACATTTTCCTAAAGAGAAATGGGAATCTTCAAATGAATCTTAGCTTATCACAGCCTGAGAGTTTAAGTACCTTTCGGCTTCTATTTCCCAAATGAGAATACGTTCTGCATTGTCGAATTTCACAGCAACTCACGTCCAGCTTACAGACATCACATGTTACTGACAAATATACCTTTCATATCTGCTTCCCTGCTTTGACTTGCAAATAAACTGGGCCCACGTCTCAAAGTTTATGTTTCCACAGCTGGCAGAATGGCACCTATTGTCATGGGCTGGAACAAAATGTACACTGTAGGCGTGAACACAGATGCTCCTGTAATGTTATCCTGTATTTTGTCCCCAGTAACTCGTGTATTCATATATTTTAAAAAAGGAATAAAGTGTGTGTGTGTGTGTGTGTGTGTGTGTGTGTGTGTGTGTGTGTGTGTGTGTGTGTGTGACTATATGCATTGAATTGAGGTTGAATGAGAAATAGATGGTTGTAATTGTGATAGTGCCTCAGGGATGCATATTAAAACCTTTACTTTATATCCGCTCCTCATGGGCTTGACATGGTAATTTGTGGTTTATAATAATTTCGTCAATACATACATCTTTAATGACTACGAAACAAGAATTGGGTGCTCAAGTTTGAATATTTTTTGTATTTTCTACAGTGTTCTTAAGTTCAAAAGCCTCACCTTTACTCCTCCACAAGGCTACATCTACACTAGCCCAGATAAATTTAAAAACTGCACCTTTCTTGGCTGCTACTTCAAAGCACATTGTGCGCTGTCGGTCCTGCGTGCTGCACAACAACATTGAATATTTAGTATTTACTGCTGTTTACACTTAGCTAGATTAATGCGATGGTTTTGTGTTTAGTATGGTTTTTTTGCTTGTTTCTCTTCTTTTTCTCTCAACAGGTGATCCAGGAGATATTTTTCTCTTCTTTCTCTTTTTAAGTGCCCTTTCTCAATAAAATAAGATATAAAATAAAATAAAATAAATAATAACAACAAAGGTCAATCAAATGGACCAGTACGGCAATGCCACAATGATCCATTTGGCAAAGTAAATCCATTGGGTATCCTTGTTGGTTTTCAGACAACAATTCTGATGGCTAATGAACCAAATGGGACAGGCAAAAAAAGAAAATTAAAGAAAGTCATGTATGCTGTACCATCATTCCACTTTAGAAAAAGAACAGTTCAAAGAAACCATTAATATCCCACAATTACCATGACATCCATGCCCATTCTGACCACAAATGCAGTTTGTGTCAAAGATGGGGCTGTAAGTGGGCACCGATTTAGCTTAGAGGCGACCAGGCGACAGGCCACGTGCCGTGTGGGCAGAAAGCAGCGGCAGTAGCCCCCTGCTGTGTTTCTTCCTGTCTATCTTCACTATCGGTATCCAACAGAGGCAAAATGCTAAAAAAAAGGTTTGGCTACATGAAATACCTAATAACGTTCCAGTCATTTTCCTTTACAGTCGCACTGAACATAGATAACAATAACTGTGTAATCTTTTTTAATTTTGACACCTTAAGGCATAACTAAAAAGCTCAAAGCAACCTTTTGGCTTGCATAATGCAGAATGCAAATCCTGACTATTTATTCCCTATCACAAAGCCACGCTTGTGTCCTGAAGGTTGCATGAGGGAAATAAACAAATTACTTTCGCAGCCCGCCAAGCAATGAAAGCAAATTACAAAGGTTACCCAGTTAGGTTTGCATTTCTGTTCTGATACGAACTGAAAGGCTTAATATGTAACTGACCTAACAAACAGCAATACATTTGTGTTGACGTGCAAAACATCATGACATTTCGAAAACCTCATCTAAAAGATTTTCATGAATTCCAATGAATGGCTATAAAGGTATTAGTAAGTACTGTTTTTATACGGTATTTTCTGAATACTGTATTGTACTGCAAATGTGCAAAAAATCTCTCTAACAGTATAAATATATAAAATAAGTTATTCTAATAAACAAACTACTATAAATATGTTAGTTAATCTGCCCGTCTGTCATCCAGTAGGAGCCTGAGCTGTACCACTCGGAGAAGGCAAATAAACAGATGTGAAAATGTTTTGCTTGTGTGTTTTTTTTTTTAGCACAGTGGAAATCTTTACAGTCATCATCCAAACAGATCCGCTGGCTAAATATGCCGTTGAAGGCATATATTATCATATTTCATGTAGGACTCTCTCGCTTGGAAACTTGTTTATCAAGAAGGTTACCTACTGACTTTTCTAATCCAAAAGTATTATAATTACAATACAGATTCCCCAAATAATTGAATAGATTTAACAATCTTCTGTGGTAGCAACTTGTGTATTGACATTTGATTGTTTTTATTTAAATGTCAGTAAACAAGTTCCACCAAGTCAGTCCGTCTGGTGGGTGCTACATGGAAAGCTGCTGTCAAGATTCAAACGTCTTGATATGATATTCTCTCAAACAATATTAACCATATTCACAGTGCCAAAAAGTTGATTCTGTTCATCTGGACGTCACGTTTTCAGTGGGGGAAAGGTTTTTCACTAATCCAAGCAACAACAGGACCAGTATCAGCAGTATGTTTGCTCTGGAACTGTGTCTTCATTTCGCATATTTCACACACAAGGGTCAGTATTACAGGCAGGAACATGGGTGTGCCATGGGTTCCCCAGTTTCACCCAATGTGGCAACTTGTACATGGAAGAAGGGGAAAAGAGGGCTCTATTATCCTGTGCTGGAACACCAGATATGTGGATAAAAACTGGGTGAAAATGAAATCTCAGATGCACCAAAATTCACTGATCACATTAACTCGGTGGACTGCCGGGTCGCAGGGGCAGCAGACTAAACAGAGAAGCCCAGACCTCCCTCCCCCCAGCCACCTCCTCCAGCTTATCCGGGGGAACACCAATGGATGGATTAACGCGGTGGACCACACATCAAGTTCACTAGGGAGGATATGAAAAATGACACGTTAGCCTTCTTAGATTGAAGGATTTGCACAAATCTGAATAGTTGATTCTGTTCATCTGGACATAGCGTTTTCAGTGGGGAAAGGTTTAAGGGGCATTTAAAAGTTCATGTGTACCGTAAACCAACGCATACGGATCAGTATTTAAGGTTTGACTCTCATCCTCCACTGGAGCACATACTAGGTGTCATCAGGACGCTACAACACAGAGCGAACACCATCCCCACAGACAGAGCAGCTAGGGAAGAAGAAGAACATCATGCCAAGAAGGCCCTGAGTAAATGTGGTCATCCCAGCTGCACATTTGTCAAAGCTGGGAGGACGCCTAAAGAAAGCTACACGCGATCCAGGAGAGAAGTACAACTGCTGCCTAAGCGAAATCCATTAGTGATCCTTTATGTGTCCGGATTAGAACAGCTGAGATGCATTTTCTCGAAACACAGCACCTCTTTAGCTTTCAACACAAACACAGTAATGTAGTGTAGCACTGTGCCAGGAGGATTGCCACCAATACATCGGAGAAATCAAACAACCGGCTAAGCAGATGGCGCAACACAGAAGAGCTAACTTGTCAGGCCAGGACTCCGCAGTCTATTTACACCTACAGACCAGTGGACACTCGTTCAGTGATGATGATGTACACACCCTGGACAGGGAGGAACGCTGGTTTGAGCAGGAAGTCAGAGAGGCCATTTATGAGAAAAGGGAACGACCATCTCTGAATCGAGTAGGGGGCCTAAAGGTACATCTTTCACCATCTGTGACTGCTGCCATTCCCCAACTCTGTGAATGTTACTCACGGTCATTGATTAAGTATCACTGATCAATGCTTTGATCAGTGTTTGTTGATCAAAGGTCATGACAGTTTGCATATTAATGATCAGGAAACTGACCTTACAGCCTATTCGTCAGTGATATTAGCTTCAGTCATTATGCAAATGTACTGTTTGTAAAGTCCGGGAAACCTGCAGTGAGCTGAAACTGAACAAGTCACTTGGATTAGTGATGAAATGTTTCTCCCATTGAAAACGCTGAAAACATCCAGATGAACAGAATCAACTTTTTGGCATTTCCTTACCTGAATTACTGAGCATGCATCAAGACATGTTCAGATTGGATGTATCATATTGGATGTACATCTACATGGTATCACTGGGAATTTTTAACAAAACTGTGTTGCATTTTTTGTTTTATGGACATTTTTGTCTGCATTTTCTCCTTCAAGGCCACTTTACATTAACAACCAGGACTGAATGTGAACTTAAGAACTATAACGTGCGCTGATGCTGCCCTCTGGTGAACATTTGAGAGAAAGCATGTTATACAATTAGGTCCACAAGTTTTTAGACAAAGATGCAATCATTAAAAATTTGTTTCTATGTTGCATTTGAATGAATCACCTAATAAACTCACCTAATTTTAAATATAATGATTGTTTTTATTAACTCAGATGAAAATCCTTTGCTGCCGATGACTTCCTACAGTCTAGAGCCCATCACCAAATGCAACCTGCCTAATGCAACCAAATGATCATAGCATAAATAATCCTATTTTGTTTTGATAATGTTTGGCCTTTATTTCAGAAGGGTTAGTTTTTGTGATAGTTTTTCATTTTCTAAGAATATGAAATGTTTTTTGTTTGGGGGGGGGGGGGGGGGGGTTATAGTCTAATGCTACAGAGCTTTATTTTTGTTTCTTCATTTATTTTTACTTGTATGTTACATTTATGTTTGGGGCAATGTAAACCCGATAATTACAATACAATATATTTATTGGGTTCACCTACAGTAACAAGTACTGTGTTGGACCCTCTCATACCTAAAAAACTGTCTTAATCCTTTATGGCAGAGATTCAACAAGGTGCTGGAAATGTTCCTCTGAGATCCTGGTCCTTATCACATAGCTGTTGCAGATTTGGCAGCTGTACATCCATAAGGTACGCTGTTGGATTGAGAACTCGTTACTGGAGGCTGTTTGAGTAAAATTAACTCATTTTCATGTTTAAGAAACCAGTTTGAGACGATTTGAGTTTTGTGACTTGGTTTGTTGTCCTGAAAGAAGAGGCTTTTCGAAGACCCTTACACTGTGGTCATAAAGAGATTGACAAGGTCAAGAACAATATTCAGGTAGGCTGTGCATCTTGTGTATCACAGCCAGCGTCTAAATAATAAGGGAAATCCCATTCAAAAACATGAAAGACCTAGCCAAACAGCACTCTAGATAAACTCCACTGCAACTCACCGCACACTGATGGATGACAGAGCCTTTAGAGAAACGTCTCGAGCTCCTCTGTGGTTGTTAACGGTCTGATAATGTAATTACAGCCAGCCTGCGAGGATCCTAAGCAAATTAGCGCCCCGCCAGCAGCACTAAACACATTTTAAACCCGGTCACAGCTCTGAATAGGCCTGGTTGGATTCATTGATGGAGTTTTTATTGACAGCTTGGAGTCAACTCAAGTTATTGGACCATGTGGTCAGTCTGGTGATGTCATTGTTATGCTCATTGAGTGCTTTATGGACATTAGTTGACATTGCTGCACAATGTGGACCAGGTGAGAAAACAAACGTCCCTTTGAACAGGAACAATTTTATGATTGAAGCTTATTGTGAAGATTAGGCAGCCATTCACTTAATGACGGTGGTAGTTAGTATGTTACAGTATTGCCTTTGTTTCTGCCACTGTTCATCAATAAATAAATAGGTGTTGCCTGGTGAGAAGTCCAAGATAATTAGGGGCTTTCCTTTACTTTCTCTTCACAGCATTGTTGTTGTTTTCAGGACAGGTTTTCCTGGTGGATTTTCACACTGCAGGGTAGAAATAAGGGCTCAGTGCCGTATGGCAGATGAATATTTGATGGCCCTTAATGGAGCCTTTGCCGTCATGGCATAGCTGCACTGTTCCCTCCGCTTACACTCCGCTCCACTGCAGTGGAGCCGTGTGGCCGGCATCCATTTTGGAAAGCTTCCCTGGTGGATTTGGTTGCCTGACTTGCTGCACACAACAGCTGCAGAGATTTCATCATACTGGTTGGTTTGCTAACTATGAAAATCATAAAGCAGACAACTGGCAGCGATGCTGATGCTCTGTAGGATACAGCGTATAAGATATCCACATCCGTGCACGCAGCTGTTACCCTTTGTGCTGCACTGCGTCTATGAGCTCGTCAGTACCAAAGTCAGCAGATCACCTGTCATGTGCGACACAGCGATAGCCTCATGTTACACATCATCCCATATACATCAAGATACGTGTCAATATTTATGCCCTCTGGGTATAAAACATTGTCGGCATCAATCCCGTTTGAGGAGATTAAGATCTTAACTTTGGAGAAATATGACCCCGCTTGTCATTCCAATTAGAAAAGTGACAGTGAGCCAGAGCAGCTATGCATTTGCCTGGTGACCTCATCCTCTATACAGCACAATCCATAACTATCTGACAGAAGAGCTACTCCCACTAATGTTTCACTATTGGCTTGGTGGCATGAGGGGATCAAAGTGTTTGAGAGTCTTAAGAGTTATAGATAGAGGGTGTGAGGGAAAGGACTTGGCCTTGTGTTGGAATGCAGAAGTTCAGATGTTGTGTGTGCATGCTTTAGGCACCTGTTTGTGTTGTTTTTGCATGTCTGAGCCATGCATCCATGCACGTATAAACAAACACGAACAACCATAGGTACCGTTCACATTATCAGTCAGTTATTTCTGCTCAGTAAGTGAGCAGCTTTGGGTGGGTGGAAGGTACAAAGGGTTCAAACAGTGCACTTTCTCTTTTGATAAATTGCAAAAGGAACATTCACAGACATAAGCAGCAGTGACCACAAATCAAAGCTAATCCCTTTGTGGTGTCTTTAAATGTAGAGTGCAGCATCACTGAGTCTTGATTCATCTTACTGGCTGTCTGCCACCACTCACAGCTTTAACCGATGTGGCGGAGCGCTGAGCACTCTGATCGCTCTACAGCCTCAGTCTAAAACCTTATCAGCTTGCAATTAAAATATTTCACAGTGCAGACGTAATTCAGTTTTAATGCAGTTTGGCTGGCTGCAGCTGAAGCTCCACTTTTGTTTCCTTTTTGCACAATAAGTATCATGTAAAAGAATGTGAAAGCAAAATATCGAGTAAATATAATGAATTGCAGACATACTAAATAGAGCAAGAAAAGCAGGCGGCTGAATTTCTCCCATTAATTTTTCATCACTTCTCTTTTACAAGGTCACCAGTGGCGGTGCTCGGCCTCCCTGGACCTCCAACAGCCAACAAAATAAACAAAAACACGGTTGGATGAATACTGCAAATATCAGATGGGAAACATCTTTGTGGTTTACAGACATGTTTGCTAATTCATGATTACCTCGGGTCTGTGTCGGGACTTTTCCGATTTAAGAGCTTCACTGCTTTTGGTTGCCGTGCCAACTATGACAACAGGAACCAAAATGTTGTTTTTTTAAATAGAAGAGATAAACACAGTGATGGCTGCAGACCAATTGTGAATGACATTCTTTTCATGAAGCGCATCAGATATCATACTGTGCTTGCACTTTTGATCCGATTCATTCATCCTCCTTCGCCCATCCTCCAGATTTCTAACCGTACTATGACATCACCGGTCTGCAGTCTATTACTGAGGCAATTCGCCATGACATCAACGTCTGCGGCCAGTGTCTCTCTCGTTCCCATGACCCAATAACTTACCTCTTCTGGTGTATCAGCGACCCCAGTACAGTAACCTTATCCTGGACCTCATGCTTGAAACTGAAGCAGTCTAATCAGAGGGGGGTAAGAAGGACCAGTGAGGAGTGAAAAGAACCGCAGACTAAACTAGGGTGGAGGTGGGGAGGTGATGTCCAGCTAATCTGCTTTCAGGTGTGGAGCGAGGAGGCCGCACTGAGGTGTGAAGGGCCCGGGAGGGTGCCAGGGGCACCAAAATGACAAATTCTTGTGTCACAATAGAGATGTAAACGAGGAGATGAGTCTTGCAAGAGTGTGAAAAAAGCAGGGAATGAAAAGAAAGGAATGCAGTGGTTCAGTTGATGACCTGGTGATGACAGATCATTGGGTGGTCTAGTGCAATTGGCAGGGAGGTGAGAAAGGGGTAAGATATTGGGTGAGGTAAATGACTATTTATTTACATTTTTGAAAGGGTCAACTGTTTACTTGTTCCTTTAAATATCACCCTGCACAGCATGTTAATATATTTAAAAGAAAAAGACATATCAAAAGTGCACTTAACCACCTTTATTCTGTCTCATTGACAGAATTGTCTGAAGGATATATAAAGAAAGGAATGATCTCATTTTGAGAAACGCCCATGGATCCACTTTCATCATGAATTAATAGTTTCATTACCCAAGGGCAGAGTAATGTGCGGCCGATATTTCTAGGCAGTTCAATTGAAATAAAGAATAGGTCCTTTGTGGTACGCAGATTCTTTACAAACCCTCTATTCTGAGTACTTTGTGGTTTGTTTCCATCTTTAAAATAGGCGATGCTTTTCCATGTTGTTCTGTTAATAGTAGTAATTCTGACTGCAAAGGAAGGAGACAACATGACATCATTGTCTTTGTGCTCAGGTACTGGGTTGGTGACTGTCTGCTCTGTCTGAAACGCCGCCGGCAGCTTGATTTGTCTGTCTGCCCTGTGTTTGCCAGGATTCCCTGCCTGGCACAGAGCCAGTGGGACAGAAAGGAGGGCTGGTTGCGATCAAGAAGGACGGTTAAACAAATAGCTTTTAAACAAATAGCTTCACATTTTGGGGGAATAAAATATGGTGTCTTGTTAAATGTTAAAGCAGAAAATCAATGCATTTCTTAGACTGCAAGCAGTTTGCTTTGCATGAAGACTTAAATCGAGGGCTTACCTGGTTATACACATCTATAAATAATCTAAATAAAAACATTGAAGCACTTCAGACTGCACGGCATAATTGTGAAGATTCTTTTGTCTTTAGAGAGGACTACATGTTAACACAAAGCAGTAAGTCTCACACAGCTGATAACACACCTAAGACTGTGCACTGTTTGAAGACTCTTTGTGTAAGTTATGGTCATCAAAACATCCAAAGTCATTTATGAGACATCACATTTTTATGCTTTTCTTTGTTTGCGGGCATGTTTTCTGGATGTGTGGCTGCTGCAAAGGCTGTTAAAAAAGATCGTTTTTTGTTTGAATGTAACAGAGACGATGATGGAAAGGACTCACATACTCTCACCACTCATCCTCTCAAGATTGCTGTAAACCAGGTTCCCCTGGCTACTGTCCTTTTGCAAGGAAGAAAATGAGAGTTCCCAGATGGACCTAAAAGAGGTCCCTTTGTTAAGGACCACATGTTCAACCCTGGACATTCCCTCAACTGCAGGTGGCCAGAAGCTCCCCGCTGAGAGCCGGAGAATCCCAGAGTCAGCACATTAGCCTCTGAAAAGGAGAAGATTGGGGATTCAGTGACAGCTGCAGTGAGAAGCTCTAGCATGCGCGGAAAGCCACCTGATAACTGCTGTAAGGATTTAAGTTAGCTTTAGCATCTAACACTTCCTCAGATATGTTGTTGTGCATTAGTTACACTGTAACTTTTTTTTGCTCTGTTATTTGTCAAAGATTGTAAAACTTTACATTAATACATTCTCAGACTTCGGGGAATGAAGAGGCTACTTTCATTGACCAGCTGGGTAGAAACAGTCACAACCTTGCTCACACAACCTGTGCAATAACAGAGGTGGGAGGTAAAGTTTGAGGTGTGAGCAGAGTGAAAACTTCACAGTTTATTAGGTCTGGGCTGAGAAATCAATAAAACTGCTTTCATGTGAACTTCACGGGGAAGAACAATCCAGACAGGTTCATTAGTGAATTATACTTGATTCTTTTTCCCCTCACTACAGCAGGGAGGAGACAGCAAGCAGCTGCCTCGGGGCAAAATGAAAGACAAAAAGTTTGTACTTAATGCATGCTATATAGTAGATTTCTTTTCCATATGGGAATGCTAACATAAAATATGTATGTTGATCCATATGTTGATTCTTTTCCTATGAATATTTAAAATTGCAGCTACGTTGAGGGTTACACTGCTCTGTTTTGCATTGTGTAATAAAGCCGCAGGGCTCTTAAATGCAGTGCCAACATCTCTTTTTCTTATCAGAGACATGCTGATCAATAAATCATATCACCTGACAAGCCGCATCAAACAATGTGAATTTCAAAGTCAGGTGGGATAAAGCCAAACCCCCCTAAAAAAACTTTGTTGGCTATCACAATCAAAACATGAAAGAACAAAGCCACTCTACAGGGAAAAATATTGATCGAGAGCCACGGTGAAGTGTGGAGAGGATCTACGCACCCACAGTTAGGCTGGACAGATGCCGGGGTTACAGGAAGGTGAAGGTTATAAGTTCAAACTGCTGGCAGCTGAGGAATAATGTTGTCCAGAGGTTGCAGAAGGGTTACTTCTTTTGTTGCTGTGCGAATATTGTTTGGAAGCAATCAGGATTTCACGTTTAAACCGCACCAACTGCATGCGATGAAATCTTTGTGTCTGTTAAGTGACTTGAAAGTTATTTTGAAAGGATTTAAATGCCTTGAGGATGTTATTTATAGACAATGGATTCTGTTTGATTTCCACTATCTAAATTCTCTTCCACTTGAAAGGGGACCCTTCCCCTCCATTAATAATTGACATTTTATTACTTATCCTCCACATCGTGGCAGGCGTGCGCTTTGATGTAAGCCATATTCTTTTATCAGCACTGTGTAACGTATTGATTGCCAGGCAGATAGGAGTGCTATCAAAGGGATTCCTCGTGGGGCAGTCAACGCTGGGTCGCCTCATACTCCTGGAATTTGGTAAAGCACGGGTCTCTCTCACTTTTCCATCTCTTTGGGTCCTCTTGCTTCTTCTTTGGTTCATCCTGCATGCGTGCCTGCTGCTTATCTGGGTTACATATTCACAAAGAACAACAAAACTGTTGAAATGACATCATCTAAAGAGGATTGGGTTCATTAGGGGGGCAAGTTGCCAAAGAAGGAGGAAGGGTTTCCACCAAAAGAAACTGGTATTGCTGGGTGGACTGGCTCCCCAACCCCCCACTATCTGTTAAGTCTCGTGCTCTGGCTGATGATTACAACGGACGATCTCATTCATAATGCTCATTGTAGTTTGCTGGAGATGCTTATCGTCAGCTGAGTGACAAACAACAGTGTGTAAATACTGTAGACTTCAGTAGGCTGTGGTGCATCAGACAAACACAGTATAAGGGAAAAACGTGAATAGCTCTCACTTGGGATTCACCCAAACAACACCCAGAAGACAAAGTATAGGAATCGCGTGCGAGCAATGGGGCAAAATACTCAGTAGCATTGTGAGAAAGATAAGCGCCATCGCTTTACACATGAGACGGATTTACAATTTCAGGAGATTTGTATAATCCATCCATATTGGCAAACACAGAAATCCTTTGTTTATTCTATCAGAAGCTCTCCTATTTAAAGATGTTTCATACATCGGAGTCCCGCGTGCAGATGCAGCTGCTTTAACAGCCAAGCATTGATTGTTATTTGACACTGGCAGGCCAATTGTCAAAAGCACTCACAGCAAAACACAGACAGCAGTCGTCACGAGCCTATCGTATTTAACTCAACAGAAAACACATAGTCCATTTTCACTAGTGAACACTTAGAGACCATTAGCATTAGTAGTGTAAAAGCCCGGCTCCTTTCCATCATCAATATCTCATAATTGAAGGGCTGCATGAGGCCCAGACTGGTGAAATTCTCCCACACCGGCGGTTCTGCTGTTGTCGATGACTTGTCCGCTCTGACTGACTGCACTTTTGTTTTCCGCGGATTAGGCAATCTGACTTCATCGAGGTCCGTGAGGGGGTTCGCGTAACGCTGCCTGGAGGTCACTGCACCCATGTGACCCCCTCCTCCTGCCCCGACGACAGCCCGTCGGCTCTCAAGACTCAGACTGTGAACGTGGTGACCCCACCTTCCTCGAGCACGCGCACACATGCAGACCAATGCTGTCCTCTGCGCAACAAAAAACCCCAAGTGCACGCACGCGAACACGTCCGCGCACGTACTCTCAGACTAGAGCGTAAATTTTTAATGGAATATACATTAAGGAGCATTCATGGACTGATACATGATGTTTCCCCACAGCTAATATTTCAGCAGACCTGTATCGGATCAGGATTGAATGATTGATTTTTCTATCAGGCTGCTTTGCTCGAATGAATAATTCAGGATTATAGCTTGTGACACCTTAAGCATATTGTGTTACTTGCTTTTCATCACAAGGTTGTGTTTGATTTTTTATGTGTTGTCTAATAAAAAAGTTTAAAAGAGTATGGCTCAAATCTGATGAAGGTTCATTGGATTTGCTATAAGGTCACTGCATTTGTTGCCATTGTAGTACAATTATGCATACATGTGTCTGTGCACCAGTACATACATACATATATATGTATTTGAAAATACTCTGGGCACATGAGCGTACGTGCTTGCTGATGACTTTCTCTTGGCCTCCTGTCTGTGATGAGAAATGTCTGAGGTCACACGCTGATTACTTGTCTCCACAAGGGGTCAAATGACTCTTAAATGTTTTGTTTACACTTCTAAAACCATGGCTGGGCTCTGAACCAAGTAGAGCGAACTCTCAGAATTCTACATAACTGAAGCTGAACTCTCCAGATTCGGTGCGGGTGCGTATTAGCCAGTGTGACGAGAGAAAAATGCAAAAATAATTAGAATTTAAATGAATCCAAAACAAATGTTTGTTTGTATTGGTAATTACATTTCTACAAATGACTTTGAACTGTAACTGTGAACTCGCAGTGATTTATTTACACTTAGTGAACTGCTGATTTCTTAAAAATTGCATAATAGCTACAATTTTCTGCCCCAGATTCAAAGAATCGCAAAGTGAGAAAATACATAGCAGTGTGT
This sequence comes from Aulonocara sp. 'chitande type north' Nkhata Bay, assembly GCF_057382095.1. Lineage (NCBI taxonomy): Eukaryota > Metazoa > Chordata > Actinopteri > Cichliformes > Cichlidae > Aulonocara > Aulonocara sp. 'chitande type north' Nkhata Bay. The sequence goes on along the minus strand of NC_141362.1, from coordinate 31,967,050 downwards.
GTGTTGATTCACAGCTTAAAGAAAGATGATATTTCAGTGTTTTTTGTTTAAAAGCTCCTGCATCTTTCAGGAGCATCTCCTGTTTCAGCTGGCTACAGTCCTAGACCTTGACAAACAAGTGCTGGATAATTATTCGAACCAGTGTTAAATACAAATTGCGCAGACCTGCACTTGAAAGGACTTGCTGATGCACATCAGATACAGTAACTCGCTGGGCTGCGAGGCTTGCGCCGATAGCCTCGCCGAATGCAGCCGATTGAACCAAACGAACACACGGAGCAAAATCACAAAGAAAACTTGACCCCATCATGAAACGAGTGAATCTCATGACTCACTCTACTCTGTTTCACCCCGATGACAATAACGAGGGCAGGTGGCTCCAGCAGTCATATTTGATGTCCCACATCAGACTACTTACACCTGAGGAGTGTGACATCATGATGACTCTAAGCTGATAACCCGGCAACAAACCAGCGGTTGTTGTGAGGATAAAGGATTAGCCTCCGTTTGCTTTTGCTGCTCTTTGAACCAGAAAAAGGCTGAAAAGGCTCGCACATGAAAGGACCATCTTGCTGAGAAAGCACCGAATTGGGGCGCTACCTCTCATCAAAGAGGTTGACTCACTTCAAGCACAGAGAGCTCTTTTCCATTGACTGGGGAAAGAGGGGGGTGACGGCTAATGTGCTGCTTCTATTTGTCTTTGCAGGTGTCAATACGTGTATGTGTAAGATTTTTGTTTGGTGCGTGTGTTGGCCGTGTCTGTCTGCCATATCAGGTGCGGTCTCTGTCTCCTTCCTACATTGTTAGTGGATAATGAGTTGTGATTAAATATGAATGCTAAGTGTTTGGTGGCTGGAGCCCAAAGCTGAAACCGGATCCAGTCAGGCCCACGGGCAGCATAATTAGTAGCTGATGATAGATGCCATTAATGTTGTTTTTGCACACGCTGTTTGCGGGGCTCTAAGCTGGACCTCCTCAAGCAGTAGGCTGCCTTTGAGCCCATCCATAGTTAATTAAGTGGCAAATAAATAAATCCTAAAACAGCCGCGGTTATTCCGTGTTGCTGTAAAAACAGATTCTAATCAGCTTTATTTCAATTGTTTAATGAACAACAGCGATTAAATAGTATGCCATTTGTGACTTTTATTTGATCTCCTTTATTATCACCTCTGGGGACTTTGTGTTGAAAGCGTGACGAAAATCCTGTGGAAAACAATATCAGCATTTCAAAGATTTGAAGGACCAGTGTGATGTCTTTAATGATGGAGAAAAGCCCTTTGTGCACGCTTGAAGGGCTGTGTTTGGTTTTGAGTGCTCTTTGGATTGTCATATCCCTGGTGTGAGATTGACTCATTCATAGCGAACAGACTCCCTGTCTTCACGGTAAGCTTCTGGGCCACATCGCAGTGGACACCGCCGCGCTGTCTTCTCTTCCGAGGGAGGCAGAGGCATGTCCACGGCTGTAAGGACTCGTCTGGCTTTGAGGTGCCGTGGCTTTAATGTGTGGAGCAGATTAAACAGCATGGTCTTTGTGAAGTTTAGATAGCTGGTCAGCTCTCCCACACAGCTATCCGCTCTTATCTGTCTGTGTGCATGTTTGTGCATGAGCGTTACGGGCTGGGGCCCTCGCCGTGCACTCTCTCAGATTCTCCGAAGGGCTAGCAGAACAACTCGGCACACCAGTCAGTCTCATTAACTGAAGCTCAGACTTTTCAGGAGGATCCTGCCTATGAGTAGCCAGCAGGCAAAATATTAAGAGAAACGTGAGGGACCAGCTCCTGCATTTCAATTAAATCTTCTCGCTTGACATAAAAGCATCACCTGCAGCCAGTTAACTGCTGGACTTCAGTATGTCTCAGCTGTGATATAAAGTACATCACATCGCCCAGTGAAGTTCAGACAGTAGTCGGTTCAACAAAGGGTCAGAGTATGTGAAAATGTTCCCTGTGCCATTACGCGTCAGATTCCTTCTTCTCCCACAGAGACAAATGAAATAAACGTCTATACGCTTTGGACTGTACAGCCACGTAGTTGCAATAGGTCTGTTGGTTGGTATTATAATTATATCATTTGTTGACAACAAATAGAAATTCATTAGATTAATAAAAATGTTTTAGACGGAAACTTCTTTCAGAGGCAAAGTGATTGTGTCATCATCCTGAGTCTAGACTCACAAAGTGGGACGTTGCACACTCTGATGCTCTTTTAAAGAATCCTTTAAACCAAACCAATGCCACGAGGAGAACTATGGGATTTCTAGATTTCTCTTTAGTGTCTGTAAGTTTATGTGTGCACCCACGAAAACAAAGGCCTTTTGTATCTGGGTCACCCACGAGAGTGTGAGGTTTGGCCGTCAGTGTGCAAGCCAGACGGGGATGTATGATTACCAGACGGCCCTTACAATAGGTGGACATTTGTGTCAGCGCTCTCAGTTACGGCGGTCAGATCGGATGTCATTGCTTCATAACTAGCTTCACCTTCACAATTTTTGAAAGCGGCCGGGTTCAAGCACAAAACTACCCCACTCCTCCTCTCCACACCTGCTACATTATTCAATGTGTCTTCACCTGAGAGGACCTGTGAGGGGTTGTAGACTGACAGAAAATAGACTTTGGTTTCTAACAGTGGCGCTGCCTACCAGAACAGAAAAACACAGCTCATACATGGGTAAACACATGTAAGGACATAGGCAGTAAACTGTATATCCTATATACTTTGATTATGTTAAAATACCTGCAAAAACAATCACAATTCATTGTATTTAATTTTGCCTTTGACGATACTTAGATAAACAATTAAAGCAGTAAGAGTGAATTACACCATAAAAAAGCAAAGCTCAGCTCAGTTTAAAATGGTATTTTAAAAATCGATCAAATGAAACAAATAGTATACAGCTAACGCCGTCAAAGTGACTAAGCTTAAGAGTCCAGCTCTTGGATGTGAGGGGGTACGGTGTTCCAAAGTTTGGATACAGTTAAGAGAAAACCCTTGCACCCATAGTTCTCAGATTAATGGGAGGTACAGTAAGCAGACATGCTGATGAAGACCACAGGGAGAAGGAGGGAGTGTGAGTCTGGAGAAGATCAGGGAGATTTGCAGTGCAGAGACTATGTCAAGCTTTAAATGTTAATGGCAATATGCAATATAAATGGTTATTCTCATAGGAAATTTACACATTCATATAAATATAAATGCATGTGTGTGTGTGTGTGTGTGTGTGTGTGTGTGTGTGTGTGTGTGTGTGTGTGTGTGTGTGTGTGTGTGTGTGTGTGTCCAAGGATTATTTATGCCGTGGAGAGCTAAGTTTGTTTACTAAGTCGCAGCATGGTCATGTGTCTTTTTTACGAGTTTTCAAAATCCAAAGTATTCTTAAGCAAAGACGTTTTAAGGTTTGTCTTAGGTCAGTTTTATATATTTAACATTATTTATATGTTTTACCGCTTCCAAGGCCAGTGTTATAACTGAGAAATTACCTAATGTGTAATACATGTCTAATTAAAATGTAATTATTCCTGAATATTGGTCGAGAATAAGATTCTTAACCAAAACTTATAAGCCAGTAGCAATAACAGACAACTTATAAGCTCAGATGTTTATGGCCACAAGAGACAACTAGTTGACTTGGAGATTTAAGGGAATGTTTCTCAAAATCAAAAACTATTCCCATTTTGTGCATGCAGCCAAAGAGGTGATATGTTTTAGCTTATCCTTATACTACTACTACTTTGGATGGATGTTCATTTAGGTAGTTTCTTGTGTTAAAGTGACATAGTTCATGTATTTATAAACAATAATTATCATAATTACGTTTTCTCTATTGTAATTACATAAAAGGTTTCACAGATTTTGATTTTAGTAAGTATATGTACAAATATTTTCTGCACTTCTGTTAATCAGATATATATGTTAGATATATGGAATTTAGTGATTTGATTTGCTACATGTAATTTTTATATTACATGTTAGATGTCATATTTTGAACAATATGAACATGTAAAATGAAGACTATATTAAAATATATATTATAACATTAACCCTCGAGTGACCCTAGCGAAAAAAAGGGACCATTTTGGGTACGAAGGGCAAAGGATGGGTATAAATTTTAAGGGATGCTCAAGAGTTAAGTATTTTTTGCCTATTAAAAAACATTCAACTGAAGACTCATTTCACTCACTTATATAAAAACAAATTAAGGTGCAATATGGACATTATGAACCATGCTGGGCATCCTCTGCATCCCCTGCACACGGCCATAAACAACCAGAGGAGTCTGTTCAGTGAGAGGTTGCTTCTCCTAAAGTCAAGGACCAGCAGACTTAAAAAGTCCCACACGCCAACAAACTGTTTAACTCCTCGCTGGAGGGGAGAGGGAGGGGAAACGGGGACAAAGGAGGGGGGAACAAGTAAGCTGTAGTGCCTTTTCACTGTGCAATAGTTTTTGTTAATATCCAACAGTGTAATAGACTCACAATACTTGAAATGTGCCGTTCCCTTGTATTCTTATTCCTATTTATTCTATTTATCCCTTTTGTATTCTCTGTATTTATATATGTGTATATGTGGTATATTTCTGCTCACATTCTGCAACTTCTGTCGGTGCTGTGCTACTGGAAACTGAATTTCCCGGAGGAACCCACCCGAGGGATGAATAAAGTTTCATCTAATCTAATGTAATCTACAGGGCAGTGCAGGGCTTTGTATCTACCACTCCGCTGTGATATAACGAGCGGTCACGGTCACGTGGCTTTCCGTTGCCCTGGAGATCCACCCATTTGTAGTTAGAGCAACAGAAGATGCCTGGGACAGTTCAGCCATAACTTTAAACTTCTCCTGCTCATACATGCTTGGAGCGATCTTGTCACACTGAAGTGGACACGCAACGGGATATCATAGCGTGGCTCAAGCACGTTCATCACAGTTTAAACCGCTTGTTTTGCACAACGGAATACGGCCTCCCGTCTGCAGCTAAACACCCCGATAGCTTTTGTAATAGCTTTAGCCCGGTCGGATTAGGCAGCAAAGGGCTGCTTAAACTCCTCTGCTCCTCCACTTGGACCGCTAGCGCTGGCCATAACTGACCACGCACACCATGCACATACTTTTAATTCTTTTTCGCATCTTCGGATCACGTGCGTACCGAACCGTGGAGTGGGATCGGTCTGGATTTTGGATCAACCGTGATCCGTTGCACCACTACTGAACATACATATACACGGTATAATCGGGGCGACCGTGGCTCAGGGGGTTGGGAATCGTATCTGTAACCGGAAGGTCGCCGGCTCGATCCCTGGGCTCTCTGTCCTGGTCGTTGTGTCCTTGGGCAAGACACTTTACCCTATTTGCCTACTGGTCTTGGCCAGAGGGGCCGATGGCGCGAAATGGCAGCCTTGCTTCTGTCAGTCTGCTCCAGGGCAGCTGTGGCTACAACTGTAGCTGCCTCCACCAGTGTATGAATGCGAGAGTGAATGAATAGTGGCATTGTAAAGCGCTTTGGGTGCCTTGAAAAGCGCTATATAAATCCAATCCATTATTATTATTATTTTACTATTATTATTATTACTATTTGGAAATTACATTTTAAAATAGCCAGCAGCACAAAAACTACTTGTTGGCCTGTTTTGAGGAAATTCATATTGAGGTTTGAGTAAATATCAAGGAAATAAATGTAAAACAGTGTAAATCCAAGTCATGAATGATGTGTGTATATGTGTGCGCCTAATATTCCAGCTCCAGATGCTAATTCTATGATCTTGATCGTGTTGTCCAGATAAAATCTTCAGAGGAAAATCTGAAGAATACAAGTCATATTAAACAAACATGAAGGACTACAGGATGAGATTGCTGGGTGTCAAGGAGGCAATCCCTCTTTTGTTTTCAGGTCACCTCTGCCATTGGGTCATGGTCCTGTGCAAGTCTCATCTAACTGGCTTGTAGTCAGGATGTGGTTGCCATGGCACATGTCCAGTTGAAACAAATGAAATCCATCCTTCTTAGTTTCCAGGCAGGATTCACATGCGGAGCATGTTTTGCGAGATGCTCTGTGTGTGTGAGTGTGTGTGTTTGTGATGAATTGCGTGTGCACATTCATATAGAGAATGAGATATCAAGAGGGAGAATGGGCTTTTGAGGTTACAGAGGAAGTAGGGCATGTGATTGTGCAGCCACGTGCATGCTCGTGCGAGAAGGAGTACTACTGTAAGTGTGTGTGGGCGTGCACGCATCGCTCTTCAGAAACAGTTTTCTGATGTAACATGAACCGATGCCCGCCTTCTCTCTCCCAGGCATCTCGGGCGTTTGTGGGAACTTATTTCTGAACACTTGCTTCCACCAACCAAACAGGAGTCAATGACTATCACACCAAAGAGACAATAAGGGCCAAGAGCTGTAGGTGAGCACATCGCTACAGAGCCTTAATCCACATACTGATAGATGCGACTCAGTTAAGTCAACAAGGTCTCCAATTTAAAATGCATGTTTCTAGATGATGGCGAGAGTAGCAGTGAATACATCACTGCGAGTCACTATTTGTGCTTTAGATGCCCGCGTCTGTGTCCCACTGAGAGTTGGCCTATAGCTTCAATGATTGCTGCACTTCTACACTGCACACTAATGTTTATTAATGAATAACTTGGCTTTGTTTTCCAATGATATTTTAATGTCATCAATATGTACTTAGGTTTTTCATTAATAATTAACGCCAGATTCTTTCAAATACTAAACCATTTAAATGCAAGGTTATCTAATATACATGCCTATCTGTTTCTTTTCCCAGCTGACATGAGAATGTATTGTAGCGCTAGCTTTCATACAGCGTGTACAACAATGACCTGTACTTAACGGGATTCTATAGTAATTACAGGTGTTTTAAGTGTGTGTGTGGTGGTGGTGGGGTCGTCTTTGTTTGGCAAGAGTACAAAAGGAAGCAGCAAATAATGCTCATCTTTGAGCCTTTTGTTGCCGCTCATGCAAGAGGTGATCGAGTTTCCAATATCACTGTGCATGAGGAAACATATCCCCTTTTCATGCATACCCACCCCTTCGAAGAAACTGCAGGTGGGACAAAGGCCAACCTAGCAGTCTATCCAATTAACGCATAACAGAGGAGGCAGAGACCCGTGGCTTCTCACACAGCTCAGTGGTGGGACATGATCACAGCTGAATGACAGTGAGAGGGAGAAAGAGGAGTTGGGGTGGGGTGTGTTACGTGTGAGAGAATGCAGAGGGTCGGCCCCAGCTCCAGCTGTCCCAGGGTTCATTGATCAGTGATTGGAGACAGCTCTGCTGACAAGAGGGGGCAAATTACCAGTATCTGCCCTGCACTTGATAACAATATGCCTACTGGAGACAATTTAGCATAGACCTGGATACTGTATACGGATAATAGTATATAACAAATTCAAGTGTTTTCAGTCCCATCTGCCACGGATGTGTAATATCAAGCACCTAGCCATGCAGTCTGCCTTTAAAAACAATTGTGAAATTATGGGTTGTTCACTGAATTTGAATGTTAGGACGCCACCAACAGGTCGGTTCCAGGATCAACTTTAAGGCCTGATTTAGACTTCTTGGGGGAGTCTTTATAGAGCCTATACATTGCCTCACATCATTGTCAGGATTTGTGTGCATGGTGTATTATGTGTTAATTACTGTGTAATTGTGCCCCAGGGGTTTATATGCAATGCTGTCCAATAGAAACCGGGGTCATTGCTCTTTGTTGCTTTCAGTTTTATTCAGGGACAAACATATTTGTTAACTCCACTTCTTTGAACATTCCCTCGCATCCATTCCGATAGCTTCAGCATCGTAAGTTAAACATTTTTATGATGTATTTGGATTGCCAATTACTCTGTAATTTGTGCTTTTTCTGAGATGACCTGATTTAAAACCTCTGATAATGTGACAGTTTCAAGAGCTATCATACTGTCCCAGTTAAAGCATCTGTGAAAAGCCTCTGATTGTTGTTTTTGTGATAAAAAACAAAAGCGTGAGTATTCTCTGCAGGTGCCTAATTAAACTGATCAAGATGCAGTCCTCTTCCAGCTGAATCTAGGTCATTTCTACCGACACTGAACAAACACAGGCATAAAAACTTCTGAAATTATAGTCTGTAAATGTAACCTGTACTTTTGTTCAAACACTGTGGCGATCAGAAGTGGAAAACATAATAAATTACACTTGGGCAAAATGTTGACATGAAGCCCACCTTTTGTGGATTTATAGACCCACAATATAGTGTCACATTAACATAGAGGTACATAGACCACAGTTTTAAAGAATACACTTATCAGCAGCATCAACAAAAGCACAAATGACACGGTTTAGATGTCTTCAGCTGCGAGTGTGGTACACAGATCTCTCATAAAGCCTTTCATAGATGTTGACTTGTCTCTTACACTGTTATACAGTTTCACATCCATTACATATTGAAATCATTCTAAAAATGACTTCTTTACTGCAGAGTCTATGACAGGTCAGAGTGACCAGCAGAAATGAATATAATCAGTGTCTGACAAAATATTTAACTAGTCTACCTTGGTATATATTTCACTTTTAGCAAAAGTCTGGTTTCTCCACTAAAGTGTACTGCTCTCTAAGGTACAGGATGTGACCTGCCTTTTCAAGTAACTACTGAAACATAGATATCATACTATAGTGACTTGATGCTGTTCAGTATATTATTGTCCCAGTAAGAAACTGAGTCTGTGAATGTGAATACACCTACAGTACTGTGCAAAAGTTTTAAACCAAACCTCATTTCTTTATATTTTGCTTCCAATGAGCCAATAATTCTTGTAATTCTGCTTTTGCTCCAAGCCCTCCATCCTGGACCCCCCTCCACCTGCTCGGGCCTGGTGGTCTGCTGTTTTTGGGACTGTCTGGAGCCAGCCCTTAAGAGGGGGTACTGTCATGGTCCTGAGTCAGGGACCCAGTAATTTGTGGACAGTGTCTGAAAGTCAAGTACTTAAGAAAAAGGGGGAAAAATCTAGCAAAGACCTGACACAGGATCAGAGAGATGCATCTGGACCTTAAATGCATCTACTGTTTGCTAAAGCATCATCGGAAATGGCTTCAGTGGAGTGGTGTCTGTAAAGAAGCCATTCTTAGGGAAGGGAAATGGGGAGAAAAAGGCTGAGGTGTCCCAAATTACGCAAGAACGAGACTGAAAATCAGCGATAACAGGTTTTGTGAGGTGAAAATCCAAATTTAAATCCCTATCAATAATGTACAGACGAGGTCAGGAGGTACAACGGTGAATATCTACAGCTGTCTGTAAAACACAGTGGAGGCTCTATCATGTTTTAAAGCCCCACTTCAGTCAATGATTTTGAATATCGCTGCCATCAGATTTCAAACCTGGCTTAATTTTTCAGTTTCCAAACACAATCTGAAACAGGATTGTGCAGTAAATGTATACCTTGGGTAGAAAAACACATCAGTCATGGCTTTGCTGAGCCTGGACCTCAACATCAGTGAACCAGTGTGGCATCATCTTGACAGAGAACAGAACAACAGGCAGACAGCATCCAAAGAAGAGCTCTGAATGTTCTTCAACAAGCCTGGAGAACTATTCCTGTAGACTACTTTACATAAAGAGAGTTCAGGCTGCGGTCAAGAATAAAGATGGTTACAGTCAAGCTTATTAGGATTACAGAACCTCTGTTCTATAATCATAATAAGCTGTGCTTCCACACATGTGTTTGCGTTGCAGTAGATCACTCTACCTATTTCTCATTTTCCTTGCAAAATATAAACAAATGAAAGACGTTTGCACAGTACTTACCATAGAGAAAAACACAGGATGCAGCATACTGTGATATATGCTTCGAGCTGTAATCAACTTTAATTGTGGGCTGAATTATTTCAGCAAATGTCAGGTAAATATATTAATATACAGCTGTCAGGGCAAAGAACGGCTGAAAAACACCACAAGATGACAGCGATATCTGACCAGAGCAGCCAGATGATCAACAGTAGTAGCGAGAAAGCGGTCTCGTGCTCTGGGGAATTTCCCCTTCCACGTGTCTGATTACACGACCGAGAAGGCCGGGTAACAACAAAGTCGGCTATTGGTTGCAGCACCCATATGTAGCCGGCTCTTAAAGGGATATGCTTTCTTCGCTTGGAAGCAGTGCAAGTGTGCCGGAGGGAAAGCAAGCCTCTTTAAAGAGGGTTTGTTTACTAATTTTTCGCGCCACGCCCCGTTGGCGGAGTCAGCTGACATGCCTGCAAAGACATAGGCTGCTAGCGCTTTTCCTCGCAGAATGGAAGTAGTCGTGGAGGCGATAAGGACTAAAGTCGTTTGACTCAGCGGGATTCTGAACTCTTAGGCTTTTTTCTTTTGTTTTCTTTTTGTTTTCCGGTTATAGGACAGTCGTTACAGCGAAGCCGATCTGTGTGGTAAGTTCACGGGAGACACTTTTAAACGCTGTTAAATGTCCTCGTCCAGGGCACACTCTGTCCACCGGAGCGAGCTGATTACATCAGGTAACATGCGCGTCCTTAAAAATAAGAACCGACAGCGCAACGTGCCGCTGCCTTCCATTCGCGTCTGCATTCATTCGCCCTATGTTACTGCACATAACCACCGGGCTTGTCTGCTCATAAACGCGGTTAAATGTGCTGCCTGTCATTCACCCAGCGCAGATTTGAATTACACCGGCTTTCCCGGTTTGCTCAGCCCGGCTTGGTGAATGGACTTCAGACCGCGGGGCGCCGAGTGCGTCCCCGGGTGCTCTGTTAAAACGCAGTAACGACTGTTTTCTTCCTATAATGAAATGAATCAGCGTATTACACATATGCCCACGCTTGTCTTTATTTCACGCCACTCAAGCTGTATTTTTGCATGTCTTTTCGGTCAAATGTCGGTTTAAAACGCGCTCTGCTTTATTTCTATATGTTATAAAAGTGTGGCCGAGCTTGAGCGTGAGAAGGCTTCATTTCTCGGTGTGAGTAATGTTACATAAAGCCGATACTGCGTGGTGGAAGGCTCTTAAAGCCGTTGGATTGAAACTGTGTCAATAACAGAGCTCCCTCGCCACCTCTTTCCCTCCTTCCCCTTTGTTAATTTGTCTGCAGCAGGGGGAGCTACTGTCTGACACAAACATGCAGCTCACTGCCTGGTCAGTAGAGCAGCACAGACAGCAAGCCTGTGTATCTGGAAGTTGAACCTAAGGTTTTCTCTCACACACACACACACGCACACATGTTCTTTCGGTGTGTTTGTCAAAACAAAGCATTAAGTGGTTTTACACACAGGGTTTATTGTGAACGCACACAGTATATCGTGAGGTCTGGGCATGCTAGAGCCAGGCCAATCTGCTTATGCTGGGTGAAGAAATGAAAACTCCTTTCTCCGGGAGCTTGGCAGGCTGACAGACCAGGGAAGGGAGAGTGGCGTAGGATTATCCTCAAAGACTGTCATTACCCTTTTGCTGTGGATCCTAATTTGGAAGTGTGGTAGTAGTCTAACCCCGTAATACAACTGCAGTGGTGACTTTGAGTTTTGCCAGTGAGGCCAACTTGAATTTCACCCGTATTTTGATGACTGTTTGACCCACTGTAGAGTTGAGTGCAGTCTAGTATTGACTCTGGAGAGTTTGCCAAGTGCTCCTTGAGATTCTTGCCACACTGCGGTAAATTGGGTATGATGAATCATAATGAGGCATTTTATTATTGGCATCAAATATCTGCTCTAATATCTATATAACTTTCATATTTATATACATACGGTGCAGCAGTACTGTTAAAATACCAACTATTAGCAAAGTTAGTAATTATGGGACTGTTATTGAAACCCCCATCCATGTGCTTAGCACAGACAAAAGATAATCTACCTCTTATTTAATCTAGGCAGCAAAGTCTTTTAAATGTATCTGTGGCTCAACTGACTTGCCTAACCACAGTGAATTATGTGGTTTCATCACTGAGTTGAGCAGAGCTATTTGTCTAAATAAGCACTGAGATCTTTGCCACAAATTAAGGCAGACCGTTTGCTCATTTTCTCTTCCCCAACTTATCCACTGTGGTTTTATTGATTTGAGGGCACTCATTATAGGCCAGACAGGTTGTCTATAATGATAATGAATGCTTTGGAGGAAGGAACGACTAATGAATGTGTCTGAGATCATCTCATCAGCTCTTAGTGTGGATTTCTCCAAGGTTGGATTCATTAGCGAAGGGAACTTGGGACGCCGTGCCCCGCTGGAAGATGAACTACACGTGTTCGGCTTTAACCTTTCCTTTGTTCTTTTCCTGTCACGTTACTTTTAAGGCTGCTCGTTTCAAAGCGCACCCCGTATGGACGATGAGGAGGACGATGTGTTTGAGCCAAAAGCCAACTGTTGGCGCACCACATTCAGGGAGATAAAGTGTGAACATCGAGGCACACAGACACCCGGTCCTGCCCTGGTACCAAACAACGGCATGCTGCCCTGTGGAGTCGCAGAGGAGCCCAGACCACTCTTCTACGGTGAGGCTGACAACATACCATATTTCAAAAGAGGGGAGGAACAGGGAACACTGCCTTGTGCGTGATAACCGGTGTTATAAAACCGACGCACGAGAGCACAATGCGAGACTCACCGTGAGGGATGGTTAACAGCGTTACTGCGCTGATCTCACCTCTGGCGCCTCATAGTCGTCATCACATTCACTTTTATGGTCTGTATGCAGTGTACCCAGCTGCTTTGCTATTCAAAAGGCGCCAGACTGGCATTGTGACTGAAAGGATGTGACAGAAGTGCTCACCTGTGCAGCAACTCTTCAGAGAGCTGATTATCAGTGACAGCAATAACTCTGGTGCCATAAACAAGTAACCATTCCAGAGGAGCTCTATAACTACTAGTCATGTGGGTTTATTTTGTGAAACTATTAAAGGTCATTAAAAAAGACAAAGGAATAATCACAGCTGGGTAAACTGTGGATATATAGCTGAGCAACCTGTTTGCTGAAAGGCGCGTTCGGCAGTACTTCAGGAGACTGATGGATCTCCTTACCTGTGTGTAAAAGACTGGCACGCTCGGCGTCATTGCTGTATTGAGATTATTTTGCTGAGCACGTGTTGTTTACAAAATAATAAGCATGAGTCCTGACACTCGACAGGTAACGCAGGTTTTCGATTGCACTTCCCGGCACGCTTCGAGCTCGTCGGGGATCACAGAGCGAGTCGACAAGGAAGCACGGAGCAGCAAAACAGCATGGAGCGCCTGCCCCGCCAGCGACCCGCGGCTCGCAGCGTGGAGGCCTGCATTGGACAGAAACTCCAGCTCATAGGAGACCAGTTTCACTGGGAACGCCTGCAACTGGTGAGGAGGATGGATGCGTTCGGCTGATTGTGCAATACTGGGAGACAAACGGTGGTGCCGAATGGTAGTGAAACAAGCATGCTTTTAGTGCCTCACATTAAGTGTGGAGGGCAACCCGATTCTTTTGACAGTTTTCAAATTTGACTAAATTGCAGATTGCTCCCTGTGCCTGATAACAGGCAAATACACCTATATTGTTTTTTTTTTGTTGTTGTTTTTGTCAGATAGTCTCTATGTGTCCTATCTGAGCCAGTGAGATGAGAGCAGTAAAGCCAGGAAGATACGCCAATGTTCTGTCAACAATATAAGAAACAAAAGACTCCATAAAGCGTAAAGTTAAATTTGCTGCCATCAAACTAGAGACGAAACTTGTGTGCGAATAAGCACCACAGGTTAAGTGTTTATAAAGTCGGAGCAGGGAAAAGTTAAGTCCACACATTAGCCACATCATCCACAAACCTTTTTTTTTGCTCTTTTTAAATCAATATTTGGATCTCATTTTGATCTGACAGAGATTAATTGTGGGTCAAAAGTTTCTTCTCTATTACGGTGCTCGCTTTATATTTGTTTTGGAGAGGCTATACACATGCAGAACTTTACCCCAGTACCTAACCCCCACCCCCTCTGCCCCTCTTTTCCCTCAAGCCAAAGACATTTCAGAACGAGGACAGCCCTTCACCCCCCCCCCCACACACTCCCACCCCACCCCCTTCCCCTGCCTCCTCTTCCTGTTTATTTCTCTCTCTTTTCCCCTGTTTCCTTAATGTGCTCTGAAGGCTGTTGGTGTGGAGGATGCCTGCACTCAAACAACACACGGTGGTCACAGCGACAGTGTCCACTGTATCGGCATATCACTGCTGTTTGGGTGTGCTGTAAAACCTGTGACATGCTTTTATTTCTTTGTCTTTAAATATGCACAAAATATGCACAGACCCCCCCCCCCCCCCCCTCCAGGGAGATTTCCTGCAAAGTGCAAGTACTTTTGTTGCACAGGTGGTTAACAGTCTTTACACACATATTTATTTCACACATTTATACACGCACACATGCACGCATGCTGATACATCCAGGAAAAAAAGCAGAAGTGGTAGAAGTAGGTAAACATGTTGTAACCCGAAGCTCCCCACGTGAGCCCAGAGGGGAACAGCTGTGGTTCCAGGGAGTCTCAAGGCAGCCCCTTCCCTTTGCGAGGCGCAGCCACAGGAGACACACGCACACACACACCCAAAAAATATGTTTTCTCAGTCATAGGCAGACTGCGGAGGTGAGATCCATAATAATGATGGTTTAAGGATGTATACGGGGGGGGGGGATGGAGAATGGAAATTGAACTTCACATGATCAAATAACAACTGTCCTAAGCTGTCTTAAAAACTCCCTGTGGGGAAATGGGATGACCCGTGCACATAAAAATATGTATACATTAGGGCTGCCACGATTAGTCGACTAGTCACGATTACGTCGACTATCAAAATCGTCGACGACTGATTTAATAGTCGACGCGTCGTTTGAAGCTTTGTAAGATCCCAAAAGACGCAAGAATAAGAAGCAGGATTTAAGAGTGTAATAACGGACTGAAACAGAAGATGGCAGCACTGCATGTACAAGGATGCCAGCTGCCGTTAAACCCCGAAGAAGAAGAAGCTGTGTCCCAGAATTCATAGCGCGGCCCAGCCCAGTTTCCAACAATGGCGGCAGCTAGTTAGTTTTAATATTACTCTTATTATTCTTTCTGGGTCACAAAATAAACGTTTAACATATTTTCAGGCGAGAATGTAGCTGTGTAAACCTCAAATATCTGCTCAGTTTATCAAGACACCGCATATTTTCAAAAGCGCTCCGACGTTTTCGGAGACGTCTGTTACCCACTAGCTCGATAGCTAGCCGGAGCTAGGTCACTAGCACCGTGAGAACACCGGACTCCCGGCAAATTGTTTTCAAACCCACCGCCGTCTTTCGCTACTCAGGTTAAACATGATATATGAGTCACTTAGATAAATTAAAAATGTTATTGTTTGACTTTTTTCAGTATTTTATTTGTTCCTGAGTAAATCGGTTTGGCTGAGATTAAAGTTTTTACACAGCTGAATAAACGTCAAGCAGACAGCTGATTATCAGAAGTGTGAGATGCTCCAGAATATACTCCGGTGTCCTGTTATATTTTAGATAGCAAGGAGTTTATTAAACTTCACCGAAACAATCTGCAAATTTCATTAAAATTGAATAAACTATCATCTTGTCTTTATTTTTAGTTAGCACCTTAAAAGCTTAAAGCTGTAAGCTAATGATAGTTATATAAGAGCAGATGCTGCTGGTGCAATAAGCTGTAGTTTTACGTCCAATGGATGATGATCTGATTAGTCGACTAATCGCATAAATAATCGGTGACTAGTCGACTATCAAAATAATCGTTTGTGGCAGCCCTAGTATACATGTGTATATATATATAATCTTTTTTTCTTTTTAAATTTAGACTCTAACCTATGAGACAGCTTCTGATTTTTCTCATGCACTTTATCAAGCAGATGTTATTTATACCGCCGCAGCATGACTCATGTATTGTGACACGGGCAGACACACACACAGACGGTCAGACAGGAGGGTTGCTATGTGTGCGACCAGGATCTACTGACGCACATCGGAGGCAGGCCTGGGTCAAGAGATGAGGAAGTGGTTTGTGCTCACTTTGCTGGTTGAGTAAACAGCAGAGAGGACAGTCAGAGTGAAAACCATCCTGTAAAGTCATATCTTGAAGACACATATGCCTAGATAGTGAATATTTGATAAAGGCCAAAAAAAAAAAAGTTTTTATTTTCTTTTGTTCTCCGAGCATGGCTGTGCTTCTGCTACTGTGCTAAGTGTCTTCGTGGTTTGCTGTTATTGAGGGATGTTTTTACATGTTTTTACAACTCAAACACTTAAGTGTGGTTTTGGATGCGTGATTCCACTGAAGCCTCTGTAATTACTATTTCTGGTTCTGGTTGTGCAAGTTATTGTATTGTGCGTGCATGTGTACATGCTCATGCATGAATACACCCATACTTGTTTTTCTGCTTTCTGCTCTTTTGCCGTCTCTCACTTCTCAGTATCGCACGGTCTGGCAGTTAGCACAAAAAAAAAAGAAAAACTCGCTGGATAATAGCGGTACTGTTTGCCAGGTCTCGTTCCTGTTGCTCCTGTCAGTAGGCGAGTTATTCAGCGCAGACACTTGTCCCAGAGCAATCTAAATGCCTTCGACTGCCATCGTTTTTGATGGATTTTGGTGCAACGTGGCTGCCGGTGCTCTCTCCATGGGAGCCCGTGGCCCCTGGCGAAAGGAGGGATTAGGTGGCGGAGGGAGTGCTGGCGGATGCTGACAGATAAATTGCTCCTCAGTCAGAAAGTGCTGGAGGGGACTCTAAGGTCCCCAGAGGGATGGCTGACATTAGCCGGGCCTGCCATTTGAGACACAGCAATAATGGCATTCACAATGGCAGGAAGACTGCTTCAGCCTGCGCAGGGCAAGGAGCAGAGTTGGGTTTCATCCCCATGTTTTTTTAAGGGAGACGACTCCTGGTGCTTTCCTTTCGATAGGAGGTGTTGAAAGCAGGGTTGAATATCTCCTCCGTGTGCGCGCCTGCACGCTTACACGCAGCGGTTGTCGCTTTATCTCGTCACTGTTCCAGTGAGGGCACGGCACTCTCTCCTTTCAGCACTTGTGGAAGGGGAGGGAGGAAAGTGGTGCTGGGAGCAATGACAAATGGTATTTACTTTTCTTTCATTGTTCTCTGATTATTTGTGTTGACGGGAACGTCTGTTTGTGCTGTTGCCTATTAACTCATGCAACCGCTATGTTCGCATGATACTCGGCCCTTCTCCGCTCGCCGATATGAACAACGCGGGGATTCTCGCTGCAGAGGCTGGCCTGTTTGCTCAAGCGATAAGGCAGAGCTTGCGAGCAGCTGGCTTGACAGACAGCTTGCACTGATAAAGCACATCAGGCTGGTGTCAGCGTGACGACATAGGGAATCTGGCTCCACTCTGCTTCTCTATCGCTGGCTAAATTTAGAGCCTCATTTTGACAGTTGGTGTCGTGACTCATGACTAACTTGCAGCAGGCCTGCACACCTCCTTTTGTCACTCTTGCTGTTTTTTATTCTCTCACTTTCTTTGTGTCTAGCTTGATGGAATGGAGGGTGAAAGGTCACAGGGGGCATTCTGGTTTGGACTGTAAAGACGAATTCGCTTCTCATGGAACTTGACTCATTTTGAGATTTACGCTCTGACAGAAAAATCCTCTGTCGTTAAATATTGACATACAGTATTGATATAATTGCATACCTGCATCCCCCCCCCCCCCCCCCCCCCCGCCCCCCTTCCTTTCATGGCAGAGCCGGCCTTGTGTAACTTAATAAACTACAAGACTTCAAGCATGGCGGCTTCCAGCGATGCAACATTTTGTGCTTTCTAATAAATACCCCCTTTGTTTATTCGAAGTAGACATTACACTATTATTATATACTTATCAAAATATCTCCAGGGCAAAATTTAGACATGTCATAATGAAACAAACAGCTTCCTGGTTGTGTTTACCGTAGCGTTTTTACCTCTTTTTTCAGGTGAAAGCAAGTAGAATACAAACATGCTGGCTGGAAACTGCTGAAGCTTATGCAACACCCTGCAAAGTTCACCACAGTGTGATAACGGTATGGAAACCCAGAGGCTTATCACAGTGGCAGTTCTTGACTGTTAACTAGGTCAAGGTTTGGACACTAGTCGTGCAAATATGGCGTATCTAATCGCTGCCTTAGGATATTTTGGCTTTTCTAAACAGTAATACAATGTTATCAAGACAACGTAGTACACTTTCATGCATTGTTTTGAAAAAGTAATCTTAACCCCGCCCCCCAGTTGTTTTCAGTTTACGGCCCTCTTGGTCTGAAAATAGCCTCGGAACTATCAGGTGTAGCGGAGTCTGCCTTCCGTCCGGGGCATGAGATCTTCAACTACTGTAGCCCTCTCGTGCAGACACGTGTGTTTTTCCACAGACTCCCTGCCTCTCATCAAGAGCCCTCTAATCCCATTTGGTGCAATTATCTTATCTCAGCTTCTCAATGGCAGAGATAGCATTATCCTCCTAATCGCACACAATCCAATTGGCTCGCAAACCTGAGAGAGTCTCCTCCTGAGCTGCTGGCTGCTAGTCTGTGCCAGGAAGATTAGAATAAAAAAAAGTGTGACCGTGCGATAAATGTGTTTATGGCTAGGAATGTCTGTAGGGAAAGCCCGGCTCGCGTAAAGGATCCTGCACACAAAGGGAATCCTCTCTGCTAAGCATCGCTGGGAAGCGGAGCGGAGTGCCCTGAAAATATCGGCGTCTCGTTACGTTTTATGCTCGCTGTGAATCGGCGTCGGTCGCCGACAACATAAACACGACGCGAACCCCAAATAATGGCTGCGTCTGGTGCTGTGTTTTGAGTTTCTAACTGTTGTGCGTTTTGTCTTGTTTTTGTTTCAGTATCACCGAAACCAAAGGAACCAGGGGCCGATGTGGTGGCGCCTGGCCGCGGCCATTCTCAGCCTTCTGTTTGATAGGGGGTTCATAGCCGGAGGAGGGGGTGGAGGACGGAGGTGAGGCGACCTTGTCCCCCGTTTTTCATTCATCTCTGTGAGGAACTGGACTCCTACTGGCACTGTCTAATCTAACACGGGTCTGTTTGGGGAGAAAACAATTGAGGTCACCGCGGGACGGAGACAACCAACTTTTATACCAGGTTGTGTTTTGGGGGTTTTTTGTTGTTTTTTTTCCTTCAAAGAAGATGCCATGTTGCTCTGAGATTCCACTAATGGGCAATGTTCTTTCTTTTTTTTTGGCATACCTGTGGTGTAGTGGTTTTGTACAGTACATTGTTCTTGTTCACTTTAATGACCTCTCACAGAACCTGGGAATGCCTTATTCAGTGTCTTCTGCCAGAATGAGTATTGAGCAGTTTTGACAGGCAAGAGAAGATGGTTAGGAAGTGAAAGAAAACGCAGAGGAAGTTTCCCAGGTGACCAGTCAAGTCGATTTTTACTAACTTCCAAAGAGGCGACTTCTCAGAACAAAAGCATTTTGCACCTCACCTCAGTGGAACATTTATGTTTTCTTCATTTTTTTTTTTTACTTTCAGTTTGTCTTTTGTCCCTCCTTGGTTTTCTTTGAACACGACCTCTTGGTATTGTTCAGAAATACTGGGAACACCGCGCGTGTGAAAGTGAGCGCACGGTGATATGTCATCTTAATATGCAAAGAGAGTCACGCGATACATGTCAGATGTTTGGGTCTGCTGACTCTCTGGGTGGAGTCTGCGCTTCTTAACGTCACCGTCTGGTCAAACAAGCCAGGTGACTGCATGCAAACTTGCCAGACATCAAAAAGAAAGTGAAAAAGGAAAACAAGGCATGTGCACTTGGACATCTTGTGTTGTTATTGTTAAAATCCTTTCACTTAACCTGGGTTTTTACTGGGTTTACTTGTCATTTTAGCCTTTTTCCTGCAACATATCGGGGGGCAAATGACATCTGACATGTAGCGCACGTCAACGTGCCGACTCTTGCACGCATGTAAACAACTATTAGAGGTCTTGCACTATATTAGAACACAAGTCAATCACGTTGTTGCAGATATCGTAACACCTAAACCAGCTGTTTTATTCACTTGACCCTTGTTCCCAGTATATTACTCTGATATTCCCTTTTGGGGGGTTTTTCCAATGTTTTTTTTTCATTTGATTGTTTTCAGACCTCCATGCCCTTGAAGTGGAGCTGTGGATCCACTGTTTTTGCACTATACCACCCTTCAAAAGATCCGAATGTTGACAAGCTAACCTCTGTCTCGTATGAAGGTTGATTTTTTTGGTTTGTTTATTTGTTTTTTTCATTTACCACCTGTTTCCTTACCACCGCATTTCACATTTATCCATTCGCATTGTCTTGAGACGTGCCTCAGTGTTGAGGCCTGACTGAACACAATCTGGATGACACTTCTCGAAAGATCGCTCACGCAGTTTTTCAGACCACACTGAAGAGTTGGAGAGAGACACGTTGGCTCGGTTAAAAAGGTTTTGATTTTTTGTTTTGTTTTTTTCACGGCCCCGCTGTATCTTCAGAACATCGAAACAATATGCCGAACCCAGTGCGTAAAACAAAATCTCTCAGGCCACCTTTTATGGGGTATAAATATTGTCGTTGGTGCTGAGATCCAGATTTGGGATGTTTGAGCACATATAATCACCACTGACTCAGCAGACGGGCAGTCTCTGAAATGGACAAAAAAAAGAAAAGAAAAAGTGAAAAAGACTGTAATTATTGTTGAAATATGAATATGTTTAAAGACACTGTCAAAGATGCTGTTTGTTGTTTTGTTTTACTCTTCTTTCATTGCTGAACCCAGGCCAACTTTTGAACCCAAGGAGCAGTACATATCAGGGGTCTGTAATTACATGCTCCTTACAATGTGTCAAGTTTATCACTGCATGACGATTAGGTTCTTTCTCTTTTTTGTTGTTGGGCTTTTTTTTGTTTTTTTCTCAAGATGTCTCAGGGACAGACTTTTGTGGGCTACTGGTAACCTTGAGAATCTGTTACATGGTTAGAAGAAGAGCTGTTCTCGCCGATTAATACGTGACGAAACCCCCTCGAGGTGTTGTCGCTTCTCCCATCTCCATTTTAACCTAGATCTCGGCCAACTTTCTCAGCACACGCTTCTTAAAGGTACCGTTCGACTGAGGAGTTTGAGGCTGACTTGCTGGCTGTGGTGGGGACGGAGCTACTGAGCGTAGTAGTCATAGGTGGTGCGAGGTGCACTGAATGTGGTTGTGGTTGTAGTTTCCTGCGGATCGTGAACGCTGAGCCAGTCCGTGTAGCTCCCCGTCTCACCATCAGCTCTTGACTTCCTCTTTGTGCTGCTCCTTCATTACATGGTTGTTGTTCATCGGTTCACTTTCTTTGTAATTTATTTTTCTTTCTTCTTCTTTTATTTATTTCAGTGTATTTGCCCATTTCTACTGTATACACCTGTGTGTGCAATTACTTCATTGTTTTCCTTTTTTCTATTTTGGTCTCCGGACTTGTATACGCTTCGGCTGTTTGGCTCTGTGGAGAGCAGGTTGGCGATCGTTACGCCGTCTTCACCTTTAGAACAACTACTGTAAACGTGTAGTTACGATTACTTTTTAAGTGGCGGCAGGTGTCACTGCTAAGCCAATCATCTAAACCGAGCAAACATAAGTACAGCTGCTGCTCTTCACAAAGAAGAAAACTACAGACTGCAGATGAGTGTTTGATACTCAAAATTCCACCTTCCAAAAATGACGCCTTCCCACACGACCTCTCCCTCATAACAAGTAACGGCAGACATGACATTAGACACAAAAAGGTTGCCTTCTTCCTCAAGTCACAGGGCGTCAGTTTACTCGTATGTGTTCAATTCTTTAATCTTAATCATTGTGTTGTAATCAGTATGCACTGGAAAGTACTTTGTATATGTAAATCCCTTAGGTTTCTTATCTGTTGAGTGTTGATGTATAGTATTTACTCTGATTTGTTCTCCTCAGTTGATCTCGCCACGTATCAGGCGTGTTCAGTGCAGCGAGCAAGTAGGCTCGGGTGCGATGGCCCGGTTTGATTTATTGGAAAGGGAAACAAGCCACCGTGGTGCCCTGTATAGTTTTGTTAGAATGAGGTTCCCGAGCCTCAAACGGCATACGTGAGCGCAGAAAATCCCAAGAGAGACAGTGAGAAAGAGACATGCGTATTTTATTGAAACCGTCAGTGTCTTGAATTTTGTAGTCCACTTTATATAAATTTGAAGTTTTTTTTTTCCTTTGAGGAAAGTTTTGAATTTTTATAAGTAATAACATTTCTTCTTTGTGGTTTTTCTTAACGTTCTTTTTTTAAAATTGTATTTTCTTAAGAAAAGGGGTCTGCTTTTATAAGGACACTTCACGCTTGTAAAATGACTTTTAATACCAGTGTGATCCTTTTTGAAGTCAATGAGATCAAGAGCATTTTGGGTTTTTTGTTTGTTTTTTTTAAAGACAAATGAGCTTGCGACATTCCTTGCACATCTTACTGTCCTGTATACACAAAACCAAATGAATTCATGGTTGCGGTTGATTTTGCTCATGAGCTCGTAACCATGAAACTGTCCTTTCTTTTTACAGAACTGATAAAGTGTAAATGTATTTCTAAAAAAGATTTAAAAAACAAGACAAAAAAAGAAAGAAAGAAAAAACCCTGGAATATGCCTTTAACTGCTCAGTTTCAATGAAGTCTTGATTATCACACACTCTCTGTATACCAAGAAATGAGACCCAGCGAACATGTAGCATTTTTGTAACATTGATTGTGTGTTTTCGAGACTCTACTGTGCACTCATTTTTATGTTTATATACATTTTTTTTCTTTTTTTGGTTGTTGATATAATAATGGAAGTAAAGACAATTTGTTATGTAGTGCAATATGCTGTACATGCGGAGCTTTGCTCTACAAATCCTTTTTTTTTCTTCTGGATTTCTTGTTGCTTATTGGTACTTTTTTCAATAAAATTTTATTGAAGGTGTCTACTCGAGTCACGTTTATGTTTGCAGGTCACCCGCAGCGTCGGAGGCTTAACATCCGCTTGTTTTAAAGGCGAATGTACGGTGGCCTGTGAGGTCAAACATTCTGCAGCGTAAGAACAGAAAGCAAACAAAAAAAAGTACAAAACACAAAGGAAATCGAGAAAACAAAAGTGTTTTGGGGGAGACAATAAAGTGCAGCTGCAGAAGTGACAAGCTAACAGTAAACAGCTAATAGCAGGTACATTAGTTTTATACGAATCATGCGATTATAACATACATTGTTTTGCATGTTTTTCTTACTCCTAACACCCTCCGTGTCTCTGCGCGATCCTTCGCATATTTTCCGCAGCTGTTCCGTCACATTATTGTCTCCTCAAAGACACTTGTTTTGTTCTATGCGTGATTGTCTTTTAACATTGTGTTTTATTCACACGTTGTGTTTTTGCAGCAGTTTTCTATTTATATTTTCTACATATTTCTGCTTTCTTTTGGGTGTCTGTAGCTCAGGATTTAGAGCAGGTTATCTGCTGATCGTGAGGTTGGTGGTTCAATCCCGGGCTCCCCCCACATATCTGTGGGCAAGATGCAAACCTCAAGTTGCTCTCCAGTGCATCCAGTGGTGGGTGACTGTTAGTTAGAAAGCACTTAAAAGCATAGAAAAAAGTGAATGTTGCATGTTGCAGTTTTCTTGCAGTGCATTTGACCTCTCAGGGCACGTACTAGTGATGTGTCGGTCGGGAACGAAATGGCTCTTAGGGCCGGCTCTTTGACGTGAACGACGCGAGCCGGATCCTTATTGCGAGCAGGGGGGGGCTATATTTCTTTCTCTCACCCTCTCTCTCTCACTTTTTTACCGCGTCACTCCGCACGCGAGCCTTGTGCTTGCGCTGGGCAGAGGGGGGGGCGGTAGTTACACTCTCAGTAGCTCAGGAACAGAGCGGGAGGGAGAGAGAGAGAGAGCCAGGGACAACAACGTCACATTAGAAAGGTATAGTAATCATCCACAACTATTTTCAGTTGCAGATGATAAAGGACTCAGAAAGTTTATTCATGCAGGCCCATATGACAGAGAATGTGCATCTTCTTTTTGTTTTCATATTATAATTTATATTTAATTGTGTTGTGGTTTGGAGTGTTTTGTGTTGTTTCATTTTAAATTTGTTTAAAAGGAAAAAGCTGAAAATTTGAATAGTTATAAGTTGAACTGGGAATAGTTCGTTTTTGTATTATATGATTTGTTTATTACATTTTATGTGGAGTGAATAAATAAAAGTATATTTACGGTGGCCCCTACAGACAAAGCACGTACAAACTCCAAAACACATAAAAAGACAGCAGACGTGCTCCAGGATGCTGGGCGCAGTGTTGAGCTTTTGTTACCTGGTGGCTACACAAGCCAGCAAGTACCAACGACTGGATTTGGTGTGTGGTAATAACAGGTAAATGAACATTTTTTTTAAATTATTTGAATATATATGAGTGCTTGTGTATAAATACACAAACAATACACACATGCTTTCAATTGTGTACTTTAAGTGATCTAGGTAGCTGTGTTTTGTAGTTTGTACGTGCTTTGTCTCTAGGGGCCACCGTAAATATTTATATATAAACATATATAAATAAAACCACTTTTTTTTACATTAGTAATTCCTTTTGTGCGTAATTTTATATTATTGTTAATAATAAACTAATTAAAGCAACAAAACAACCTGAAGAGCCGGTTCGGAGCCGAAAGAGCCGGCTCTCTAAAAAGAGCCGGAAATCCCATCACTAGCACGTACAATTGCCCATAGCATGTAAAAACTGTGGGAGCATGGTAAGAGAAATCTTATCTCTGAAGGTGAAAGTAAAAGGCTTAGTAAGACTTAACAGAAACTACATTCTTGCGAAATAAGCTGACATTGATTTAAAAAAAAAAAAAAAAAAAAGTCTCTCACATATAAATCTGTTGTTAATATTTTCTCTTCACAGCAGCCAGAATCTGACCTGTGACACACAAAAAAATGGAGAACTGCTATTTTAACCCACTCCCACTCTTTTCTTAAGCTTGAGCTTTAAGTAGTTCTGCGTTGTGAAATAGAAACCACTGATAGATTGGTGAAGTGTCTCAGGCCAGCCAGTATTTTAATCCGCCCAGGCGTTTGGCAGCCTGTGCCCATCATATCCCTCCTGCTGTTAGGTCATTAATTTGGTGGGAGCAGTGGGTCTTCCAAAACACTCTTAATAGAGGCTGTCTGATTCACACACATGCACATATGCAGAAAAGCAAGCACTGCATGACAACTGAAGACAGAAAATGAAAAAGAGTTACAGTCATATCCTAAAAGGTTAAAGCCAATCCTGCAGCTCCTGCAGATTTATTACACCGCAGCATGGATGCCCCGAAGTCATGGAAGAGACTGATTACTCCTGACACATGTAAATATCAAAGTTAATTGTGCATTCCTAGTCTGTGTGCACAGTGTTTAGAAACGGAGCATTCATTTATATTAAAGATCTATATTTTGTCCAAGATAAAGGTTTAAGTACGTGTGAAGTGAGTCACACCGAAACAAAAGGTGCAAGTTTTTTTTCTCCAGCTCTTTCTTTCAGGAGAGCAGACGGCGCACAGTCTGCTCCTCCAGGGCTTCACGCGTGGCACTTCTATTGTCAGGCATGCCAGGTACAGTTTCACAGTTTCCCGACACCTGACTCACCTGTTTAGCTGCTTGTAGCACAGCAACTCCCTTGTCTGTGGCCCCCCTGACGCAAAAAAACATGCATGCAATGAGTGTGTCAGAGGATGTGGTTTAAAACAGAACAACAGCGCCTATTCCAGTCACAGTTGGTTGAGCATACACAACTGTTCAGCACTCCCCTCTTAATCCTGTGTCTTATGTGCTTTAAGTGGAGGAACTCCATGCCTAAATAAGAATTAATTAACAGTGCAATGTACATGCAGCTGCCAAAGAATAACAGTCATATGACTGCAGGCCTTAATGCCATCTCTGCAGAGGAGGTTGCAGAGGTTGGTTGCTTTTTTTTTTCATGGATATTTTAGTAAATTGGAAGCAGTTTTCCAAGTATATCCCCAGTCTCTCTCTCTCTAGCTGTTTACCTCAGCTCCTCTAGGATCAACACTTAAATGGGGAGAGCATTGGCTTTCCCTGGCCCAAACAATGGCTCCTCTGTTCCTCTAGCTGGACCGCCGGCTGAAAGAGACGCCCATTAGTGAAGCGTCTATCTCTAGGGTCAGGCCCAGTGGTCACACACAAGTACGGCTCTTGTTTATGTCTACAAAGCCAATCAAAACACTCCAGCCTCCGCTGTTAACTCCTGCTTGCCCGGCTCTCTGACTCGACAGACCTAAGAGTAATTTTTTATTTGAGCTAAAGCCACAGCGTGCAGTGAATTCAAACACATCTGTTGTGTTTCACTTCAGTGGCCTGTAACAAGGACAGTAAAATACCTGCATAAGGGAGAACAGCAGATTAGCACTAATGGCACCTGCTCTGTATTATGAGCCACAGATTCAACCCTCAGCCTGAAGCCTGCTATAAATATCTCATCACTACATGGGTAATAACTTAATGGTCACATGTGGGCTTCTTTTACATTGAGTTGTAATTGAATGTGCTGTATGAGTGAGCAGAGAAAATGAAAACAATGGCTAAATTCAAATTACATTAATGAGGTTGCGATTAGCTAGCAAGCTTGCGTTTCTTTGCCCAGTTTTTGTGTCCAGTTGGAAGTGATGGGTAACAGTATCATTTGTCAGTTACTTTTATCTAAAAAAAAAAAAAAAAGTCATTTGGACAAAAAACAACAGCAGCATGAAATTTTTGCCATATCTCCTGCATGGCGTTGTTAGCCTGTTAGCATCCTAATTGCTGGGAGAATGTTAGCACAGCATTAGCATTAGCATTTAGTTCTGACTGTAAACACTCGAGCCTTATTGATGACAGGTGTCTTCTTTCCAGTAAAACTTTACTGGGAAAGTTTCTCTGTATCATAAGAACAACAGAGACGTTATCTAGTACGTCACAGAGAGCCAGCAATAACAGAAAAACTACACCTACGCCTCTTCTTTCAGCTTCTTTCAGTAGTGACCAAAACCAAAACACTACAGGCACACATCTCCACTTCAGATTAGTAAGTGATACTAAGTGATTACTAAGTGATAAGCGAGTGTGCTTTTCTTTCCTTTCTGCTGCATAAATTTGCTTGGTGTCAAATGAAAAACAACATTTTGGATGATCAGCTGACTAAATACGTGTAGTTAGCAAACAGTATAAAGATGTGAATGCTTAAAAATACACATGTAAAGATTATAGAAAAAGACACCAACTCCTCTCAGAAGAAGCAGATCTGTGCCACTGTCTCAGTTTTACTTTTATTTAAACTCTTTCCACTCTTCTCCACCACCCTCCCTCCACCCCTCCCCTCTTTACACACATCTGGTGCTCAGGCAGGCAGTTGTCATGGGAATAAGCAGGCAAGCCAACAGTGTTGCATGTCACTGTGCTGAGAGGGGGGGTTGGGCGGGGGATCAGGGTTCAGCTGGGCATGCTGTGGGCGCAGCAACTCAGCAACCATTCCCGGCCATCCCCAACCCCCCTCTGTCAGCTGTGACTGAACACAGCTGACCTCTTCTGAAAAAAAGAAAGAAAAAGAAAAAAAATCTATCCCCCCCCCACTCCCCCTGCTCCTCGCTCCCTTCTCGGCTGGGCCACCCTATGAAAACTCAGAGGAGAGCGAGTAAAAAATTGATCTATTGACACTTGGTAGCTGAAAATTAAATAAGCAGTCCCGCTTTTTTTGCCATTGCATTTAGCTCATTTTCTCACTTTTTAAAACTCCTGGCTGTTGTGCCGTTTCCAGCTTCCTCCTTAATCCGCCGTGCTCCGCTGGCTCTTTTCTTTCTTTCTCTGTTGAAGGAGAGGTTGGGCAATCGCTATACAAGGCTACGAGTTCCCTTTGTTTACCAAGAGCAACCCAGCAGAGCGCAGTGCTTTGTTGAGCTGCAGTCACTCCCGGCCTCACAGCTGTGACGCACACACGCACACGCACAGAAATCTCTGACTCACAAACACTAGCAGTATCCTGTGGTCAAGGGGAGGGATTAAAATCCTCAGAGCACAGCTTATGAACCTGCTGAACTTGTCCTCTCCATCCCCTGCTGGCTATTGTCCCCCCACCTCCCCACCCCTCCTCCTCTGCACTTCCAACTTTATCACTTTTTCAAAAATCTTTATACTTCATCCACCGTCATTTGGACCCAATTAAAAGATACACCCCGTAAAGCCTGCGCGCAGTAGGCAGCTGTCTTTTTCTCTCCATGTGTAAAAAAGCATCAACCCATGCAGCATACTGGCATGCAACTTAGAAAGACACAAGCCCAGCCTAATTAAGATTGAGGTCGGGGGGTGGGATGTCACTCAAAACACAGCACATAACTAGGCAGGGTCATTGTTGGGAACTAAATGGCAGGAAAAAAGCTTCCTGTAGCAGTAACTGTGGTTTTTTGCGGCCTGTGCAGCGGCAAACCCTAAGGTGCGACTGTAATGAGAGTAGAGCTCGCCTCAAGCCTCGTTTCCACATGCAGTGCAGGCAGCAAGTGCAAGGGGCAGGATAAAGCCTCGGAGCTACAGAACCGGGCCAGTTCAGTGGGTGCGTGTTGTGTGTTTTTTTCCTTTACCCAGCAGGTTGGCGGGAAACCAGAGACGTCAGGCAGCCAGCTTGTCTTGTTAGCACGCCTTACCTTGATAACAGGAGTGTGGAGAGAAGGATGAGGCCGGGGAAGAAAAACAACCAGAGCACCAGGGGTGGGGCTCCGGGACAATTGTGTGTACGAGCGCAAGTGTGTGTTTTGCAGGCTTCGGTGAGTGCGTGCGTCGGCTCACGCAATGGACCTCCTCCAAACAGTAACAACTGGAAAAACATTGGGTAGAGTTTTAAACTCTGAGCAGTTTTTCCGAGCTCGAGTTTCACAACAGAGCGCCGGGTCCTCCCTCCCTCTTCTCTCTCTCTCTCTCTCTTACTTCTTCATTTGCACCCCCACCACCCTCCTCCCACCCCGCTACTCTTTCCCTCCTTTTCTCGTGCAAATGTTATGCACTATCTCTATGTCTATCAGAACCACAAGCACACACAAAACTTAACAACCCCACATCCTCCCTCCCTCCGTCCTATCTCGGCCCCCTCCCTCTCTTGCTGGCTGTTGTTGCTGACTGACAGTGCTGATTTACTCCAGGTTTGGCAGCCTTCCAGCTCATGTGGCATGAGCCACAGGGCCGAGTTTGGACGGCAATAAACAAAGTCAGCAACCGGCTCCTTTCCTTTCACAGTCCAACCCTAATCTATCAGTCAAAAGTTCAGAAGAAAGAAATCTAGCAGTCATTCTATCTCTAGCTCTTTTTTTATATTACTCATCACAAATGTTTTGAGACACTGGGAAACCTTAAAGAGATTCAATATAGTGACTTATAATTTATTTAAATAGCCAATACTAGTGAGCATAGCAAGTCTTTTTTCATTATTGCTATGATATTACCTTTTTGGTGTCTTTTTGTTTCTTTGTTTCCTCTCTATCATTAAGACAGTCCAGACACTGATAAATGAGCTCACTTTGTGTCTTCACACAGAGCTGTCGCTGCCATGGCCGTGCCACCAGCTAGCTGACTGCTGATATCCCTGCATGGCGATTGGCTAATGCGATTGCCCAGAGGACTGGGGATAAACTCCTGAACCCGTCCTTCTCAAAGAGAGCCTGAGACATCTGGAATTGAGAACCACCTGGGACTAAACATTCCAGTCATCTTATTTCTGGCCGTTCATCATTAACCTGGTGGTCACCTCCACCGTACCACGGGACGACATGAAAACCGTGTTTAAGATAAACAAAACAACAGACGCGTGGAAGCTCGCTAATAAGTTTGGGGAAATGGGACAGTGGGATGTTTTGTAAAGGGATTATTATAATATCTGTAATGAAGCTGTTTTATATTCCCGTCTTGAAAAACAGCTAACTTTTATTTCTGCTGTTTTGGCTCCTTTAGATGAGATGAGAGTCTGACAGGCAGTCCCAAAAGAGGCGCATCAGGGGAGTGTAGCAAAGAAGAAAAAAACAAAACAAGCCATTCCAAATGAACAGATTTGCTCATAAATAATTCTCTTCCAAGACAGCTGAATGAATTTCAAATGCAGACAGACATGAGGGGTGGGCTGGAAAACAAACTAACAGCATAATTTGCAGTTGTGTGCAACATTTGTCTTTGTCCAACCCAACAGTTAGACTGATTTAAAGTACATCCCTGACAATAAAAATAGATTGCCACGCCTGCGTCACGTCTGATGGGCCCCGCAGTAGTTCACCAACAAACAGTATTAAGGCCACAAGCGGTGACCTTCCCTTCCCTGATCTTTCACTTTGGGCTTCACGCAGAGCAGCGAGTCGTCGCGTACCGACTGCACATGATGTGGCTGAGGTGACCCCGTGATGTTTATGTCGACTTCTATTACAGATAACTTCCCAGAAATGACCTTCATGTTCAGAGAAACTAGTGTGTGGTCTGAAGTTAATCCACATGCCTGACACTACACATGCACTAACAATACAGCAACTGCAGGTTGATGTGAAACTGCTGCAAGCTTGTGAAAGCACCACCGCGGTGTACTTTCGCGGCGTGCACTATGTGCCACTCTGCACAGTGACTGCGTGCTGTGTTGTGGTGTGGTGAGGTTTGCTGAGGATGGGCTCTGCCTAACAAACGGCTGCGCCGCTGGAGAGAGACGGTGGTGAGCCTTGTGGTCGCAGCAGACGAAGTGCGGTCGCAGAAATTCACCGCACCAGGCAAAAGCAGGCAGGGGCCCTCAACTGTAGCCTGACCTCTCTGAAAGCCACCAGCACACTGTGTTATTACAACTTGCCGAGCACTATAACGCTGCTTATTGCTTGAGTTTAGCATGCATGTAGCTGCCAGCTTATCACATTCGAAGTTTGAGGATGGGGGCGATGTACGAAAATCGCAAGTCTGCTCTTGCTGTTGGCAAATGTTTATGTAAACCTGGGTTATTTTGGCAGTGAGACTGTCTCGATACTGTTTTTAAAACGTCCTAGAGGAAACAGCAAGCAGGTCAAAGAAGATAGCACAGATGTAAATAACTCCTGTGTGAATGACAACAAAGACCTTAACGCCATTGTTTTTGGCAAAGCCTGACCTATGACATTTATCAGCGTTTGACAAGATCACAGTCAGTACAATAAACCCACAGAAGTTGGCTTATACTCAAAACCACAACGTTTTCTGCAAGTATCTTATCTTCAGGATGTCCCCTAATAGGCTTACAGTGAAAATCAAGCAGATTAACAGCATTAGGGCTTAATAAATCCAGTCATGGACACGATAGAGAAGCAGGAGAGGAATCTAAGTTGTAACTCCCTGCTGGGCTTTAATATGGGAACATTGCTCTAATCTGGTTACCAGCAGAGGGATTTGGGGCAGGGAAAAATGATTTCACCTCCTACCCTCGTACTGATAAAGGTGAAAAATAGTTGCACTAATGGTGAATATTTATAACATTCATAGTATTTGCAGAGAGAGGTGACAGTGAACTCCAAAGATTGGACTATGGCGACTCTGATGTATATATGAGCATAGATTAGCAACCATAATGTTAGTAACTTTATATTTGAAGCATCACTGTTAGCATTTTGGGCTAGGCCAATCCATATTTGGATGAGAAAGGTGGACTGTCAGCTATTGCTAGCAATCTTAGCTGGAAGGTACATCCATAGATCATAAGTGTGTGTCAAACACATCCAACACTTGGAAAGTAATGCTAACAAGTAAACACAAACAAATGATTAAAATTAGCTTCAGTGACAATTGAGCAAAGACTTTTTGGGTGGTCTGTAATTAACCACATGTTTAGTCACATGATTTGTCAGATCATTGTATGAAAAATGCTCCAAAAGGCACCAACACCACAAACACAGTTAAAAGGCCCAGTTCTTGATTAGAAATGGAGCAAATGAACACTGGCAGACAGGTCAGCTACAGCTGAATGTGTAGGTTTGCTCACTTGCAAACAAATGAACAGTCTCTAATGTGTTTATGATCGTTTCATTTTAACGTAGAGAGACAGATTATCAACCAAAAATCCAGGAAAAACAAATTGTATAAAGTTCTGCACATGGATGAGGCCAAAATGCTACCAGTGAGGCTTCACGTATAAAGTTGCTAACGTACTCCTATAGACATCTGAGTTGCTGTAGTGCACGATGTCAACTCTTTATGCAAACACTATGAATGTTATAAATCAATCAATTAAAATACCGATCTCAATTTATTATGTGTATAAATGAGAACCTCCCTCCCTCAACCAGAACACTGAAGATGGGCCTTCCAGTCTTCCAGCATGACAATGACAAAACATGCCACCAATGCAACAAAGGAGTGTCTAAAGAAGAAGCATGTTAAGGTCATAGAGTGACCTGGCCAGTCTCCAGACCTCAATCCTTCAGAAAGTCTGTGTGTGTGTGTTTTGAATTTTGAGTTGCTAAGCGACAGCCAAGAAACCTAGAGGATTTTCTGTGTTTCTGTGAAGAGGAGCGGACCAAAATCCCTCCTGACACATGTGCAAACATGATGACCAACCACAAGAAACATTTTACTGACTTACTCCACCGGACTAAGCCATGTTTTGCTTGGGGATCAAATACTTATGTGACTCAGTGACATGCAAGTCAATTTAAAACATTTATGTAAAGCTTTGTTTTTGCGTAATATTCTATCTTTCTTCATTGAACTGAAAATGCTATAAATATTAGAGACTGTTCATTTCTTTGTGAGCAAACTTGCAAATTCAGCAACAACTATTTCCCCCACTGTATTTGTAAGTGTGCATTCATTTGTCAGTTAGCAGTCATGCTCTAACGGAGAAAGTCCTAATAAATTTTAAATCCGAGTTATTAAAAAATGTCCTCTAAAGTTTCTATCGAAGAGAAAATTTTATATTTTACACTTCCTCTTAGGCTTTAACTGTCAGCCTCAGGGGCTCTCAGTTGGACTAGAGAAGCTACAAAACTAAACATTTATTAAAGCATGATACTGTCACATTAATGCTAAGCTGACTTTTACTTTTAACAACGTTTAGCAACTTTGTAACTACAGCAGTACAGTAACACAGAGCCATTAATCCTTTTCATTTGAGCTGGCTATGCAAAATTGTCACAAGTTATCATTTCATAAACCTTTCTCACTCGCCTCAAAAACAGATTTCTTGCAGAGTCCATTGCACCTCAGTAAATAGAGGGCACCCAGGGATGAATGGTGGCTGGGCTCCCAGACAAAGCTGACTTCGACAATGCCTTTAGCTGGCACACAGATTTCAGTAATTAGACTGTGACTGTTGCTGGCAGGGGGCCATGCAAGGTCAGAGCTGGAGGAAGGGGGTAGATGCAATGTTCCCTTCAGACACATGAATGCATTTTTATACACCCTGTCTACACACATGCACTTTCCAATCTACCAGTGTATCCCCCTCCTACACACACACACATACACACACATTTTCTCGTGTATCTATCTTTATGGCCTGCGTTACGGTCCTGGGGTTTGTTTGGTTTCTTTACCGCTTGGTAGTTTGGTGGTGGTGGGGTAGTGGTGGTGAAGTAATTACAATGATAGGGAAAGCAAACAGGATGGAAAAAAAAACTGGGACTTAGCCATTGTCACATGGGAGCTATTTTTTTCAATATTGGTCCAATGGGAATCTTTGTTTTCTTTGCTTTAGGATGTTTAGGTGGGGAGGTGCAGATAGCCCCTTGTTTGTGTTATATAAGGTGCACCAGTAAATCTGCTGATTCATTAGTGGCCAATAAAAACCGTGGAGTCTTCTTGTCTCGTGATCTAGTTACCGTGAAGTAGTACCACACCAACTTAAAGACAGTCCTCCCCAGATTCCACCAACATGTCTCCTGTCACACCAGAGGAGACAAGACTTTAGACCATGTGTATTCCAACCTGGCTGGAGCCTACAAAGCCACACCCCTCCCCCACATTGGACAATCGGACCATCTCTCCCTGTTCCTCACACCTCGGTATTCACCACTCATCCAACTTGTGAAACCTGCTGTGAGGACGATTAAAGTGTGGCCAGAGGGGACAGACGCAGTGCTCCAGGACAGATTTAAAAACACAGACTGGAATATGTTCACCCACACAGACCTGGACCAGTACGCCTCATCTGTACTGGATTACATCTCCAAAACCACAGACAGTGTCACCACCCAGAAACGGATCACCATGTACCCCAACCAGAAGCCTTGGATGAACCGGGATGTTCGTCTCCTCCTGAAGGCCCGCAACACTGCCTTTAGGTCAGGAGATGCACACGCCTACAGCACAGCCAGGGCTAATCTAAAGAAGGGCATCAAAAAAGCCAAACACCATTACAAAAAGAAGGTAGAAGAACACTTCTCCAACTCCAACCCCCGACGCATGTGGCAAGGACTCCAGACCATCACAGACTACAGGACCACCAAACCCTCCCCCGCATCCTCTGATGTCTCCTTCCTCAACGAGCTCAACAACTTTTATGCTCGTTTTGAGCGAGGGAACCCCACAACCACAACCAAAGCAGACGTGACGCCAGACGTGACGCCAGACCACCAACTCTCTGACTCTCTCCCCCACCAATGTAGGAGCGGTGCTGAGCAGGATCAATGTCCACAAGGCTGCAGGCCCTGATGGCATCCCCGGGCGTGTTCTCAGAGCGTGTTCTGGGGAGCTTGCAGGAGTGCTCACAGACATATTCAACCTGTCCTTGGCCCACGTGGTACCGGCCTGCTTCAAATCCACCTCCACCGTCCCGATACCCAAAAACTCCAACCCATCTTGCCTCAATGACTACCGCCCAGTAGCACTCACCCCCATCATCACTAAGTGCTTAGAGCAGCTGGTCCTAGCACACTTCAAATCCTGTCTCCCCCCACCCTGGACCCCCACTAATTCGCATACCGTCAGAACAGGAGCACAGAGGATGCAGTCTCCATCGCACTGCACTCTGTCCTCTCACACCTGGACAACAACAACACCTACGCCAGAATGCTGTTTATAGACTTCAGTTCAGCGTTCAATACAATCCACCCCTCACAACTCATCAGGAAACTGACAGACCTGGGTATCAGCTCCCTCATCTGCAAATGGTTACTGGACTTCCTGACCAACCGCCCCCAACATGTCCAGCTGGATAACCGCTGCTCATCTACCATCACGATGAACACCGGTGTACCACAAGGCTGTGTGATGAGCCCTTTCCTCTACTCCCTCTTCACCCACGACTGCAGACCTGCTGATGGTTCCAACACCATCATTAAGTTTGCAGATGACACCACGGTGATTGGCCTCATCAGTGACAACGATGAGGCCGCCTACAGGGAGGAGGTGGATCGTCTGGCTGAGTGGTGCGACAGAAACAACCTGCTGCTTAACACTGAGAAGACCAAGGAGCTCATCGTGGACTACAGGAGGAATGCTGACCCACATCCACCCATCCACATTAAGGGGACGGCTGTGGAGCGTGTGAGCAGCTTCAAGTTCCTGGGAGTCCACATCTCCGAGGATCTCACCTGGACGACCAACTGCTCCAAGCTGGTCAAGAAGGCTCACCAGCGCCTCTTCTTCTTGAGGACTCTGAGGAAGAACCACCTGTCCTCAGACATCCTGGTGAACTTCTATCGCTGCACCATCGAGAGCATCCTGACCAACTGTATAACAGTCTGGTACGGGAACTGCTCTGCCTCGGACCGGAAGGCGTTGCAGAGGGTCGTGAAAACTGCCCAGCGCATCGCCGGAGCACCACTTCCTGCCATAAAAGACATCTACAGGAAGCGGTGTCTGAAAAGGGCTGGGAAAATCATCAGAGACCCCAGTCACCCATCACATGGACTCTTCACCCTCCTGTCCGGAGGCTCCTGTGGCGCCTCCGGACAGGTACCGGAACAGCTTCTTCCCCACAGCTGTCAGACTCCTGAACTCTGCCTTCTGACATCTGACCCACGTTAAAACATGGACTGAACATACACACACCCACAATGGACAACTGTACCCTCAAACACACAATAATAACATGGACTGAACCACCACTCACAACCACCAGCACTTTATATAGCCTCTGTAGGAATTATATCTCACTTATCTTAACTGCACTACTGTATAGCTCTGTGTAAATAATCATTCTGTACATACGATAATTTTTAACCCTACAACTGTTTACAACTTGCATAGTTCCCATTTCTGTATAGCTGTATATCCCAGATTCTGTAAAGTTATTTATTTCATATTCTGTATAGTTTTTCATATTTATATCCTGTTCATATCCTGTACATAGCTTGTACTCACTACAGCCTGTACATACTTATAGTTATAGAATATTCACAACATACTTCATACCGTGTACATTATAACATACCATAATAGACCCATTTCTGTAATATACTCACATATCTATATTATTACTAATATATATTGTAATAGGGCAGCACGGTGGCACGGTGGTTAGCACTGTTGCCGCACAGCAAGAAGGTCCTGAGTTTAATTCCACCATCAGGCCGGGGTCTTTCTGTGTGGAGTTTGCATGTTCTCCCCGTGTTTGCGTGGGTTCTCTCCGGGTACTCCGGCTTCCTCCCACCGTCCAAAGACATGCAGCTTGTGGGGATAGGTTAATTGGATAATTCAAATTGCCACTAGGTGTGAATCTGAGTGTGAATGGTTGTCTGTCCCTGTGTGTTGGCCCTGCGACAGACTGGCGACCTGTCCAGGGTGTACCCCGCCTCTCGCCCTATGACAGCTGGGATAGGCTCCAGCGCCCCCCGCGACCCTGAAAAGGATAAGTGGTAGCGAATGGATGGATGGATGGATGGATGGATATATTGTAATATATCTATATCACTAAAGCACCTCTGGATGGATGCAAACTGCATTTCGTTGCCCTGTACCTGTGCATGTGCAATGACAATAAAGTTGAATTCTATTCTACAGTGTATACTATTCGCTAATTATTTCAATTAAAGAAATCAGATCAATGTGCAGCAGTTGAGTTCGGTGCACTGCAGCTGGCCCTACTTTCTGCTCGCTCGCTATTCCTCTCAGACTCCCGCCATGAACTCAGGCTGAACCATCCCATACTGCCGAGGTTTTATGATGTACATATCATGGTCAGTCACCCCAAACCAGCGCTGGTTGGCAGAGTGGCGTCGAGTGGTTAACAGCACAAGACAAACTATCCAGATACAATCTTGAACTCTTGAACTTATCACAAATACAGAGAGAGAGTGAGCGGGCAATCAGTCTCACTCTGTCTCTTTAAATCTGTCTGTGTCTCTTTATCTCTCTTTCTTGTCTTCGGGCTCACAGCAATTAAACTTGGCAGTGAATTTCCTAGCTAAATCACACAGAAACCTGTATGTCTGTGTTGTTCCAGTGATGTTTCGTTGCAAGCCATTGCTTCGCATGATGGCTTTCTTTTTTTTTATGAGTTTAAGAGAGCGAGAGTCTGGACAGCATCTTACCAGTTCCAGCCTAGCGTAGCTTGGAGTTTTCCCCAGGGGTGCATTTGGACAATGGGGGAAGGGAAGTTGGCAATCCCCTGCTCTCACAAACCCCTTAGATTAGAACATTAGAAATCACAAATAGGGAACAAGACTGAAATACCCTCATAGCCTAAAACCCCTCCTTCACCCTCAGTGACCCCCTCGGGTCATCTGCTTTGTAATAAACTCTGCTCCCACAGCTCGACACATGGATTGGTTTCTCATGTCAGTGGAGTTGTTTGGAAATGAGGGCAACTGGTGCAGCTTTTTAGGAGAAAATATGAGCAAGGGGGAGAAAAAAAGTAGCTATTAATGAGAAGGTAAATTAAGTTAACGGGAAACACTGGAAGCACTGAGCGAGCTCGGGGCTTCTGGCTTTGTGGGGTTTGATCTAATAAAGGAGTTTGAAAGGCAAGATTTTGTTAAGTTATTATCTCAAGCATTCAACGCAGGTTCATGTTTAAACAAGAGCTCCTTAGAACAATACATGTGAAATTAAGATTTAGTTCATTTTTTTAAAGTAACCCAGGTCAGCTGGAAAAACTTAACTGTCTCGTCACATCTTCCAGCGTTTCTTCCCTGTTTTTCTTTCTCAGCAGACTCGTTTTGCTTGCTTATTTGCGTTGGCAGCCTAAGCAGAGGACTGCAATGTTTGTGGCATAGACCGTCGCGCAGCAGTGTTTACCAGCGGCTCTATCAATTCAGAGTCATGCTGCAGTGTCCGAACAATGAAAGCTTGCGGCAGCTGAGGCTCTGAGAGTAAGAGACAAGAGACCTCGTCTCCCTTTTTCTCTGACTCTCTCTTTCTGTTTTTGTCCTCTCAACAGCTTTCCTCACGTGGTTCTCACACCCCGAAACCTCATGCTTTCAATCACGCCCATGAGGTTTAGGCATGTTACAATGGCTTGCACCAATTCCCCACTGTCTACAGAGCCAAGTCATGCTCATGTTGCTGCATGGGACAAGGAGGTTTGTGTCTGAATTAATGCAATAATCACCACAGAGAATCCACATTAGTATTAGCATAGCCTATGGTTTTAAAAAAGGTTTAACACGTTGTTTTTGTATAACTGAAGATTAAAATATTTAATTTGCTATGCTGCTAAACTTTTGGAGTATGGTTCATAAGCACTCATGGATATTTACATGTGACACACGGATGACTTTATCCACTTTATCCACAGCAGTAAGTCTGTTTATCAAAAGTACATTACTGTTTGGCACAGTGTCAATGCCTGAGGGCCAAACTTGTACCAATTATCAATAAAGGGTTAATGACTTGACCTCTGGGTAAACCATGCTTGGAAATCCCCCTCAAAGTGGCACTTCATCTGGACAGCTTAGATAGATGCCCTTCCCCCGGTCACTTTCAGTCAGCCACGACCAATGTCTATCTGACTCCCCGCAGTCAGCTTCGTTATCAGCTGTGGCGCTAGAAACATCCTTATACTAGAAGGTCCATAACTCAACCGCTATCCCAAAACACCCAGAGGCCTTGTTAGGATGTGTCAGCCAGAGTTCAATTACATGCTTAAGCTGTGATGGCTCACTTATCGAAGTAAGAAGCCAACATGTACCTCCTGTACCGTACGTCGCGTTTCAAAACCAGTTTTTCTAAAAACCAATAGCTCCTTCCAAAACAGTCATTTGCGAGGATTGTTTACACCCACAGTGGTGCAGATTGCTAATTTGTCTGTAATTTGAGACGCCAACAGAGATTTTGTGTGCTTATAAATAGGTTGCATTTCTTTTTATTCGTGTAATTCAAGAAATCAGAAGTGGTATTGGAGCCAGTTTGGCCCTGCCAACCAAACAAGACTTTCCAGTGCAACCCTGCTAACTGTCTGCAAGACCCCTAGGTCGATTGTATTGACAGGATGATGCGCAAGAGTGTTATGACAGCCTTTGTAGT
This sequence comes from Aulonocara sp. 'chitande type north' Nkhata Bay, assembly GCF_057382095.1. Lineage (NCBI taxonomy): Eukaryota > Metazoa > Chordata > Actinopteri > Cichliformes > Cichlidae > Aulonocara > Aulonocara sp. 'chitande type north' Nkhata Bay. The sequence goes on along the minus strand of NC_141362.1, from coordinate 31,927,678 downwards.
TCAAGCCAACGCTCAGTTTAGAAAGTGCACAAGTCATTCATTAGTACTGCAGCTTTGTTAGATAACGTTACATGGTCTTCAGGAGAGAGAAGAATGTACACGTAGGGATTGAGTCCAAGATCAATTTGAGTCAATTAGCAAAAGATGAAAAACAACCAGCTAGTTCTGCTTAGGTCTTTTTGTAATTTTGATTATCGCTGACAAACATGATACAGATTACACAATGCTGTTTATTTGAATTTGGGTCTCCTCAATGCCCACAGCATGCTGTTTGTCCATACTATACCAAACCCCGATCATTTGAGTGTAGATTCGATTCACTCCTGGTTAACAGGTCAATACTCAGATCGGCAGGGTTTGTGGCACAATAACTGCTTTACCATGAACGCTGACCTTTTGCCTACAGCTTTCTCCTCTATATTTAATCAGAGCACTCGCTTAGTGGGATTACAGTCACCCCTTCCCCTTTCTTTCTCCGCCTGCACTTTTTTTCTTCTCTTTTTTTCTCATTTTTATCCTCTGGTGTGTCTCAGCCTGATTTGCAGAGTTAAACTAAACAAGCTGATGTCTTCCTGGCCAGCTATTACTGCTAGAGGAAGCAGTGGAGGCTCCGGTCTGAGGTAATCACGCCACCGGGATAATTGCACTCTGTAAAACACTAACTGGATGTTTATGTCCAGGCCCAGGGGGAAGTCATTAATGCCATCTTAATTAAGGGTAATAAAGCTCTTTTTCTGCCTTTTGGGATGAAACGACCTTGACTTGATCTCTGATGCGATGTTTGGGTCAATTAGGAGACTCTGTCACTTGCCAAGCATGTTTTCACAGCTACACACAGCATTCGTTTTCACCCTCACCTCTCTGTCTTGAATCTCGGCGCTGGGGAAAGAAGACTGTAGATTCTATGCATTTGTTCACAAGTCTACCTCTGCACCGGAACATATGCATGGTTGTGTGTTTTCTTCTGCTAGTTAATCTTTTTCTGCCAAACCATAAAGTCCACCCACCTACTCAGAAAACACACGTGCAGTCAGACATACACAACACGAGTTTTCTTGACTTACTAGTTTCATTCTGACAATGTCTGTAAACACCAAAGCAGAAAGCAACGAAGAAGTCGCCAACAGGCCCTCTGTAACTTTTCAGCCTGCGCAGTTAAAGCTGAAATAATCTCAAGAACAACGCTAGTGGAAAATGATTAAGCTAGACAACTATTTCAAATTAGCTGCCCCAGCCACTGCAGTAGGAAAAACAGCTATGCCAGGGTTAGGCCAACCCAGTGATACAGTGACTGTAACACCAGCGGCTTACAAAGAATAACATTGGGTCAGAGAGGGAGTGAAGGAGTGCACGCTGATATGAGTAATGGCAAACAGCTGCACAGTCCGGCCGCTAAAAATACACACACATGTGGCGTGTGACAGGTGTGTGTGTATATCTGTGCATGTGCTTGTAGTAAACTGCAATTTGCTGCAAGCTTGATTTCATAAATGAAAAGATTAAAGCAAACAGATGATAACGCTTACTGAATTAGCACCGCAGTGTTACCGTGCACAATTTTGTGGCTCTATTCTCCAGAGGTGGGAGAAGTTCTTAGAAGTAAAACTTGCACAGTCATAATGTAACCCAAAAAAACCAAGCTCCACTATGAGTGAATGTACTGCTTCAAAAATGTGACTCAAAGGTGTACTGCGAATTTATGCTTATTTCAGTCTTGCTATCCAAAACACATTCCCCTTAAGGTCAAATAATGATGACTTCAGTGGAGACTGATTCATTAACCCCTAACCCTATGGAAACCCATGCCATGAAACTCCCAGCGCACACTTGTTGTGCTGATGTCAATGCCAGAGGAGGTCACGAACTCTGCAGTAACTGGGTGTTTTGCATATACTTTACGTGGTTGTAACTTTACATGGTTGCCTACTTGATGTTTGGTGCTGCTGTGGTTCTAAAGATTTAGACTTACAGTTGATCATGGAATAAGTAGGAGGGAAGCAATTTCACAGCCTTGTCCCATTGGTGGCATCCAATTACAGTCCCACGCTCGAAATGAGTTAGCCCTTTAGAATGACCCATTCTTACACAAAGAGAGAGACTGCATTTTATGGTACTTCATTTTATGCAACTGTGGCAATGGGACTGAAAACACCTGATGTCCGATTAAGTTTAAGAGGTGTGGCCCAGCAATTTCGTCCATATCTTTGAGGTCGAAAAAATGAAGACCCTTCTTATTTTAGAGATCACAAGGTTCAGTTTATACATTATGGTCCCCATTAATGTTAAAATGGCAATACAGCAGAGTTTGCTTAAGGGGAGGACCCCCTCATAAGTCACTACCATGAATGCAAGCATGCAGTTACACAGTTTCTCAGCCTTCGCTGGTTACGTGCAGTGTGAAAACAAAGCAGCAAGGTGGGTGTACAGAATACTCAGGTCACATCAGAGCGGCTGCATCATTTAAATATATACTGTCTTTGTTTAATCCCAGCAGCTAAAAGCAAATGAAGAGGTAAACTTTTAGTGTAAAAATATGTCCAATGTGAGCAATGGGAAGCATCTAAACACTTCACGAGTACTATAAACAACTGATAACTGGAGAAAATAATCACCAGATTATTCTATAATCAAACAATCATTAGTTTACAGCTGATTCAAAATAAGCTTCACTTCAACCAACTGCACCAGAAGAACTCTTCCTTATCTTAAAAATGCACAACAATAAACTACTGATGCAATATATGATAAATTTAAAATAGTTAGCTTTGACTTGCAGCACATTTATTTTTGCAGTGGTTGGACTACTTGGTCAGGGATGCAGTTTCTTTCTGATTCCTTGTTCTGTGTTCAGTTACGGGCAGAAACCCTGTGGAAAGGTCCAGAGTCCTAGTAACAGGATCTGAAGAGGCAGGGTCTGGACCCCAGGCAGCAAAAACAATCATCTGGCTTCTACTGGGAGTTAGGAGCAGGCCCTTCGCCAATGATAACAACTCTCTCATCAGGCGAGGCAAGGGAGAATGAGCGAGACAGAGAGAGAGACAAAGAGAGAGCACCGAGGGGGAGTAAAAGTGTTTACCTCTTGTGTGTTGTGTAGGTGGCTATCAGCGTTTTTGGCGATGCCTCACTTGTGGGATTGAAACATTGTAGGGACTCATGTGCAACCACAAAGTCAGCTCGTGACCTTTTGTTCTGTCACTCTCTGAAGCACACATACGCAAACTGTCAAACAATAAAAGCAGCAACAGGAGGTATTTTTCACTGCCACTGCCAACATCCTCCATCACACACACACAACCATATCAACGGAAAACAAACACCCTTTATCAAGGACATAGGTTCTTCTCGTAATAGTTAGCTCAGTTTTGATCCTCACAAGCCATCACACAACACTGCACACACCAGACAGCACTGTGCTTATCTGTCTGCTAATACTATAAAAAAAAGGATGATAAGGTCAACACATCAAACAGGCTATAAAAAAGCTATAATTTGACAAATGGCTGCAGTGACATTGCAAGATGTTGGACCCCCAACCTGCTCCCGCATTCTGAAATGCAAAAGTGTTTTGGAAATTCTGAAGTGGAACTGAAAAATAAGGATAACAATGCACACGCAGAAAAACAAACACAGATGTAAGCAAGCAAACAAATTTGGTGATATCCTGTTTTCTTTGCCTAAATATAGTGCATGCGCGTGTGTGTGGGTGCGCGCACGCGCATATGTCTGCATGCATGTGTGTGTGATTTCCATCTAACTAAAGGGATTAGGAAGGCCTGTCTTAAATATTCTGTCTGGTTTCCCCTGAGGCCTTCTGTTGAGGACAGATCCCTGCTGGAGACTGACTCTGTTTGCATGAATCACAGCGTGGTTTTGTGTATGTGATCTTGTGTGTTTATATGTACTGGCCCTTGTTTGTATGCCTGCTTGTATGCCTGGCTGTCCAATTTATTCCTATCCCACAGATTACACCCCCTCCCCTCACCCCCACCTTCTCTTGTCTTTCTGTTCCACCAGACAGCTACCCGCCACACAAAACCTCACCTAGTGGCTGTTATTTACATTTATTATCAAACGGCTAGCTCTTGTCTTTACTCCTGATTGTCTGAGTCACAATCAAACCTGCTGCAAAACACCCCATTAGTGCACACCTGTGACCACACAACAGCCACCCCGTAGCAGTACTTATGTGTCATTTGGCTACTGTTCAGGAAGAATTGTATTCAAAGCAGTTTGGCATGATAAATTTCACCAGTGGCACGTTGTTATTCTCCCTAGAAAAGTGGCAAAAAGACAGCTGTTTGGGATTTTAAACACAACATGATTACCCAGAAATCAGCAAAGTCAACACTGCTTGCTCCTAAGTGTCTGAAAGGGGTGGGTGTAGGAAAAGCAGCCGTGTGAACGAGCCCAATATAGCCTGGATGGGGTCCAGTTTTCTGCCCTGACACTACCAAGCTTTGACTGATTGTTGCAAACTCACCACCATTATCAGTACTGTTAAAGGCAATTAGTTCAAAGTGGCACTTGGAAGTTTACAGTAGGCCAAAGAGAGGGGCAAATTTTTAAATAAACACGCAGCGAACATTAGCTTTGAGTCTCGGGCTTGCGTTTCTTAATGCAGTAAGCCTTTCTTCCCTGTGAATTATAGCGATTGCAGAGCAGCCACAAGTGGATTTTCTTTCACTTTGTGTCACTTAATCGCCCTCCATTGTGTACAGGTGAGTGTAAAATACAACCTCTAATGGTTCAAGAACAGAAAGACTAAAGAAATTCTCATGCTGCTCCCCATATGGAAAAGTGTGATTACTCATGAAAGTGGCCACTTTCTCATTACTTTCATATGTTGTTTTAGTAAGTATCCAAAACATACAAGTTTCATTATATAATTCTTCAAGGGGTCTTATATCTGTTTTCACTCTTGTATGCTTTTCATACAAGTTTCACACAAGACAGATACAAACTTTATAAGATTTATATATATCTTTTTCATATGGGTCTTGTTGAAAGAAAAAAGGAAAGGTTGTTAAAAGTTCAGCAGCCAGACAGATAGCGGTTGAACAAGGTGGTGCTGCAACAAAAAAAAAACCTCTGTGGCCAAAAAAGTTGTGACAGCGTTCCTGAATATGCGTGTGTGTGTGTGCAAGCTGCACGCAAAGGCAAAGTGCGACCTAGTTAAACTCGCAGCAGACATCTTTCTTGTGGATCTTCAAGAGAGACGTTTCCCCCTCTGTCATGGATTGAAGTTTTGTGGTTGCGTCTCTCTTTTTTTTGACACCACTGAGGCGCTGACCTGAGGTCGGCTTCCAAGTCTCAATTACGAAGATAACTTGTTTGTTGTGACACTTTGCTCTGTGAATCTATAATGTGAGGGGAAATGGCTGGTGGTTTCTAATCAGCAGTGCTTATCCTGATTCAGCCTGCCTTACCCCCCTTACTTCACAGAAACACCACAGACTTACGATCCAGAAGCAATCATCTTTATTTGCAAGTTTAAGAGGTCCTACAGTGAAAATTTTAAAACAGGAAAGTGTGCTGCAAAATGTTTTGTAGTAGGAGTAGCATAGCAGCCTGGCTGAAAACCAGGAGGTTGTAAAGGCATTTTTGGAGCTTGCTCAGATTTGGAGCGATACAGACCTTTCCTGAACAACACCTGCGGTCTGTTTCTGGTTATTTCATGAGTGTCAGGTCACAGTGTTCCACTCAGGGTCACGATTGCTGAAAGGATTTGTCACCACAGCAGGGATACATCCTGCTGACTGACTGACTCAGGGCTCGGGAGGGAAGTGTAGTATTTGAATTTCACTGTGTCTCTCAATGAAATCTGTACTGTGTCACTCTGTGCCTTTTGAAATAATTGCACGGATTTAATCATTTGCGCGTTTTAGTTAAATAATCGCCCAAAGTTTGACTGAAATGTTGTTCGGATACCTTTAATTTAAACATCACAATCAATGAGACTGGGTATTGGTAAGTTTAATGTGTAAGTCATTTGCTGCAGGAGCTTAGACAACATCCATTTTTGTTTAACCTCCTTTCTTTTCATCATTTTCCAGGCAGGAAAAATCCTGTGTGTAAAATCTGTTTAGAAAGTGTTCATCTGGTTGATTTTTTCTCCTTCCCTTCTTCTCTTCTTCCTCCTCTGGAGCCTGCAGGGTCTGCCCAGGCTGTTTTGATTTCACAGCGGGTGAGTGGCAGCCTCGACCCCACCTGACCCCCCAAACTCAGCTTCTGCTGATGTCAGCATCTTGCAGCAGATTGGAGCGTGCAGTTTTTAAACAAAGCTCCAGTCTCTGCCCTCAGGGGGGCTCATCCACTTTATTTCTTAAAGGGGCCGTGCACCAGTTGAGCTGCTGGTTGTTTGGAGTTTTTTAAGTGAGCTTTTTGGATTTTGCTCTCATTTTCTCACAACTTTGAGACTGTTTTCTGATCGATGTCATCAACCCTGCGCGGCTAACAGTTTTAACCGCTGTAAGTTGTGATTAGGATATTCTGCACAGTTTGTGGCAGCGTATTGCTGGATGCCGTGCCTGGTCAGGATATCCTGCCATGCCCTCTTCTTGTCTGAATGAGCTCTCTGTGGAGGAGGAACAGACAGCATTATGAAACCTACTCATAACTTGTCCTCTTATCACCACTGTCTTTCTTCTCTCCCATCTTAGACACACTTACTCACACTCAGTGCATTCATCAGATTTATTGGCTTTTTATACTTCAAAGCCAGAGTTAGTCAACAACTTCTTGGTTTTTTTCCTGCTTTCCTGTCTTGGCCCAAATTCTCACAGTCTCACTCAATAAACGTTTAATCGCAGTGAAGCTTTACCAATTAATTTCAGTTTGACAAAGCCTTCTCTGAATTTCGGTTAATTTTCTGGCCTAAACGACAGGCTCCATGAGGCAGGTTGATGGCACGCTGTGACTGAAATGAAAGCAGTTGCGATTTGCGGCCTTGCACGCGTCGTTTGGCGTCTGTGTTCAGCCTCCAGCTGGAAAAGACGCACTGGTGGCCAATCAATGCAGCCACTGTTTTATTGACCACTAACTTTGGGGCTGATGTGCTTTGCTGTAGTTACAGATATCAGTGCATCGGATTTTGCAGTAAAAGGCACAAGAAACAGTCTGCACGGGAGCAGGGCAGGATGAGACGGCGCACAATGAAGGGAGTCGGCTTTGTTAACTCAATGTAAACATCCCATGCAAAACGTTCTATACACTCCCGCGTGCACGCACACACACTCGCACACAGACTGAAGTCATAGTGCTCGCACGCTGCCTGCACCTGACCTAACTTTATTGCCCCTGTGTGCCCTCACCAGCCGACTCCACTGTGCGAGGAGGTTTTGTGTGAACAGCTGGCTTGAAGACTCCAGGCTCCAGACCCAGATCATCTAATATCTCCTGGCTTGCCCTGAGGTCTCAGCTCCTGAGGCAACAACATCTAAAAAGAACTTCTTATCTAGACTAGGCCCCTTTACATTATCCTGCTTATAAAACACTGCAGAGACTCTATGGCTGTATTCTAAATCCCAGCTGTATTTTAGATAACAACGCCACATCAAAGAGTGAATCATCAGGGGGTTTTGCCGTCTTAATTTGAATTTGTTTGGTTCAGGCTAATAAGAAAGAAAGAATAATATAAAGTCAAATTGCACATGATAAATCAGTTCTGTCACCGGCAAACGTCCTCTTCGATTACCCAGGCAAAACAGCAGGGTCTTCATCGCTTTGGTGGCGTTAGAGTTTCAAGCTTTGGTACGTAGAATGAAACACATCGGTCAAATTAACTTTGACGCACTTTACAACCTTTCAAATCCAATTAGTCACACGGGATGATTTAAGGAGTCACCGCTTAAGTGTAATGGTAGTAGTACACAGATCTATGTGAATCACATAAGAAGCCATTATCCCACACTGGCGCCACTGTCTGTGAAAACCACACAACTCTGCTGACCATCTTATCATGCGATTCACATTAGGTTTTGATTAGAGCACTTAAGATTAGGGCACATGTATCGTAAATGAGGAGAGTAAGGCAGCAGCAGTGGCAGAGATTTGAGGGAGGAATTTCGTGGTATCAAAACTCTGTTTGACGATATTTATACATGTTTGATATACTTGAATTCCTTCATCCACGGGCTGTCTACGTTTCTGCAAGTTGTGCTCTCATGCCCTGAGAAATGATGAAACCACATGACATGATCGTTAGCTGCTGTCCTTCACTTCACTGGAGAACTCCGAACAGATGTTCTTCTTATGAACAAGGGGGTTCAAGCACCGTCCTTCTGACAAGCCATCAAGTCATTATCACAAGCTGCTCAATAAAGCAACGTTTAGATTTGGAAAAAGAGCAGATCTGTCTTCTTTACTGGACCACCCAAGCCAACCAAAGATCGACAGTGTGTCTAGGCAAGATTCTGACACACCAGTCATAATCGCGGGGGTGGCAGTTTCACATCATCGGCTCCTCAGCCGAGCACATACATCAAATGGCTGAACCTGCTGTTCCTCTTGTACTGAGCAGAGTTTCTATTGCAACAGCACATCATCAGTAGGGTAAAACTAACCCGTCTCACAACGGTCTAAACCCAGCTCACGTTCCCTATTAGTGGGTGAACAATCCAACGCTTGACAGGAAGAGCCGACATGGAAGGATCAAAAAGCGACGTTGCTATGAACTTTTGGCCGCCACAAGCCAGTTACCCCTGTGGCAACTTTTTAAACACCTCCAGCTTAAAACCAAAAAAAGTCAGAAGCTATCATTCTGAAAATATCAAAATCCCAACAGACAACAAATGGAGCTCAGACTGCTAACCGTGCAACCTGCAGACAAGCTACTCTACCCCCTCAGCCCCGTTATCTACTCAAGAGCTGCACAATGTATTGAACAAGATATTGAGCTTATACGTACCATTTTGGGTTTTTTATATATGCTTCTGTGTTAGCATGCCTGAAACAGGGAACTTGCTACTAGCAGAAAGAGATAATATGTCATTTTTGTGGTTGCATTTTGTTTCTGCTGCCCCCAAGTGGCAAAACAGTTATTGCAAGTCACAATAGTGAGATAACCCAATCAATGCAGCCACTGTTTTATTGACCACTAACTTTGGGGCTGATGTGCTTTGCTGTAGTTACAGAGCAAGAGAAGTGACACTTGAACTTGTGGTCACAGCCTTGTTTTCCTAGCCTTCAGGCTACTGCTTCCTCATATACAATACATAACTCTTTCATGTCTAGTCTGCCTTTCTTCCTCCTGGCTTCTCTCCAGTCCCTAAAGCTATCTAAATAGTCACAGGAGATGACTCTGTCATCCAGACTAATCTCTAAGGAGGCTGGACGATTGTTTTATATCCTAATGAGCTAGCTTGTAAAACTTACGCTTCCTGTCTTTTCTTGGCGTGTTTTCCCCATCACAACTCTTTTAAAAGTGAATTCCCCCCGACTCCAAAAACATTCTTTGGGAGTGCTGCTGGAGCGTCAGATGAACAAAGAGACGATGACAGAAGAAGTGAGCTGAGGTAAGGGCAAGTCACCGGGAAAGGGTTGCTGCTTGTGTCAAAAGTTAGAGATACTGGCCTAAAATGTCCATAGTTGGGCAATAAGCCATTTTTGAACAAAGGGCCAGTTAAATATCTTCAAGCTGTGAAAATACAAATGGGTAGAGACACTGTTTAGCCCAACACTTGTGAACACAGACAGCCTTTGCATTTGGATTGACTTTAGAGTATTATTTAGCAGTTATATATAACTGCCATATTTAAGCTCTGGACTACTTTCTCATATTTTTGTCCTGGTATTTATATTGCTGCTGTGATGTTTTATTGTCCCTAAAAGCTTGGCTTAAAACAGCTTGTCACCATTTGAGCACAATTAACATAATAAGCATCTAATATTGAGAGCCATTACAAAGGGGGCTATTAAATGACAGAGGTGGTAACCACAAAATGACTCAGCAGACACAGATGGAGTATGCACACACACTGGAGTAATTAAATCTTTCAGTACAGTGAGCAGTAATATAGCTAGAATCATGTCCTGACATGTACCCTGACCTCAGCAGGGAGGGAAGCAGCCTGAGGCATTGATCCAGATTTTAATAAGCTGTAACTGTATTGCGCTGCACTGCCTACAACCTGCTTCTGAGAACCATTATTTTAGTTAGCGAGAAAGATACTCGGAAATCCTTCACTTTTCAAAGGTAGCCACCTATAACGAAGGTACAAACACACACACGTCTCCTCACAGATTGGTGTGTGACTAGCACCCGCTGCATTTGAAATAAGCTGTCTTTTGGACTGCCTCCTCCAGCTCCAGCACAATGTGCAACATAAAAGGCAGCCACTTCAGAGAGCGTGTTGAGCTTTCAACTTCGGCATGCGCCTTCTGAGACCTCCACTCACTGTCAGAGCACTCAGAACAAAGCACAGCATCCACACAGCAGCCGCTGGAAACATTAAGTTTCAATGTGAGTGTGTGTGTGTGTGCTCGCACGAGTGTGCAAAAAAGGCAGTGGGGTTGGCACACTGCATAAATGCTGAGAGATATTGTTTCATAAGGCTGCTGGCACTGACTTGGCTTACTCGTATTTGTGTCCAAGTGCCATTAGACACATTGTGTTAGAGCAGCCATACAATGATGAATAACTTTGCAACAATCACATACAGATGTGCTATCTCTATGCTGCAGCGATTCTTCAAGCACGGCAAAACTGATGAAAGACTGTTCTGTAAAAAATAAATAAATAATAGTACAGCCCCCACGCTGAAATGCTCTTTGTTTCCCTATGGTCAGTTGAAGTACAAAATTGCCATGGCAAAGCCTGAAAGCAAAAATGACTAAGAATACTACAAACACACCTAACTAAACTGCAGTCCATGCTCACTCAATCTAATTTGTCTCTTTTGCTTTTATGTCGTCCTTGGACAGAATGCAAACACTTCTTCAAAGCGAGCATTTGACCCATGTTCTAGCTTTCTCTACCACACACACACACACACACACACACTCTGTACCCTGAGCCAACACACTCTTTTTAAATCTCCTTGAAGATGGACACATCAAAGACATCCGTTGGCAGCAGTGACCTGGTCTGACCACTATGACTGGAACCTAGTTTCTTTAAACAAGCACTTCTCCAAGCTGTGATTCTGCAGGTCACCTGCTTCATCGCAGCCTGGGGGGAAAGAGAGGATGAAGAGAACGAGGGAAAGGGGTGGGGGCGGGTGTGAGTGCGTTTTTTTCCCCTCTTCTCGCACCTGGAGCGATGCAGTTTCCTTTGCGCTGCTCATGTTTCTCTACTCACATCTTTTTTAGACGCCCCTTCTCCTCTGTTCACCCTCTCTTCGCCTCATCTGGGCAGCATTAGCGGGGCGACTGACTCATGTGACGCTGATAGGCGATCAGCATCAGAAGTGTGCCAATGGAAAATTCTACTCTGAACCCCTTAAACAAGGTTACAGCAATACTGCCACCTGGCCTCATAGCAGTTTCTTGGAGACGGAGGTGGTTGAAGGGATGCCTCGAAGGATAGGGGAAGCTAAAGAAGAGTTAAAGATGCAGCACTTTCTCCAAACACAGTGTTCAGAGAGTGGTGGAGTGAGCAGACACGAGGTGGGTCCTAACCTGTCACTCAGGTTGATGCATTAATCTGTTGACAAGCCCAGCTGCTTCCACAGCTCAAGCCTCCCCCCTCCCCAGTGCAAACGAGCCTTCCTGGCTCAGAGCAAATTAGCCGTCCTCTCCAGTCAGAGCTGCTTGACTCAGATCTATGGGCTTAGCTGTTACCTGAGGCAAGTCAGGCCAAGAGGCCGCCTCCCTCCCAGACTGCTCCCCTAAATTACAGCCTTGCTTGGTTCATAGTGCCTGAGGCCATGTTTGTGTGTACAAATGCAGTGGCCAACTTGTTGCTTTACACATCATAACACACACACAGAAAAACACAGGAAGATACACGGGGCAGATTTTTGTCCACTTATCTTCGAGCAGGCTGTTGCAAGATTAACAGTTTCAGTGGCCTTTGACGTCCTCCGCCTGCAGACAAAACTGTATGCTGTAATTATCCTGTAATATGCCTGCAAACATTAAACGAGCTTAGCTCTGATATATGTTCCTAAAGAAGCCTTAGGCCAAAGCTTCCAAGACTAGACGTGTGTAAGTGCATCACATTGTAAACTGTTTATATTTATCCTCAGTTAGGGGCCTGTAATGTTGGAAATCTGCAGCTTCAGTGGAAAAGAAATTTGATTTTGTGCAGATGTTCTGCCAATTCTGTGTTCAAATGTTAGTTTGTTTTAACAGTTTTCTACAGCGAAGACATAGTGGTTAATTTCTGGCACAGCACTTGTGACAGTTGAGCAAATGGCATGTTTAGTTCCTCTTGAGTCATTCGGCCATTCTAGCTATCACTTGGTGATGATAAATGCTGTCACTATTAGTAAGCCACGTATGAAATGTTTGTGTTTCACTTCAGATAATGCTGTTGTAGTTACCACAGGAGCAGGAGCCACATGGATTTCAGTGCATATCGCATGATTTATTATAGATCACTGATAATCACAGCAAATAACACATCAGCAAATATTTAATGACTCCACCTACTTGATATATCATGTTCACTAGTACTTTGCACCAACAGTATGACACATAATGATACATAATCACTCCAGCAGTATTCTTATCTCTCACTGTACACCAGTGATTAGCATGCAATATAAGACAAATTATGTTATGTTAAACAAGAATCAAACCATATATACTGTAAACTTTGCAATTTCTTCTTCTCTGCTTTTTCCTTGCTGCCATAAGTGTAGGTGTGATGGGTTTTTTTTGGGGGGGGGGGGGTTATTTCTATGTCTAAACCACAGTAGGAAATGAAACTTGCATATAGTGCATGACAATTGATTGGAAGGAAAACGTCACATTAGACTCAAAATTGTGAAAGATGACTGTGTCTACTGTGATGTCACTCATTTAGTTTTTTGAATTTCATATTATATAGCAGTGGTGGGGGAACTCCAAGCCTCAAAGGCCGGAGGTCTGCAGGTTTTAGATGTGTCCTTGATCCAACACAGCTGATTTAAATGGCTAAATTTGCTCCTCAACATGTCTTGAAGTTCTCTGTATTTAGAAAAGAAAAGTGATGTATCAGCTAATACTAGCACTGGCTAGCTAGCTTGATTAACAAGGTGTCTGATGGTCAGGCTTTTTTCTTTCTTTAGTCATTCATAAATAATTTATAATCATACAGGAATATGTACATGCATACACACAGAAAGGATCTAAAGTGAAATGAAAAGTAACCACCACAGCACAGCTTAACTAAAAAAAAGCTTTTTCATATTTTGCTTGCTAATGCTGTGTTTAATGCATTCGCACACACACGCGTTGTTGTCTTCTTCCTCTATAATTCTCTGTCTCCCTGAAGATTTCCCCCTTTTCCTCCTTTCACCACTTCTTGCCAGTAACTCTACTCTCCCTCTGTTTGTTGCAATTGTTTTAGTCCCACTCCCAGATGAGTGCTGAGAGATTAATTAATGCAAGCAGAGCTCAGAGAGCTTTTCTCAGGAAAGGCACACTTTGGGGATGTATCCGCTTAGAATAAGAACAAACAAATTTGTCTTCCCTTTGTTGAAAAAAATCATAAAAATGCAGGCAAAGCAGAAATAATAACTCGCTTCTTTGGTTGTGGAGGGCAGCGGGCCCTCCACTGATGGGGCCAACTTGGCTGCTTCATTTAGGCCCAACCACAGTTTCACTGAACGTTTTCTTAGCAACTTTAAAGTTAACCTCAATGTTTTCACCTTCAGTTGGGGGAAGTCCCAATTTGAAGCCTTTTAGATTAATTCTTTTTTTTTAGCCTTGCTATCCTGGCTGCAGAAAGCGCATTTGCTGACAAAGGAAGGATCTAACATTAAACCACATGTGAACAGATATCTTCCTTTCTGACACATAACATGACCAAGTTTTACAAAATAGGCTTCGTGTTTTATTCAGTGTGACCCAAAGGGAGTGACTGATCGCATAAACTGAGCAGAAAAGTGTTTACAGAGGTCAAAACAGAAAGCAGTGCTGCCATAGACTTATATAGGACTAGAAGTCTTTTTGCAACCATAGCTACTGCCATCCAGTGGCCTTCAGATAGGTTTATGACACTTTTGCATTGGTTTCATTTTCCCAGCCCACAAGCTACTTCCATGTTTTACACTGTCTACGAGACTGACTCCCATTGCCTGCACAGAAAAGGTCATGGAAATACATACCGGATGACTGTGGCTGACGCTTTCAAAACAGCAAGTACTCCCTATTATTAAAGTTAGCCTCTTGAATAGACCAGCTTATAAAGCCACATAACATCAGGTAAAACTCCACCTGCAGTAGCTGCTATAATGCTAGAAAATTGTTTGACTAAGATGATAATAAATATATAAGATAATGAATATATAACAAGGAACCACGCTAAAAACCATTAAGTCTGTATAGGTCACATGTCATCATTATTTATAGCAATAAACAAAAGTATTAGTCAACACATATATAGTCAGAGCTAATTTGTTTCACGATGACAGTGATTAACCATCCACTCAAAAGCGATTGCCCATGACCCTTAACCAAATACAGTATGTTGACAAGTCCAGCATAGATACGACTTGTTGTTATAGCAACACATTTTGCTATCTCGACTGACTGAGTGACTCACAGTGAGGTCAAAGTTGTCTTAAAGCCTATATTCAAAACAAAATGTCATCACTTGACTTAGTAAGAGCCTCTATATGGTTTACAATGACAGGAAAATAAACCTACAAAAGACACAGCTTCAGCAAAAAGAAAGTGAAATGGCAAAAGAAACCTTGACTTGAAAAAAGAAACCCGTACCAATAGTTTCACTACACTGAAACTCATTTCAGTTTATCTCACTTTCTGTCTTATTTTCCATTCTGCACCTTCATTTGCTTATAGAGGCTGCTGTCAGTGCTGGCACAAAAGTGCCAGATCTTGCAATTTAACTGGAAATGTCAGCAAATTGAAAAAGAAAAGGAGGGGGGTAACAACGATATAAGAAAGAGGGAAAAATGAGACAGATACGAGTAGAAAGATGTCACAAAAAGAGACAGAAAGAGTGCATCTGTATAGTCAGTGTTCTTGAGCTCTGGTGTCTTTGATGTCGGCCGAGTAGTGCCCACATGTCCAGCCCCTCTTTGCCAGGAAATTACAACTACGTCCCCCCGGAGCCCTGCTGACTGGCGGGAAAAAAACACTCTGTTTGATGTTCTAAAGAGAGATCTCCAATGCAATTTAGCCTTTCATCTGTTCTCGTCTCTTTTGTCTGTGATTCATCCAGACTTTAAAAGATACCAACATTTTCACAAGTCAGAAGTGATGTTATATTGCTTCATAGAAAACACGTATTTGTGATAAAAAGAGGGAACAGAAAAACAGAAGACATGTGGAACCCGCCACAATCATCAGACCGTAAGTGATGATAATTTGAAAAATTATTTCATCTCTATTGAATTATAATGTTTTTGCTGATAAACAAAATCCTATGAAAGTTTATTTAGCAGTAGTTGTGCAGCTTTGAATCTTGATTCAATATTGGTAAGACTATTTATAAGAGAAAGTGATTTGCTGACTGTACTTCCTCTAAACTCAAGAGCAGGGACAGTTGGAAGAAAAAAATGGACGTAGCTGGCTTGTGAAGTCAAGTTTTGAAACCGTGATTGCAAAAATAGCCGAATGTGATGAGAAGAGGCGGGTCTGACTGTTAAATCACTCACCCATTGGCTAACAACTCCTTGATAATACCTTAGTCGATACCTTGTTATTCAATATGACCTAAAACGAGTGACTGAGCTTAGCAGGAAAGTATTTACAGAGGTTACGACTGGAAGTCTTTTTTGTAACCACAGCTATCGCCACCTGGTGGCCTTCACAGAATGTAAATTTAATAAATAATAATAATGGATTGGATTTATATAGCGCTTTTCAAGGAACCCAAAGCGCTTTACGATACCACTATTCATTCACTCTCACATCCACACACTGGTGGAGGCAGCTACGGTTGTAGCCACAGCTGCCCTGGGGCAGACTGACAGAAGCCAGGCTGCCATATCGCGCCATCGGCCCCTCTGGCCAACACCAGTAGGCGATAGGTGAAGTGTCTTGCCCAAGGACACAACGACCAGGACAGAGAGCCCGGGGATCAAACCGGCGACCTTCTGGTTACAGATGCGATTCCCAACCCCCTGAGCCACGGTCGCCTAATTTAAAGCACTTTCGCATTGGCTTCATGTTTACCAGCCATCTCTATATTTTATAACTGTTCAGTCTATCAGTGCTCATTACCCATAGATGGCTCCTTAGGCAATGTAACATCACCCACTGGTTTTTGGACCACAAAAGCCAAAAGCAAGCTGGCCCTGAGAGGTCAAACATACTGCATCTTAAG
Organism: Aulonocara sp. 'chitande type north' Nkhata Bay; assembly: GCF_057382095.1. NCBI lineage: Eukaryota > Metazoa > Chordata > Actinopteri > Cichliformes > Cichlidae > Aulonocara > Aulonocara sp. 'chitande type north' Nkhata Bay. The sequence goes on along the minus strand of NC_141362.1, from coordinate 31,911,240 downwards.
AAGATGCCAACAAACAGAAAGGACAAAAAATACAACGGAAACAGAAAAAAGCCACAAAATCTCAGAGAAAACCCTCATAAAACACAACAGTAGTGTTTTTGGGGAGAGAATAACGTGCCAGAGCAGCTCTGACGCGACAAGTACACAGTAACAGTATTATATGAAGTGAATCCTCTCCTTCTTTTAAGCACATTTCAATGCAGTGCAGCACAAAATTCATCATCTAGGACAGTTTCTCAGTTCAGCTGAGCTCAGCGAACCATATTATTTGTCACACAGGCCAAAGTTCACCTCCAATCAACTGCCATGAAGGTGGAAAACAGCCCCAGACTTTTTAAGGGAGAATAAAAATAGAAGAAAAGTATTTGACTTAAACCTGAAAACCAATCAGAAACACAGCTCAAGTAAATGATGACGTTGCTTTTATATCTTTATATTAGTCACAGGAGAAATGGATCTTCATCAGCTGGTGTTTCTCAGGTCAAACTCAAACATTGATATTGACACATGGTGCTAGATTTTTTAAGAGCCACTGAAAATCAGCTGAATCCTGCAGATTTATTGTCAAACTTAAGATTGTATATGCGGCTCTAAATGTTCTGCCTTCACTGTAATGAGCTGACCCTGGTAATTGTGAGACAGCCGTTAAGTTAAAAATACAGCTCTCCTTTTCCCTTCCACCCTTTCAACATGTACAGTTGTTTTTTTCCACAGAGCCTATGTTTGGACCATCACTCAGCTGATCTGCCAGGATACTCAGTATCCAACATCTGTCTTATTTCTGTTGGCACTGGGACTCTGGACAGGGCTTCATTTCAGATTTTATACCCAAACCAAAAACAGAAACTGGCTCCTTGAGATTCATAAGTCATCAAGGATGGATTCAGGCAGGCACAAACAGCTGTTTTGCGTTGCCCTTCATTTGCTCTGACTTTTATTAATCAGCTCTTGGTGATTTATGATACAGTATCAGTCCTGAATGAGAAAGGAATACTTATAGACGGCAGACGCAGCTGGGGGTGTTTTTCCTAGCACCAGGTCAGATTAATGTTTAACAGGCTGTCGTTTGGCTAAAGACTGTTTTTTTTTTTTTACTGTAGCACCAACCTGATCACTTGGTATTACCACCACATCCCACTGCTCTTTCTCTGCAAATAAAGACTGCTACATTCATTGCAAGACAAGCCAATGTGATAAAAGCAACAGTGAACTTTCATTTATATAGCAACAAGCACTGTTTAACCATCTTTTCTTTCAGTTTGGTTTGGTTTGGTTTATTTCTTTTTGCAGTCAAGTAAAATAAATAAATGTGACCAAAGCAGATGATCTGATTCTTTTGAAGAAAAGGGAACTTTTCATGACATGACCACAATGTCACCACCACAGCTAACAATGCTTTATTCTGAGACCCAAGTTTTTCTTTTCCCACTGGACCCTGAGCTGGCCTCACAAGAGTTAAGTGAATGTGAGCCAGGCTCTGGTTGACCCTGGAAGGCATTAAACCCATCCCCTCTGACTTTCCAAAGAGGAGCCTAAACAAACCCTAACCATAAAGCAGAATCCATCAACTAATAGTGGCCTTAGAGGTGAGACAGCTGCCTTTGACCTCAGCTGCTAAGAAGTCTCAAAACCCATGCACATATGAAAACAAACAGTACCTGCAAGCCCAAAAAAACCACCTCGAGAGCATAAGCCATGCTGTCACACCAGCATGGGGCTTTTGATGACTGTAAGCTTGACCCACAACACTGCACTCTGAAATTTTAGAGACAGCGACAGTGGTGTCTCAGCCCCTTTGATTTGTGACTTTGACGCCCACGAGCTTACCTAGCATGTTTTGGGGTGGCGGTGAGAGGGGGTTAGACTAATTAAAATGATGAATTACTTGTCATAAGATGCATTACAGTTGGATAAAGATACAGCTTGTACAACCTGAAAATCTGGGTGGTTTGTTACTCAGAACCTAAGTCATCCTTGGAAACTCTTTGGAAAACCACATCAATGAACCACAGGACAGGCGAAGTGCAGAAGAGCAAAGGCTGAGGAGCCTTAGAAGGAGTTAGTGTAGCTAGCAACTGTAACAGAAGGAATATTTTAATATTGCACTGTTGATCACCAGTTAGTGGCCAATCTGATTATATTGGGCTACTAGAAATAGTAGCTGCCATCTGAGCCTCACTCCTTCACCTGTTGCCGCACGAATCCGGGCCTTTGGTCACCTGACTTCCCTAGCTGTTACAGAGATCACCTGTAGATCATTTCCTCTGAAGTCTTCCATCGATTAGCTGCAGAAGCCTCCTATAGAGAATCACATGACGGCGTTTCATCAGAAATCCCGGGCCTGGGTGAGCAGCTGATACCTTTATAGTGTTTTTACGGGCTACATTTACATTTTACTTTGTTTTCTCTGCTTTGTTGTTTTTGCTTTGCTTTACCTGCTGCCCTCTTTGGTTCATTCTTTGGTTTCATTTCACCCATTTCATTTCAGCCGGCTGGGCAGTAATATTAGTTTGAGAGTCGGCACAGCCGTCTTGGATTTTTGCAGTGACCCAGAACGTTTGATCTTTGTGCATTGCTCTGGCTTTTTAAGTTTCCTGTTAATGTTCATTTGATGTATTAAATTATTTTATTAGAGCAGTTTGTGTGTCTGACAACCTCACAGAGCTTTTAGTTATCTGCTCTAAGCTGGAGATTTAATTTGTTTTGTGTTTGTACATTTGGTTTCTGAATGATTGTTTCATCTGTAAATTTTCGTTTTTGCGTTACACCACTGGAAGCTGCAGAACCCCACTGTGTTTCTGCAGCATGGTTAACCACAGAGGGTGTATTTGATATTTGTTTTGCATACATTAATAACTTGTGTTCCTTTGTATTCTAAAGCTGAAAGCCTAAAGTGGAGGTGACTGTGTGCCTTGGTAGTGGGACCTTCCCTGTGCCGTGATTATTTATGCACCCCTGGTTTGAGTGAGTGAGTGTGTAAAGGTGAGTTGCATGTGTGTACAGCAACAGGTGAGCGAGTCAGGGATGGCAGCTACTGTTTATAGCAGCCCAACATAATGTGATCAGTGATTAACAATGCAATATTAAAATATTTTTTATGCTATACTACGCTAACTTGTCAGACAAGACGAAGCATGTGTGAGACACCCATAGCTTCAGCCATTTAGGCCAGGAGTTTATTGAGGAGCTAGATTTAGTGTAAACCAACTGCAGACTGCTTGAAGGTGGACTGAAGATAAAAGTGGATTCCCTTGTAATCTCACAAGAATCCTGTGCCTTGCAAATTTAGCTTGTGTGAGATTTCACAACAAACAAAGTAAATAGCAGGTCTTTGAGAGTACTGATGACTGATGATCAAGCTTACAATATTTGACAAAGTGCATGTATATCATTATTACCTAAGCGGAAAAAACACCAGTCCATCCATAAATGAGTTGTATTTCTTCTAATTGTATATGATAGCACTGTGCGGTCAGGGGATTTGTTTTGACTTAGGCTCAACCTGAAACATATGGAACGCCATAATTTCTTGGCAGGCATAAGCCTGCCAAGAAATTATGCCTGACCTCTTCCTGTGGTTCTTTTGTTCAGAGAGGGCCTGAGAGGTATCAGGGGATTGCTTATCACTCTGACACAGGATGCCAGCAGGGGTTCATGGTTCAAGAGGGGAAGTGACAGTGTGGCACTTGTTTGTTTTCACATGGAATGAGGCGATATTGTGACACTCGGCTGTGCACTTCAGTGAAAACAGGAACAGCAGTGCTGTCCCCAAAGATTGTCAACTGTAATAAGTGGTACAATTGTCTTCTGCATATTTGTTAAGCTAGAACGTTTAGTTAAAGTTAGAGCTTTTTTGTTTCTGCTTTGTCTGCTAAGTACTTAACAGTGGGGAATGGGGGAGACAGGGTGATGTGTTGGTTTTGGGTGTACGAATGTGTATGGTGAGGGGATGTGGTTCTCGGGTCAGGCTTAGACACTTGCACAGGGGGGTTGATAATCTTACTCAGTCACAGGTGCATTTCCCTCGAGTATCTGTGGTTTTACACACAACTCTCACAGCTGTGCATGTTTGCGTTCACTCTGTACGACAAATACGGCAGCTGGCGGGGTTTCAGTAAGAGCAGTTGTGCAGTTATCGTGACCAAACTGATTTCTAGAGTTTGCGTTGAGATGCACAACTGGCTGCACAGAGCTGCTACTGTGCACTGGAGATATGGCCTTGAGTCGAATATTGTTATTCGGTTCTGAATGACCAGAATCAAAAATCTTCTTAACAAAATGTTTAGTGTCAGCATAATGTATCAAACACACTACAAGAAGCTGAAAAGAAGCTAAAAAAATCTATTTGATTTCATTTAGTAATGATTATTAAACTTTACTTATCCATAAAATAATGCAAAATGGATTCATTTAAAAAGCCTTTCAGACTGTCAGCCATTTAAGTGATTCAGTATAGTAGCAGGCACTGCAGGGGTGAGAGTCAACAATAAATACATAACCTACCAATAGCATGAAATGACAATAATCATTGTCATAAATATAAGAGTAAACGAATTAGTCATCCTTGAGGTAGTTTCAGTTCACATGCAGAAAATAAAAAAGGTGGAAGTCAGATCAAAAGCTAACCAAAACTGTCACATTATCTGTAGTAAAAAATTAAAATTAAAAAAGGCCCTTAGCTCATAAATCATAGTTGACTATGTTTGTCTTGTGACTGGTCTATGCAGAAACGAGAACAGAGTTTAAAATCTGGTCAAATGCCTCCACCCCTGTGAACTCTTGACTCTTGCAATCCATGTCCCCTCCAGACGTCAAGACTTGGAGGTCAGCTGTTTGACCTCACCCGCTTTAGGCTCAACGGGTTGATGGCCTGCCAGTGTCTCTGCCTGCTGCAAACTGACAGCTCTATCACGCCGAAGCTCACGAGCCAACAAGCAAGCAGAGGGGTTTCTCTCTGCGTTTCACAAGTCTGGATGAATTCGTGTCACAAAACGCTGACTGCTGTTGTGCCAGAAACATACATGCACACAGAAGCTCATAGTTGAAGACACGTTCACAGAGGGTTTGTGTGTTTGTGTGTGTCAGTGGAAGCATGTAACCCACAGAATATTAAAACAAGGCTGACTCTGGTGGTTCCACGAAAGGCTGTGCAGAAGGAGAATTGTGTGTGTCTGTGTCAAGAGGTCCTGTGATGCTGAACAATGGTTCCTCTTCATCTGGTCATGTGGTGTTTGTGTGCGTGTATGTGTGTGTCTGTGTGTGCACGTGGGATTTTGTATGGAACTGTCTGAAAGTGTGTGTGGTGTGTGGTGTATGTGTGTGGAGTGGGACGGGGGGGGTGTTGGGTGGGGGGAGGGGGGGTGGTCCTTGCGGTACAGCTTAGTCACATGAAAATAGTGCTAATGAGCAAGTACTGTTCACAGTTGGCACGAGTGGTCAAACCTCTGCACACACACACACACACACATTAGAAACTGGCATAAATAATGACAGTGTGCAAGATTTAAATCAGGCCTCATGGAGTAGGTTCATCCTGTTAACGTGACAGAGATTACAACTTTCGTGAAGTTTTCTGCACACAGAGAAATTGAATGTGCAGCAAGTATCTGATCATTTAAAGGTGTAATTAGCAATTATTGTGGAGAACTAGGGCGGTACAGTGGCTAGCACTGTCACCTCTGGCAGCTGGGGCACGTCTAGTGGAGTCTGCATGGTCTGCTTGTGGCAGCGTGGGTACTCTGGCTTCCTCCCACAGTCCAAAAATATGCAACGTCCATACGGCTTTCGCTTTCCCACCCCCCCTGAATGCCTTGGCTCCAATACTGCCTGCCTAATCCTAACCCAGATTTAACAGGAATCTGTAAATCAACTCTATCTCAAGAATTGAGGAAAGTATCATGAGTTATTGACATATATTCATGAGCACACCAACTTAGTGTGGCGCAAGAAGGGGACAAAGTCAACTTAACACCAGTGTTGGAGAATAACTGAATACATGTACCGGCGTTATGTATTTAAAATACAAAATATGAGTAACTGTATTCTGTTACAGTTACCATTTAAAAAGGGGATAATTAGAATACAGTTACTTTGTTGAAATAAACAGATTACACAGCGGTCTTTTCCAGTTTCATATGTTAAGCTATCCCCTCTCTAATTTTGGTAATTCCACACATTGCTGGAAACCCAAACAAAACACGAAATTAGAGGCTCTAATGTAAGCGTCATGTTAATGTTAGTGGCGTCAGTTACACAAAGGACCTGAAGCCATCACAACAGAGCCAGCAGTGCACGAGCAGGAGTGCATTTCTTACTTGGAAATTCCAATACCACTTCACATTCAAAGAAGAAAGGGATGGGAGAAATCTGACCGTCCAATGCAAACTCTGTTTACCAGCAAACAAGCTGCTCTCAGCGTCAAAAGACTCCACCTCCAACCTAAACAAACATCTGGAAGTGAGTTCTTTTTTTAAAACTAACATTAGCCTACTGCTACTACCTTGTTTTAGTTTGGGTAGCTACCTAGGTTATGTGCCACTTAAGTATTTTCAGTATTTAGTGATTTATTACTATTACTGAAGGCTACTTGCCACCGAGCTAACATTGTTAGCTAGTGTTAGCTGAGGTTGGTAAATAGATTGCAGACTGTTAGGCTACGTTGACACTGCAGGCAAAAGCGCATCAAGTCCAACTTTTCTGTCCCTATGCGACTCATATCCGATCATGGTATGACAGTGAGAACAGCACAAATCCGATACATATGAAGCGACCTGGGTCACTTTATCAGCGTCAGAGAAGCGACTGAGAAGACATCGCGAACGCTTCCTGGCCATCCAGTGTGGATGTTGGGAAGACAACGTTGGAGAAACTTTAACATTTTATTTGTACTGTATAATCTGCAGATTCTGACAGAAATCGGCAACTATCCTTTGAAGCGCCGCTCCTCTAAAACAGCAATAAGGATCATTATTAGGCCATATGTAAATAACTAAATAACTTAAAGCAAAATTGGAAAACGTAAAGTTTGAAACAAGTCTTTATATTAAGGACCATCAGTCAAACAATACTGTTGTTCTGGGTCTAAACAGAGCGCGTTGTGTGTGACGTCTTCTTTTGTGCATGCGGCCACTTTGAGGGTTCACGCTAGAGCGCGTTTGCTGTCGCATTTTATTTGTAGTGTGAACAAGCAGACAAAAAAAATCGGATTTGATCAAAAAATCAGAATTGAGCATTAAGACCTGCAGTGTGAACGTAGCCTTAGACTTGATGGATAGCATTAACAACCTGCTAGCTGCAAATAATGAACTATGAACTAACCTCAGCTAACGCTAGCTAACAATGTTAGCTCGGTGGCAAGTGGCCTTCAGTAATTGTAATAAATGACGTAGCAATAGTACATTCATGAAGTTGCAAAAAGCATGACAATATATTCAGTAATCCAAAGTATTCAGAATACGTTACTCACATTGAGTAACTTAACAGAATATGTTACAAGCCACATTTTGGGCCCTGTATTCTGCAAACTGTAGTTGAATACTTTTTTTAAATAACCTTTGCAACACTGCATAACACACAATGGTGGTGGTGGTGACCAAGAACTTGAAAGCTTTAATGTTAAAAAGGAAAACCCAACAACGGAAAACTGGGAATTGTACTCAGGGAATATTTACTTCAAAACTGTACCAATCACCAAGAAGGCATTCAAGTCTTACTGCTTCACAGAGATGCGGTTCAGATCATTAAGGAGTTGTTTTATTGAAAATGATTAAAAACACCAAATAAAAGAGCTGTTAGTCCATTCACACATATGCTTTTAAACATCAGCTCAGAGCTGTGGCCTACCAGTGAGCGTAGGGGTTGCCAAGAGAAGAGCAGTCCAAAGAACCACCCGATTCACACTTGCATTTCACCTCCTACACACATTCACATTTAGGTGCAGCTCAGACAAGAGTGAATAAATAACCACAGCACACAGAAGTGCAGTGCTGTGAGAAGTATTTTTTCCATCTTGATTTCTTAGTTTTTTTATATTTTTGTTACAGATCAAGGTTTCAGATCATCAAACATGTTTTAATCTTAGTCAATGACAAACAAAGTAAATATAAAATGCAGTTTTTCAATGATTTTGATATTTATTTACTGCCAGACGTGTTGAATCAAGATATCACTTAAAAAGCCTGTCTGACAAAGTGAAGTAGGCTGAATGATCTCAACACATCAGACCACGATCTTAAAGAAAAACAGCTGAGAAACAAAATCATTGACATTTAGTCAGTCTGCAAAGGGTTACAACGTCAATTTTAAGACTCTGGGACTCTAGTAAACCCCGCTGAGACCTATTAACCACAAATGGAGAGAACTTGGAACAGTGGCGAACACTTACTCCTTCATAACTCCAAGAGCATATCAACAACCCACCCAGGAGGTCCCAAAAAACACCAGAACAACATCTAACAAAAACTGAAGGCCTCACTTGCCTCAGTTAAGTTCAGTGTTCATGATTCAAAAATAAGAAAGAGATGGGGCATAAATGGCATCCATGGTTAAGTTACAAGGAGAAAACCACTGCTGACCAAAAAGGCTTGTCTCAAGTTACTCTTACTCAGGTTATCTTTGTCAAACTTTAAAGTTATTTAATGATCTGAAGCATGTAAGTGTGACAAATATGCACCTAAAACCCCAGAAATCAGGAACGGGAACCCACCACCAAAGGTACCCAACCACTTTAGCGTCTCGGCTTCTGAATGAGATAAGACACAAGTTATTAATATGTCCCGAACAAAAGGAAACTCATCAAATACACTTTTTCTGTTGTTAACCCTACTGCTGAAACACACTGGTGATCTGCAGCTGTAAAAAGGAGCCTCCTGTCATGGTCCTGGGTCGTGCGACCCAGTGTTTTGTGTTTTAGCCTATTTTGATGTTTATTCTTTGTTTAGGGTCACTAAGGCAGTCCAGCCATTTGTACATATTACCCGTGTATTAAGTCTCCCTTGCCCTTCGTGTGTTTATGTCTGCGTGTCTTATATTGTCAAGTCCATGCTGTCGGTTATGTCATCTCCCCTGTACTACGTCTCCCCGGTTCATGTGTCTTGTCTAATCTCCATGTTTCCTGTTTTACTTTGAAAGTCTGTATTCACGGTCAGTGTATTCAGTTTCACTCCTTCTGTCCTGTCGTTAAGTTCATGTGTGTCAGCTGTGTTCCCATGTGTGGCCACTTCCCCTGATCATCCCTCATGTGTATTTAGTCTCTGTGTTTCATACAGTCTGTCTCGCGTCGTCTGTGTTACCACCTCCTGTGTTCTGTACCTCCAGCCATAGTCTTTCCTTAGTTTTGCCCAGTTTAGGTTTTCTGTTGAGTACTACACGTATGCTGCCCTCATTCTGTTTTTGTTCTTTTCATCAGCCATAATAAAAGGCTCGTTTGTTGGAATCCACTCCTGCATCCTCGTTTGTGTTCGCACCTGGGTCCACCACACACCTTTCCGCACGGTCTGCCTCCGCAGACCTTGACACCTCCTTCCAGTGGTGTAGGACAAATTAAAAGGCAGTTGCATAAGTCAAAACAACCACTCAAAAACAAAGTACAGGAACTAAATTTGAACTAAATTGGCTTCAGTTTAGAGCAAAACAAACCAAATATTAGTAGTGCGAGATGATTAACCATACACCATTTACTCTAAAGTCAACAACAGTTTAATATGTTGAAATTGAAGCAAACTTTCATGTACAATATGCATACATATGGCCCATATGTAATTCTAAAAGAGGACTCAAAGACCCGACAAATTACACCAAGTCTAAGAAAACATTTAGGGTCACCAATTAAATGGAAGCCCGCTGTGACTGAAGCAAAAAGCTGACTATAAAGCTAGCTGGTGCCCAGACCGTTAGGAAAATGGTAAAGGATTGTTTTCAAGGACACAAACCAAATGATGGGAGATGAACAATAAAATTAACCAACAGCGCAAAAGAACCAGTATGCCAACAATATGTGAATCTGTGGCTTCCAAGAGTATAAAAATCCACAGTGAACTTCTACAAGACCATGAGCAGCAACAATGTAACCACTGTAACCAGCGGATGCATAAACGAGACTCTTACCTGCAACAGCTATGCAAATCAGGTGAGTAGACACCTCAGCATCAGGAGAGCTAGAGAGAGCTAGAAGCTCTAATGGCAGCTGCCATTTATAATGTGACCACACTGGCAACCCATCAAGCAAATCAGCAGTGTAACACTAAACTAAATATTCATTCTTCTCACATTAACAACTTGTTTGCTCATGTAGACCACAGTGTCCTAAGAGTAAGGCTTCAGGCACATAGGCCTTAGAGACCTGCTGACAACCAGCTGAGGGAAAAATGTGTATCCCCCAATCAGCTGCAAGTGGTTGCTGCCAGTTCCTGTGGAGTTGATTGCTAAAGACCCATTCATGCAAGCCAGAGACTGGTCAGTGAACCCCTAGTAATCACTTGCCGACTGGTCATAGTGTATTCTATGACCAGTCAGCAAGATTTTGCTGTCAGTCGGTAGGTGAAATCGGTCACAAAGATGTATAAGGTTGTGCTCCAGAAACCCTGCAATTGCTTTGGTCACTAGCAGATTGAGACACTCATTTGTGGTTTGCATGGAAGATGCAAACTTGTCTGCAAACACTTGCAAATTACTTTCCAAGTTATAATGAAATGTGTGTGTGAAATATGCACAAACAGAAACAGTTTACCTTCAAAGTTAAAATTAAGCCTTTTTTAAATGTGTTGGTTGCAGGATGCTAACAACCAAAGCAATCCCAAGGTTCAGCATCCTCTTTGCACCCGATTTTACCTGTTGGTAGCCAGCAAACTCATGCTGTCACTTGTGAACTGGTTGGGAATACACACAAGTGGAGGTCACCAAGGGTCACCAGTGGGCTTCTAGTGCAGTTTGACCAAGACCTAAAGATAGAACTACCACACCTGACTTGTTCATCATGTTTGTTTTTAGTGACTGGATCATACTGGTTCCAGGTTTTGCGAGATATTTTAATATTCCACAATACATGGATTTCTACAGAAAGCATTTGGGTTTTTATTCATGCATTGGAAGAAATGGCAAACTAATTTCCAACAGGTCTTCAGTAATAAATTTAAATGATTTACTGCTTTTGTAGACATAAGGTCCAAGAAGATTACACAGCTAGAACAAAGTTAGTACTCGAACACTGCAGATAAATCTCTTGACTTGTCTTCTTCCACTGCTTTAAAAACTTTCCTTTCTCATAGGCTTTTTATTGTCTTTTTTTTTTTCTGGTGCCATTTTTATTGTTTGACCTTTCTTAGGAAGGTTGCAGATGCATTAAAAAAAACAGAAACAGTCACACACATGCACTTACACAACCACTAATTTGGACATAAAGGTGTTGAGATATATTCACATGTGAATCGCAGTACACTTACACACATACAGAGAGTTAAGGGCCTTTAGTGCCAGCCAGTAATCACAGTCTCATTAGGACTTTTGACAATAAGGAGGTGGTTTAAACTCTTAATCCTCTGTCACAGAGGGGAGCTTTTGCTGGCCACTGCCCAGCATCCAGGTGATGCATTATGAGAGTGCACTGGATGCTATGTGCTGTGCTGTATGACTGTATCTGGCATACAGAGTTTCTCATTGGAAACTAGCCAGCTGAGAGCATTTGGCAGAGCCCGCTGAGTCTTTGTGTGAAAACTTTCCTCAGCTAGAGAACTAAACACACTGTGTAATTGTTGTTCATGTCAGACACAATCTACTACGCTGTACGTTTATTGCAGCCAGATGAAGATGGATATCCATGTCTGAGTTTTTTGTTTTTTGGAAAACAAAGCATTTTATTTTGGCTCTTTTTTTTTTCTTTCTTCATTTGCTCTTCTTCTGCCTAATTAGAGAGTTAGATAAAAGCAGCCAGCATGACTCAAGGACCGCCATCTCATCCTGGCTTCTTTTGGTGGAGGGGATCCGCTTCTTTAATTACCGGTCTTCATCCATTCGTGTTTCACTCAAACTGCTCCATGGTCACATGATGGGGATTAGCCGCAACTTGTGGTCACGGTTGGTTGTTTGAAGATTACACAGCTTCTGAAGCACTGATCACACAAACACACCAACTAAAAAAACACTCCCCCCCCATCAGCTCTCATCAGCGTGTTCTGTCTGATGCAACACCGTTACATTTAAGAAATCAAGTTCATCAAAGTCTCGCTTTGTTTATGTTATCTATGTTTCAGTTATCAAAGATCATATTTAGGAATCTCACGCTGGTGCAAGATTAAAGAGTGGAAACTGTACCTAAAGCATCTTCCTATCAATATATGTTTCTGATTTTATGTATGCAAACTTAAATGCAGCACTCTGGTCACTACTATAAGAATGATTGGTCTTTGGCAACATTTTTTTGATAATGAAAACCATGCAAATTTCCTACTGCCAGAGGGAGGACGTGCAGTGGAAACAGTAGATGAGCCCGAGGCAGCGAGTGATACATTACTGCCTGACCTTGAAGGACTGCTTCGTTGATATTGGGATAAAAAATAGTGCAATCAGTGCCACATGCTGCGAGGAGGGGAATGCATGCGGAGTGCAAATACATCACATTTCTGTGACACGATTGCCTAGAAGTTATGTTTCCGTTAAGAAATGGCGTGGTGTGGAGTTACTGCGTGTGAACGTACACATGTGCACTGAAACAGAAATGCAAAACAAGTGGATCAAAAACAAGAGTGAGTGAGGAAGGGGTATTAAAACCATATGTTTGGGGCAGTGCCATGTAGCTATTGGTGCCTCGAAGAGAAGGCAGAGTGTTTTTTTGGGGGGGGGGGGTTTGCAAGCCTGTGCGTTGGCTCAAGGTTTCAATTGGGCAGAGCAGTGACAAAGACTTAAAGGAGCAGAGATGCATGGGGGAGGATGGAGGCTTCGCAATCTGTGGGCATGGGGATGTGGAAATAAAAGTTTTACATCCCCAGCTATGTTTATAGCGGCATTTACTAGAGAGCAGGTGCGAGGCTTTTAAAATCTCCCTTCACTAGTAAAGTCGCATCAAAATGAATTGCAAAGTCAGTCTGGAGTTGAAGCGAGGGCAGTAGCAAGGGAAGACGAGGAGCGGGGAGCGGATGAGTAGTCGAGGAAGGGTAAGAGGCGATTGGAAGTAGAGCTGAGTTCACAAACCTGGCTGTTATTCTGCAAAAACTCTGGTTGTTTCTTTTTCTTTTTTTTTAATCTGACTTTACTGCACGGAGAACACATGCATGTGTATCTCTTCGCACACAAATCACTGAGGCGCGGAGAGAAAGGCACTCCCTCTCACGCAAAGAGCTGTGATTGTGTCAGTGCATCAGGCATTCTGCCAAAGGGAGGGGAGCCGGGGGTGGGGTGAAAAAAAAGTTTAGTGTGGAGGGGGAGGGGCACACAGGTGCTGAGCCTTAAGCCTGGGGGAGGAGTGGGGAGGGGGAAATTAGGGAGAGGCAAGTGGATGCATTAGGAAAGAGAATAAAAGAAGGAACCTTGTCCTTTGGGCTGTTATTGTCCTCCAAGGACGAGTAAGTTAGGGCAAGCGCACATTTTAACGACCCTATGCCAGACAGTGGCTTCAAACAGGACAAGAAGGAAAAAGAGCATGCAGAGGCCAGTGGCAGAAAAAGCTCAACGAGAATAGCGTGCCATCCGAATGTGTCAACAAAAGGAGCCTAAAAATGGTTTCTAAAGATATCCGAGCCATGCCATGACATATATTGGCTTCCATGAGCTGTTTCATAAAGTGAATCTGTGAGAGAAGCAGGGCTAACTTTTTTTTTCACACTGGTGCTCTCCTTCTTCTCTGTCTCCCACTGAAGAGCGCACAAACTAAATGAGCTTCTTTCAAAAGAGAGAGAAAAAAGAGTGTGTGTGTGTGGGGGGGCATGCTGGTAGGTTGTATTTGCTCAGCAGAATTTAATATGAGCGAGTTGGAGGCGCTTTTCTTCGGGGGCCAATTCCCTGAAGACACATCCATCTCTGGGAGATGGTTGGGAGGACAAAGGAGGGCTGCCCCCAAGGCTCTCTCCCACTCACTCACACACACTCACACACGTACAGAGCGCTGTCACGCACACAGATATCAACAGTTGCAAACGCACACATAGACACGCACATATTCACACAAGTGCAGTCAGACAGAGTCCGCCTTGTCTGACAACAACAGAAGAAGGAGGAGGGAGCTGGGCTGAGGAAGAGTTGAAAGGGACTGAGAGGTATAAGTAAATGGATGGACTAAAAGAGACGGCATTTATCAAAAAAAAAGGTAACATGCTAGATGCTGGAACCTGAAAGCAAAAAAGAGTTGATTTGGTGCAAATGGGTGAAGCAAAGAATGGAAGAAACCGAGCAGGAGAAAAAAACAAAGCCAGGGTGTAGTGTAATGCCCCGTGACAGCCCTGTCAGACTGAGGAAACAGCATGGAGACATGTTTATAAGTTAGAGTTGTGGCAGGCTCTCCAGGCACCTTCTGCTGAATCGGCTTATCCTCAGTAGCTGTCAGTCATCTCTGGCTTATGTCTGACAGCCCAGTTAACATGGTTACGTATTCCCTAAATTAACAGCAAACCTGCTATTTTTAAAAGCAGACTTTGATAATGAGTAAGCGAAAAAGTCCAAACACACGCTCCATCAAATGGACCCGAGAAACCTACCTCGCTCTGCGTCTTAAAGCCAACTGCAACCTATTATATAAATGTAATATGTAGTTTAGGGAATTGGATAATTGTGTTTTGGTTAGTTGGTATAAAAAGTCGCTTAATCACTCTAGTGTGAACCCCCCCCCCAGCCCTGTTTAGTTCATTTCCTGTTCCTGGCGAAGGCAATGAGGGATAATAAGCTCTACGCTACGCTGACTGCTCTCGATGATGTTGTCATGCAGTTTCTCTAATTCGCCAAACAGAGGAGAGCCATAGAGAAATGACAAGATACATGGCTGTCTCATGTAATCCCTCCAAGTTGTATGATGGATGAGATGGATGCAGAGTTCCTCCAGAGAAAACTAGGAAGAATGTGTTGAAAACATGTCATCAAAACCACAATGTGTGATGCAACCGAAAGGAGATTGCTCATCTTCTTGTCTGAAGTGATGGGTAGAGTGAAACACTAATCTGATGTGGTGTAGTGTAGTAAAAGCAGCAGTCCCCTTGAGGGATACTGGCAAGACAGGCTGTTCTCAGCGGAAACTTAAAAGAATCATATTCCCGGCCAGCGGGGTTTTACGACGGTGTCAGACAATTGGGACTGGTTGTGAAGGGAGATGAGTAGGAGTAAGTGCTGTCAGTCAATAAACCCTATATCCTACCAAGTCACATGTTCTCATTTTTGGTTCTTCATAAACAATGACAACAACCCGTAGCACACAAAGTGCCACTGAGGTTGTTAAATGTAAAAAAGAAAAACTCCAACAAAGCGTGATTACACAGAAACCAATAAAATGGTGGATGTGAGTGATTCATATTACAGTCGCGCTGCTTGAACCAAACTAAATGCGATTGCTACCGCAACTCTGCTGCGTCCTTCCGCCCTCCCCCCGCACCGCTCCCCTGAAATCATAAACAGATCCTCGGTTATTTCCCAAACTGTGCCGCTGCCTGGGTCACATTTACCCGGTCGCAGATAGCCATGACCAACCATATTACACACTTACCCAATTACCTAGTGAAACTGAGCAGGTGGTGGAGAAGGTGCACAATTCACATATACACATATATGTGACTCTACATGGGGTTAACATGAGGGTACAGGGGTCGTCAAGTGCGCAGAGAGTGCGAATGGATAGCGCACGGATAGCTGTGGCCTCTTCCCAGCTGGCTTTCAGCCATAGTACAGGTGCCTCACTGGATCACTACCCAGTCCTCTTTTACCCTACACACACATTACATATAGCTCTCCAGCTAGTGTAAGCTTCCACAACAGGTGCACTAAGTTAGCCTGCAGGCCCCAACACGCAAGGAAACAGATTGTTATTGTGGACCTTCTTTCCATCAGCTCCACTTTTTTTTTTTTTTTGGCTTTGCTTTTTCTCCCTTCTACCTCTTCCCAACATCCCCAGGGAGCAATCGAGAGGTCCAACCTGAATGTGTAACCTAATCCCAACTCTTATGTATTGTGCAAGGATGTTGAAAAGAAGAGTGGCAGGGGAGGAGGGAGGGGGGGGGAGAGATGGAGTATATGTTGCACATGCAGAGGATTTGAACAGTGTGTGTGTGTGTGTGTGTGTGTGTGTGCGTGTGTGTGTGTGTGTGTGTGTGTGTGTGTGTGCGTGTGTGTGCTTCAGCGCATGTGGTGTATTTTGGAAGCAGTTGACACATAATAAGTCCATGAAACGATTTGTTCCTAACCTGGGGCAGGCCCTGGCACAATCTGTCACAGGATTGGAAACTGTTCTTTCACTCAATAAGGTTGCAGTTCCTTCAAATGCCAGAAAAATGCCAATAAATGCCATCTGTGCATACAGTTTGTATGCATACGCATGTGCGTGGAGTTAAAGCTCTAGTGCCAAGTTTTTAAAAAAAGACCCACACACACTTAACACTGACATTCGCTGACTGCTCTCTCTACTGTTTTGCACAGGAAAACTTTGCAGCCTACTGCATTTCATTATGAGAAACCCAGATGTGCGTTTTGGCTGCCAGTGAATGTCTTCAGCTGTGTATGACACTGTTGTTGGCCTCCCTACACTGAGTGCAGACAGAGAAATTATGCCTCAGGGCAATACTTTCTGCTCTCTCCCTCTCACTCTCTGTGGCTCTCTTTCTCTGCCATTGCTGCCTCTTTAGCTGATCTCTCTCTCCTTTGTCTCCTTCTGTCACCGCTGTCTACTGACTCACATCGTTACCACCCTCTCACCTGGTTCATTTCTTATCTTTTTTTTTTTGTCCTCACCCTTTATCCTCATCTCATTTTTTCCTTCTTCCTTTTTTTGTTGCTCTGTCTCTCTCTGCCACTCTTATCATCATCGCCTGCTTGGAGAGATGAGGTTGGTCTGACCACTGATAGGTAGTCAGAGGGCATGTGGGAGCTGGCTCCAGAAAGTCTGCCCCTATACCTACTTTGACACTGTCTCTCTCTCTCTTCCCGTCATTCACACACACACATATGCACAAACACACACGCTCATTTACAGCTTGCATGGTGAACCATGAAGCATGTCAAATGTCATCTTACAAATTACTCAAAGGAATAACGAGGCTTCAAAGACAGCGAGGTACTGCTAGCATCTGTCAAGTCAAAAGCTTTATCAACTTAGTCACTGTTTTGCATGAGTAACACTTTACAAGCTCTCCAGTGTTGACACACGCAGT
The DNA here is from genome assembly GCF_057382095.1 of Aulonocara sp. 'chitande type north' Nkhata Bay. Classification (NCBI taxonomy): domain Eukaryota; kingdom Metazoa; phylum Chordata; class Actinopteri; order Cichliformes; family Cichlidae; genus Aulonocara; species Aulonocara sp. 'chitande type north' Nkhata Bay. The sequence continues at coordinate 31,893,907 of NC_141362.1, read as the reverse complement.
TAGAACATGACATGAGTAAGATCAGTACTTCTTGGTGTTTGTGCTGAGACATCACTAAACTGCCCAAAGCATAGTCACACAGTTCGATTCGTGGCTGGTGGAGGTGATGGGGGGCAGCTGTTGTAAGCCATTCACTCTCTTTCTCTTAGCCAATGTTTAATGTATCTCAGTGGGTAAGATGCAAAATTAAAAATGACTTCTGTTTTCTTTCTAATGCTCTTACTGATAATGGTAGTTATCAAGTAGTGCCATGAAATGCTCTGCTTGCTTCTTATAGTTCATTGTGACCTTAAAAACCCCTTAAAGTTGGATAGTTGTGTCACTCTGCCCTCTATCGATCAAAGTATGTCATTACGTAATGATTTTAACTTTAAACTTTCACTGATGTATTTTAAGCAAGACTTAAAATACACAGTTTTTGCAGAATAAAACACTCCTGAGCTGCAGCCAAAGGTTGTTTGCCTTTTACATTTATAAATGCTCACATTCACATATCCTCAACAGGTAGGATCATTTTGCACAAGCGCAACATGCAAAGGGTGAAATGCACCCGAATTCACCTAAGCCAAGCAGTGCTCTAGTAGTCTAATTGACCTCACTCAGACAGGTCACTTGTCATAGATCCTTTCGGGCTGCACACTGAATCGGTTTATACGCAGCTGACAGACCATCGTCTAGACAAAGAGCAGAACCCCTTCCTAGTATTGTTTGTTGGTTGTTAGCGGTGGGAGAAAAACAGGAAGAGAGCGTGACTAAGCCAGTGAAAGCCTCTGCCCAGGAGGGATAGAGGCTTCCTGCCTTTAGATGTTTCTTTTCACATGAGCTGACTGGCAGCCAGAGTGATTGTCTTACAGGTTGATGGTTTGTGTGATAAAACTGTGTGAGCTCAGAGCGCTCTCCACATTGTACTGCCGCTATTCAACCACATGGTGGCAGCACTGCTTTAAGAAACTTATATTTTTGCATTCAAGTACTATTTTTCAGTCCTTTCTCTCAAAAATGGTAAATAAATGGTAAATGGCCTGTATTTATATAGCGCTTTACTAGTCCCTAAGGACCCCAAAGCGCTTTACATATCCAGTCATCCAGCCATTCACGCACACATTCACACACTGGTGATGGCAGCTACATGTAGCCACAGCTGCCCTGGGGCGCACTGACAGAATGACAGACAAAAATGTTTAATTCCAATAATCACTTCTATACTGTGCACACTGTGGCTGCCCCACCCAGAGCCTGATTCTGCTGGAGGTTTCTTCCTGTTAAAAGGGAGTTTTTCCTCCACACTGTCACCAAGTGCTTGGTCATAAGGGGGTCATGAGAAAGTTTAGGTTTTCTGTCTACTATTGTAGGGTTTTTACCTTATTTTGCACTGTTGTTGTGATTTGGTGCTGTATAAATACAACTGAATTGAACTAAAACTAAACTTAACAAGGAAAAACAATGGCGAGAGCTTTGAAATGATGAGCCACAAGTCTGAAAGTTAGCAACATTTGTACTGACAAAGGAGTCAGTACACTTATTTGTGTTCTTTATGGGAGTTATTATATAGATGCACAGACTGATATGTCCCTGCCTCTTCAGAGTAAAAGGCTTTTGCCTTTCTTTAGCCTGGAAACATGGAAAACCAATTAGCTCCTGACAATCTGCTAACCGGTACCTCTAAAGGTCATTAATTAGCATGCAATAAACTCAATCCAGAAAGGAGTAAGCTTCGGTTTTACCCCATACCTAATGTTCCATCCTGCTTCATATTAGCCTGGTTCATGATGATGAACTGCAGGTAGTCAGCTAGTGAGTTTTCCAGGTGTGCGTGGGTGGATTTTACTGCCTGTGGACAGAGCCAAGGTAGTTGTTTCCCCTTCCTGTGTCATGTTAATTCAAACCATCTGAATGCTGTAGCATCATACTAAAAAAAGCACATGAGAGCAGTTTACTTTGTTGATTTAAAGTGAGTGAACATATCCAAATGGAATTTCAATGTCCCCAGTCCCAGGATGTTACAGTTAAAACAATTTATACTGCTCACTCATGTTATATTTGTCAAGTATACAAAAAAGTTTATGAATTAACATAAGTATTTATACAGCACATACCTTTCACTCTCCCCTTCATCTGACCTGTGTCTATACTGTTCTTTGGCCCGTGTTGCTTCAGGTTTGCACATGTTGGCTGTGGTAATGATGTCAGTTTGTTGCCTCACCTTCATAAAGGTCAGAGAACTCACACATTTCTCACATTCCTGCTCCTGCTGCCCGTCCTTCCCCTGACAAAGACGGGAGTAAATCTGTGTCCCAGACACGACATTAAGCAGTGATCATCCCCCTCCCCCCCGCAAGGCGGTTGTTTTGCCCCAGTGTTTGAGTTATTGGCACTGTAATTATGATCATTTACAGCTGAAACACAGGTTGTGACATTCCTCTGCCAGCTGAGGATCCTCCCCCACAGATCGCACAGGAACTGCGCCATGTATAGTAGCAGGTGTATATTTTTTATGTTAGAATGCTTTTAATCAAGCATATGACTCTGTTTTACTTGATGAAACTGTAGATTTATTGTGGATAGTGTGTTAAGATTTAATTGCTGTAGAATACTCATTTCCTTTCATTTATTTATTTTGTGTTTCATATTTATAGTTATCATCACCAGCTAGGTAAAACACTACATGAGGTTTGAAGTTTTAGGAATCTAAAAACAATGTTAATATATTCTCATTCCCGTTCACAGAGTTAAGATTGCCCATTATATGTATAGAAACAGCAGACAAATGTGTAGTCGCTGATATGTACTGAAAACCTGCAAATTACAATGTAATATTCTAACAAGCCAAGCACTCTAAGGTGACTTAGAGTGCTTGGCAGATATGATACATCAGATTTTTAGGGTTTTGGTAGTACCCAAGTTAAATATGGGGGGGAGAAAGAATATTGAGGCTTTCAGGACACACAGCCATTAAAATGTGACCACTAACACAAGTATGACATTATATGGCCAAGTGTTTTGAATGTGGGATAATCATGGTGATAGTGTGGGTTCAAGTGAGTACGACCCCAGTCACACAGGCCTAGAAATTGGTCAGCAACCAACAGGCAACAACTGGTTCTGAGGTCAAAATGTGTGCTCCCTGCACTCCTGGCAAGTGGTTGCTGGAGGTTGGTTGCAGTTGTTGAGAAATCGGTTTCTGGAGCATCAGTTGCACAAAGTTAGAGCCCAGTCAGCAAACTCCTGGCAACCACTGGTCACTAGCAAAATAATGTGTCTTGCCAACCAATCAGGGAATGCATATTTTCCCCTCATAAACAATGGATGTATCATTTTCAATATGGTGGGCACTATTAAGAAATGAGTGACTGATGCCATGTGAGAAACGTCTAGCATCATGTGACCAGAAACCATTGATTCTGCATGTATATAAAGATAGATGTAGCTACCAGGACATCACCCTTTGGTTTCTGAACGCATTTTGTTTTCTATCTGTACACATTTTACAAGAATTGCAACTCCCCCTCGATTATTTGAAAGATTTTAATCATTATTGCGCACAATGTCCTCAAAAAGGTCCTCACCCAAACTGTGCTCTGTGTCGAGGTCACATTTGTCAAGCTAGGTGCCGCTAGGTGAAATCAGTCGTAGGCTTTAAAATGTATTAATAGGTTTTACAGGCAGTCCCCTATGAATTGTTAAGGTTTGTCAGGTGGATAAGGTACTACTGCTCACTGATGTTCGGGTTTAGAGTTCCAACCATCTTTCAATGACAGGATGAAGTGCTCAGTTATCAGCTAACACTAGCACACTTGGTTAGCACACTTGGTTAGCACAGTTGGTTAGCCAGCTGTACCAGTAAACTGTATGGATGAAACACAAAGATGCCAATATCTGTCGATTTCAAAATGCCCTCTCCTTTTTTTTTTGCTTCACATCTGCTGAATATTTGAATAAGAAACTTTTTGCCAACATTTTTCTTGCAACAACTTTATCATCTAATAATATATTGGTGTCTGTGTACATTTTTTGCTGTGCTTCTGCAGGTGGAGGTGCAATAATGCAACAAAACACAGCAAGACAACTTAAATGGTCTGTAAGAAGCATTTTTACATGCACGTGTACAAGAATACAATCATGCAGCATCAAAGTAGTATATGACTTTGCTTTGCCTTCTACTCATTTGCTGTAACCATAGACCTCTCGAGGCATGCTAATTCAATTGTCTCAATGATCTCATGTGTAAAAGGGAAGATTACACTGGGCAGGTGTCATGGGTTCTGGACACAAGGGTTCTTTCAGGCTTCAATCCACTGAGGAATTCACCATCATCGCATAGATTTGAAGATTAAAACTTCTGAGAGGTCCACTTAACGTTCCACTGGAGCACAACAGGGGTGAGCAAGTATGCCACTTGTAATTGTCAAACAAGCAAGTGGCCGTCTGCTCTGCAAGGTCACAGGATCTCCTGGTAAAAGGGTTGAAGGGAAAGTGAGAGGCCCAGAGCTGGGCACAGTCTGGAGCCAAAGGATTTGAGCCATGAATGTAGGAAGGGTCTGGGGCTGAGTCATAATGACTCCTGATGCCAATCGAACCCAAAAACCTTATGTGTCATTGCAGCTCTTGCAGAAAGTGTTGATCTAGCTGGTAACAGAAAGGGGCTTTTCAGACTGTGTGTATGTTGTTGGGTTTAGAGATAATCTGTTAGCAATTATTCTTTGTTATTTAGTCCACAGCTGATATGTGCATTTCTGTGAAACTAAACTTTAGCTTAGAGATGCTTTGAGTTAAGGATCAGTGTGCTAACAGACTAGTGTTTAGCTTTACCATTAAACATGCTTGTTTAGAATATAAGCATGATAAGGCTGGTGGGAATGCCGTCACTGTCATGAATAAAAGTACTGGTTGTAGCAAGGCTTTATAAAAACTTTAACTATATGGAAAAGAGGATCACAAGTTAATAATGTATATTATCTGAGAAAAAAAAGAATTAGTATTGGTAATAGTAAGCTGTCTATTGTAAAGCATAAGATGTAGCGTTTTCTTTGCCGGGAGAGAAAAGGTCAGAGGAAGTCTACTATCCGTAGACCCATCCCAGTAGAAGGGCTGAAAAAGGTTGATTTATCCCAATGATTTAAGTCGGGTAAAGGTTTCATGTCTTTCATTTGTATCTCCTCATGAAAATATGCAAAAATAAGTGAGAAGAAGCTTTTGTCAGTTTACACAACAGTGATTTACATGTCAGTATTTATGATGTACCAGTCATTAGATGATCAAGCATCGGCTAAAATTTATTTCCTCTTAACAGAAAACAGCCATTTCACAGACTACAAACCAAAGTGGCATACCTGAAGCCTCAACTATCCTCGAGGCTATTTGAACCCACTGAACCTTTAAAAAGTTCAAGCAGGACTTTTTAGAGCCAGAAGAAGAAGAAAGAGGAGGAGGAGGGGACTTGCAGTTTTGTGTATCACTATGTTGCCACTCTGCTGGTGGTGTGATGACTCTAGGGGTTTTTTTGCAAGACAGAGACAAGAGGACTGCAGGAGACCCGACAGTGTCAAAACACATTATTGTAGTCCCCACAAGAAAAACAGCAACTGGACCAGACCTCACAGGGAGGGAAAACGGACAGAGGGAGCAGAGAGGTGAAAGAGTAAGAGAAAGCAAGAGAGGAAAATAGAGCACATAGATACTATGGATGAGAGAATATGTTAAATGATGTTAAACTGTTCAGTGTTTTCCTGAACTTGATCTACCACAAGAAAAAGAGCTTCTCTTTTTTTGTGGGACTGGCTGTTTCCAAACTCTGCCTGTCTGGTCCAAGCAAATTAGGAGCCCAAAACAAGAAACAAAAGCACTTGTGAGTCCTTCTGGATGGCAGTAATGGAAAAGAGATGCAATCATAATTGCTGAATATTACCTCAATATGTTGTTTCTTTCTTTTTCCCTTTTTTTCACTTTTGTTTTGGATATGTTAACCTTGTTTCGGTTCATTTTCTAAAAGGTTTTTGTTTGTTAACGCCTCTTTCTCATGTATTGCAAGGTTTTTCTTCCTGCTTGTTTAAAGAAGCAGATGACCTCATCTGTCCTGAGTTGAAAACAGGCCATTCATTGGAATATATGCTGCTTAGCCTCCAGACTAAATGCTCCATTTTTCTGTTATTAGTCGCAGAAATATGGCGCAATGAATTGCTTCAAAACTGTTTAAGCGGTGAGTACACATTGCTATTATGCTCCACATGCCCCACTCCACCCCCACCCAAAGGATGCATGGTCCAGTCTATCACTCTGAGCTCAGAGATAAGTCAAATGAGAGTGATACTCAGCAATGAACAGTGACACTTGGGTAAAAATCTCCCAGCGCTTCCTGGGGACTTGTAATCAGGTGTGCTGCATGCTGTCCACTCGACGTGCATTCAACACTCCATGTCATGCGCTACGTTTAGCCCGGTGTCACCACCAGCCTTTTACTGCTGCCAGCAGTTCACTTCCAAAGCATCATTCACACCCATCTCCTGAAACACCTCCTCACCACCAGCCTGACGCCTCCACAGCAGCAGTATGTAATTCAGTCGTCTGAGCAAGCAAGAAGAGACAGGGGCAGTGGAGGCTGGTAGTCATCTAAATCTGTTAAGCCCTCCCCAAGGATGATTAAGTCTCCAGAAAAGGTGCATCGCAGCCTTGTCTTCGAATGAGCGAGGGAATCTTTTTGAACCTCTGTTGTGTTTTCTTGGAGATCCGTGACTCAGAGCATTATTAGTACACACACGCTACAGTTATTCAGCCCCTGCAGCCGCCCTTCACTGCCCCACCTTTTCCTCCCATTTGCTCCATGCAGAGACTCACATACAAAGCTACCAACACTGAGAGTCCTGGAACTACAGAATGAGCTCTGGTTTTAGAGAACACGCTGCTCAACAGAATCTGTATTTACACCAAATCGTGGCTCAGTGGATACAATAGCCAAAGAGATGGATAATCTGAACATGGTGCTCGAGTCCAGACTTAATCATGGGAACATTTTCAATTCAACACATTTATGCAGCATTTAAACCAGGGCACATGCTCACAGTGAGTTTAAATGGGGAGTATTCTAGTTTGGTGCAGTCATTGTACTGTTGATTTTTACCCTTCTTTGATTGCTAAGAGTATGTGGAAATGTAATACAGGAAGTAAAAGAACCTGGAGGCAAAGCTGTGACCATATGAAAACCCCTTACTTGTCTATTATAAGAGAATGAGGGTCCTGTGAGATCTTAAAGGCTGTCACCCAGGCAAATAGGTCAGTGCAACTGGGCCAAAATCTGTGTAAGTGCATGGAAACTGAAGCTCAGTGTGATGGTCTGTGTCATCAGACAGCATGGGTGTCCGGCCAGCGGTCAGTGGGTCTCATTTGAAGAGAGCTCTAAGTGTGGGTGAGGGAGGGTGGAGGGAGAGGCAGAGGACAAGAGCTGAGTTGTGTTGCAAGAGCTGATTATGCGTGCCGCAGGGCTGGTTTCCTGGATGTTGTGTTTGTGTTGGAGTGGGTGGCTCCAGGCAGATGTTGCAAATGAAGGAGGCGCTGTTGTGTGTTGACGTTATGGAGGGAAATCATACCGGAACACACCTGATTGATGTTTTTAGAGGTAAATATTTCCAATGAGAGCAACAAAATCCACTTGCCGCTGAGGCAGTAATATTCACAAGTTGTTACATGATCTGATGACCCCAGTGTGTTTCACCTTTTGGAAAAAATGACTACTTTGTGCCTGCAGCAGATAATAGGAGGGCAACAGATTTGGTTTTCTCTCACAATCATCCTTCCAGCTGTGCTCACTGCCCACACACAAACACACATCCATCTGGCCATGAGCGCAGAAACACTGCTTCAGCAGACATCAAATTACTTTTTTACCTTCCCAAAGCCATCTGCATACACAATCAGACACCTACAGACACAGGTAAGCTTCACACAAACACACAAAGCAAAGCATGGGAATGAAAATGAAAAGATGAAGACAGCTTATTATGAGATAAGAGCCGGCCATCGCCCCCAGCTATGTTTCAAATATAAATTTAATAAGACTGCCTCATATTATGAAAATGCTCACTCGCTTTTTTTACCCATATAACTTAATATCTTAATTCTTATATTATGATGTAAGATCCAAATGCAAAAAAGCCGCTACCGTTATTTTATATGACAGGACCATTTATTATAACGCTGCTTCCATATGAGAACGCCTGGTTTGTTTGACGATGAGGCTCTAACAGACTTCGGATGTATCATTAAACAGAACCGATAATGCTGCGCTTTATAATAATTAGAAATTCATAAACATTTAGATACTGATTATTAGTTATTAATGACTAGACTCATAGCGCATTACAGAATTAACTACAGCAGGGAGACTGACTCCTTCATGCTGATCTCACTTTGAACACAGACGACTGTTGCTCAGCTAAAGTGTTTTAAGAACCGCTTTTTTAAAAGTAGAAAATGGTACATGAATTCTTTAGATGCGACCACAGTGAAGCAGAAAAAGAAACTCGCACTGAAGACATTCAAACTTGTGTCATTGCGCAACACACAGAGTCGGGTTGTCGAGCAAGCGTAAATCAGTTCAAATCCTCCCTCCTTTCGTTCCTTGTGACTGGTCGCTGCCTGTGTCAGTCAGGGGGAGGGGTACACCGCTAATTTCTATATGCTTGTATGTCAATTTAGGACTCAGACTGCCCTTTTTTCTGTGTGGCTGACAGCAGCAGGAAACCTCAGTGGACCTCCACTACCTCGGTTCTTGGATTTCTGCGTGTGTTTAACCAGATGAGACGCTTGGGACGCGCAACTGCTTGCTTAGATTGAATCATTGTCTCTGGATACTGGTGCCCCTTAAGACGCGTCCGCACACTTCTGTCTCGTGGTGTGTGTGTGTGTGTGTGTGTGTGTGCTTTTGAAGAGAGCTGCTGGGTAATAAATCGCACGCCCGAGGGAAAGCTCGTCACAAAACTTTTAAAGAGGGCTTGACAACTTTGGAGATACGAGTTCATGTGGCTGATCGCCTGACAGAAGCGGACAGTTTCTCTGGAAAACTTATAAACGGGGGGGTTTCTCTTAAAACATGTTCTACAAATGCTCCGTGGTGTTACTGAATGTCCTCTTTCTCGTGCGTGCGCTCTCGGCTCACGAATGCACGGCGTGTAACCTCCGGACTTGTCCCTTTAAACCCCCGCTTGTCTGCGAAGGTGGTCGGACAGTGGCCAAGGATCCGTGCGGATGCTGTGATCAATGCACCCGGCTGGAGTGGGAGCCCTGCGGCAGCCAGGACTGGGCGCACGGCTACTGCGCCCTGGGACTGACCTGCGCCTCTGTAAACAAAACGGGAGCCGCCACTATCCCCGAAACTGGAGTATGTAAAGGTAAGTGGGACTCGGTCGTGTGAAGTCAGTTTAAACAAATGGCATTTTATTCAAGAAGTAACTTAATAGGAAAAGAGAGAAAATCTATTAGTGAGTGTGCAACCTTTCCCTTTTTTTAGGCACTTGAAGCCATCACTTAAAAAAACGTCATTGAGGGCCCGACTGCAGTGACAGTGTCACTGTTTACTTACTTCTGGCTGCCTGGAGCGCACATGGTGGCTGTTGCCAGACATTCGTGGTTAACGTCACTGAATGTTTTGTTTAGGCGTTTAAAACAAACTATGATCTTTTCCCGAACCTGATTTTTTTTTTTTTTTTTTTGTTGCCTAAATTTAACCAAACCCTAACAAAAAACGTCATGTAATAAGAATAAAGCTTTCAGACAGAGAGCTTGAAGGCAACATTCTCCCACCAACACCTGGAGAAACCCCCCAGGTCAGAGTCGCTGTTGATTACATGTAGAGTAGTCCTGTTCAGCTGCTTTTTCTTCCCCCCCAGAGCTTCATTTCACTCTCATCTAAGAACCAACAGTGATTTGGCACTACAATAGAAGAAGGTCCTGCTCGCTTTAGATTGATGAAAGGTGCATTTAGAAGTGATTTAATATACAATAAGAGATGTGACTATGTCCATGTGTGTGAGGGCAAAATTGAGGTTTACTAATGTCTTGACAAGAAATTGATTGTGTTTTAAAACCTGGAGTACATTTGAATGCAATAAATAAGCTGCCATTTTCCTGTCTCTTCTGTTTACACCACTGGCTTCATTGTGTTCCTCAGAGGTTTAATAGATTGACAGCGTGATTGCAAAAGTCCCCAGAAGATTTTCATTTGCAATTCTGTGAATTTCACAGTGCAGCACCGTACTATTCTTTCCAGGCAGAGCTGGACCTGGGTAACAGTGCATGTGCTCGTTTTGCGCACAGTTTGAGCAACAGTCTGAACTTCAAACATATGTATAGGGTATCAAGTTCCCCAGTAAGAACTGAGTTGGTAGCAGTGGCTTTATCCTGAGAAACAAATAACCAGTGGATGGGACCCCCTTTTACCTGCACTGTGTCTAGGATGATTGAAAAGGACTGAAAGGATTGTAGGAGAGAGCAAGCAGCTCTCAGTGGGGGTCTGGATGTCCTGACCCTGCTCTTCCATCATCCCTCTGTGGGGTGGTCCAAGTCAGAGCTCCACAAGAGTTTTAGAGGGGTCTCCCGCCTTACCATTGGGCCTCATGTACAGGTTAGACTGGTGTCTGGAGGGCATTTCCTCTTAAGCTTTGGAATGAGCTGGAGACCTAGTGGCTCCTTCATTTGAGTCATGCCTCAGCTCCAGGGACCTCAGAGCATGCTGCTGACTCCAAATACAGACACATGTACACAGCCTAAATATCCCAAAGGATCTTGGCTGGGCTAAAGCAACACCTCCCAGTGTGTTTTCAGGGGCCACAGTAGGCAGGCTGCTGGAGGCTGATCCCAGATTTCCTTCAACCTGCAGCACTCTTAAAGTGATTAGACCTGCAATCAGGAGTTGGGGGTAAAATGTTTCCGCTTTTCTGATCCCCTGCTTGTCTACTGATAGTCTGGATTTTCTGGGTGGTCAAAATCTGTTGGTGTGGAGACTCAGCAGCATTATAACACAGGTGACATGTTGCATGTTGTGACAGATGGTTACCATGGTTATCAATCAGTTGTTAATGTGTTATATTTGGTGTCCGGTTCCTAAACGAAAGCTGACACAGGCGCTGCACTACTGCTTTCCAGAAGTGGTATTGTTACAGAGACACTGAGATCCAAAAAGAAGTGGAATTTGCTGGTATTACAAATTTAATTTTCTTCAAAGCAGGGGACGTGTTTCATATCATTCTTTGTTGCCAACAAATTTAACAGTTTTTTAAGGTACAATAACCAAAAGTAATTGCATGAACCCAGAAAAGTGTGAAGCTTGCCAAAAACAATAGTAGTTATTACAATAAATTATTCTCATGACAGATTTTGGTATTTAAGCATTGAACCTGGCAGTTAGCACATAAAAGGTTGAACGCTTTGTGGATATACAGGTTCCATTTCTGACAAAACAAAACAACAATCCTCTTGGCCATTCGCCTTGTCCTATCTGCTTCGGTGGTCAGCCAGGTGAAATCAGCCATTCCTACCTAAATGAATTCTGTCAATGTTCTCATTTTATTCCCGTGTCTGTTCTTCCACACCGAGCTTCCTCATCCTTCAGAGACACTTAACATACCATGTAACGGAATGCCGGTCTTACAAGGACGCTATGTCCACTGCACCGCTTCACATACCTTCTACTTCTCCCTTTCTCTGGTATTATCTAACGTTTCAAAGACTTCCTATATAGCTCGCTATCAGCCACAGGGCCTCTAGATGTCAGCTTTTCTATCCTGGCTCTGGACGCCAAGCCAAGCAGTCTCAGTGACCAAGTCAGGAATCCCCCTGGGATGAAGCCATAGGCTTTGGTTAGAGTCACGCCAGGCCAGATAACAGATGACCAGAACACATTAGTGTTAGGCTAAAGGAAACTGAGGCAGCCTTGCATTAATTGTTTTGAGTAGCTCCTTTTCCACATTTCAGATCTACCATTGCATGCAGACAGGAGCTACTACCATCTTAAATGAAAATACACTTGCAGGTACAGGAAAGCCTCAGGATGGAAAAAATTCTTCGACTCAGGATCGTTTTAGGGTGAAAGGAAGTCAGAGAACGTTTGCTGTATTGAAAAGGCCATTTGTGCTCTGCCAGTTCAGTGGGCATGTGAGAGAGCTATTAACAGTGCTGGCTGGCTCAGGTTGAAGGTGCCTTCACTGCTTCCACTGGCCGAGGTTTACCCTAGCGCTCGAGAGCATCAGCCATTGCCAAGCAGTGATCGGCATAGCCCGCTCTAACACGGGGAAAGCATTTACTAGGATGGTTTCTTCTGCAGCCACATTGATTCACTTCAGCGGTAAATTGTTTTATCACAGTAAGAGATTTTTCTTTTTCCCATTGTGGAATATCTGTTTCACATTAATATGGATCAGCACATGTGTGCTATTATCATCTGCGGCATCTAAAAGCACAGTCGCGGAGTTCGGTTTCTTTCTAGTCACTTTGAGTCATCCTGTTATTGTTTCTCCTACCCCCAACTGAGCGTTACCACGACTCTCATTTACAGGCTTGATTTCAGGTAGGATCACTGCAGTAGTCAGGTAAACTATGACGTGCTTATGTTTATGTTGGATAGTTGAACCTTTAACACCTTTTCCTCTGGCGCATTGTTCTGGTATGTAGCTGTTTGGAGAAGAAAGCCAGAGTATTTTGATAAGCTCCAGTCACACATCCACACTGCTAATTTGAGGTCTTTCAGTGCAATCTTGGGAAGGGGCCGCTCTGTGTTGGAGTTTATCTCTTCCTGTTTTCTGAGCAACCAATTCCTACTGCTTTTAAACTACTATGAGGGGAAGGTATTTTGAGATGTAGATGTGGGTTTTCTGAAAGGAACGCTATGTGTAATGTGTAGATTGGCACTCACTCTCAGTTATAAGTCGCTTTTATAATGTTTGATCCAAATTGAGGCCAAGTCTCGAGGTGCCATGTCAGGAGTGGGGGGTAAAGCTCCCTAGTAGAAGTAACAATGCGTGGGTATGGTGGCCTTAGTTCAGAAAGGCGTTGCAGCAGCCAGCAGAGATGGAAACCCTGGGAGGGCCCCATGCTGTGGAACAAAAGCAAACAAATGGGCTCAGTAGCTGAAGCAGCGTGGCACAATGAGGAGGGAGGAGGGATGGCAGCCCAGCAAACACACTGGTCAGTTCAGTATCTGTGGTGCCCACATAATGTGTCGCAACAGATGCTGCAAGCTGGCTAACCCTTAAGCAGTTCTGGGAAATATGGCTTGGTTTCTGGCACATTTTGGCCTGATAAAGTTTCACCTATAAATCTGTCCAGTATTTATTTATCCATTTTATATGGGACTAAATGGAGTCATAAGCTGATTACCACATGAACTACAGACTTCATCTTGGGAGAATACAAATTTAAGATCGGATATGAGACCTGTATTAATTCTGTGTGAGGGGCCGTTGTGTTGATTTGAGCCAATGTGAAAATAGCCGAGGTAATGGTCTAGCAGATTCATGCATAGTGGGTAGTCACACTTGTACACTCTGGTTAAGCAGCTTCCTAAACCATGCAAGGTATTTCCAGGAGTAAGAAAGCAGCCGAGGCAGCTAATTCAAGTTTTTTCCCTTTGTCTTACTTATATTTTTTTACTGTCACTGTTATTTCCCACAGTACTGCCTGACAATCCAGATGCAGGTCTTGAGGATGAGCGCTGCCCACTGATGACAGGCTGCGACAGAGCAGGAGGTCAATGTGTCTGTGATGCCCGTCACTCCTGCTTGGGCTCTTTTACCTACCCAGACCAAGAAACCTGCATGAAGGCCAGTAAGTCAGGTAAGCCCTCTCTCTTCATCCCTTTCCATGTTAAAAGGCAGATGTGTGTTGCACACGCACGAGCACAGAAACCCTTCAGAGGGGATAATGCTATCTATTGAGAGGAGTTAATCCATAACAGATGTGGCTCTGAGGTGGCTAATGCTACTTGGATGTCATAGTGATGACACACATGCTAAGGCTTTGTGTTGCGGTTCCCCACTCACCCTTGAGTGGTGCCATTGTCTGTGACTCATTGATGAATGCGGTTTATGCGTGTTCACGGCCGGATTTCAGATGGTCGGAGGCACGAGCACCGGGAAAAGCACAGAGAGAAGTATGTGGGACCATCCAACCCAGCCTGTATGTTCTCTGGCTGTAACCTGACCGCCGAGGGCTGCGTGTGTGAGTCTCAGAGCTGCCACCACCACTTCGCCTACGTCAACCGCAGCCAGTGCCAGGAAGCTGCAGGTAACCTTCAGATGACCTGCAAACAGAACCCACAATCACACAGTAGCACTGCTCAGCTCGGGTTACTTGGGGGTTTTTAAATAGCAGTCGAGTTACATTTGGATTGCAGTATTTAATAATTATCTATTTTTAATGAACATATTTATAAACTATAGGCTTATTCTGGGTGAAACACAACCGCATCATTCTTCATGTTCCGGCTCGTTATTATGGCTAAAATAATGAACTGTAAACATTCAAAATTCTGTCTTCCAAAGATTAAATGCACTTTCTGTTACAGTATTTGCATATTAGTTACATATTTGGTGTCAGCTTTCATTTCACAGTCTTCTTGTGCAGTTTCAATAGGCACAGCAAAACTCCACTGATTATGAGAGCAGGAAAAGTAGAGGAGGGATGAGGGAATGCATCAGATTAGCCTCAGATGCCGTGGAAAATGATGTGGAGAGTGAAACAAAGAAGGTGCAAATCTGAGAGAAGGAAATACAGGGACTGTTAATAGAAATGTGGTGTGCAGGAGATCCTCAGGTGCAAGGCAGAGTGCATAAAGTGTAAGTGAACTGAGTATGATTGGTTCCCCAGTGCTCTGAGGTGAAGAAAGGGGATCCTAAGAATATACAAAAACGTGCCTCTCTCTGTGATTGACACTTTACTAAGTGGAAAACGTTCTTGGCAGAGTGAGTGCAGTTTTCTCGTTTGGATTGTAAGGTGTGCGGCAGATAGGCAGGCGCTAAGTGTCGGCTGCCTCCTGAGTGACATTTGCAAAACAGGATGAGATCGGCACTCGGGGAACTGTTTGTGTTGGGTAGAACGTGTCCTCCGTAATCTGCTTTTCAAAGACAGAAAGCAAGAAAACATGAATGACACCTGAAGAAAAATAGTCTTGATGGTTAATGGACTGGTACTTTTCTACTCAAAGCACTTTGTTACCACAATCCTTACTCGCCCATTCATACAAGTGCTTTATTTTCTATGCTGAAGCACTTTTAACTGAACATGTACACAATCAAATTCACATGGATTGATCAGGGGGCAACTTAAGGGTCAGTATATTCCCCAAGAATATTTCAGGGTTGAATCACCAACCTCCCAGTAAGTCAGGGGTGGGGGACCTCCAGGCCTCAAAGGCCGGAGTCCTGCAGGTTTTAGATGTTTTCTTGATCCAACACAGCCGATTTAAATGGCTAAATTACCTCCTCAACATGTCTGTAAGTTCTCCAGAGGCCTGGTAATGAACTAATCATTTGACCCAGGGTGATACCTAAAACCTGCAGGATACCGGCCCTTAAGGCCTGGAGTTCCCCACCACTGCAATAAGTAGACAACTTGCTCTAACAGTTATGGCCTGTGACTGTGTTACGAGTGACTGTGCTTTTTTTTATGTTGCTCTGCTCTGGTTCTCACTCAATCTCTTTGCAACTTGCTGATATTTTTGGTGAGGAATGGCTCTTAGGATAGACAGTACCGTGGTTGGCAACACGCCATGCAGACATATTTAAGTTTATTTAGTCTCCGGATAACATTAAGGTTACTGCCGAGCATCTACAGTACAGCTGCGTGGATGTTTGTCTTGAGCTATTTATGCAGCAGATTCCACAGGAAGTGTGTTCACCAAATATCAGATTGTTTAGACGTATCATCAAGTCTAGTGTTTCAATGAAAGACTGGCTGCTGCGCTCCTATGTTTGCAACTCGCTCATCAAAGTATGAGCCCAGCGGATGACGGTTTAAACTCGCACTAGTGAAAACTGTAAACAACATTTTTCAGCAGCTTATGACTTCAGCACCGCAACACACACCCACCCGTCTAATGGCCCCTCATTAAGTAAGCGAGCAGAATACGTGCTTCTACTATGACTTAAAGAATACATGTGCATGTAGAGCGATGCACACACGTCGACGTGTCCTTCAAGCGCACAGTGAGCCTTCGAATGGGAGCAAGTAAGCCTGCGTGCTTGCATCTGTGTTTGCGCATGTGTCTGTGTGTGATAATTATCTTGTTTGTCTAGATGTCGCGGCAGAGATTTTCCTTTGTCTGTCATCAGCAGGAGCTTCCTCTACGACCAGACCGGGACTCTGTGGTTAAGATCCTGTTTGCTTTGTCCCGTTGGGCTCCATGGAGACTGTGTCTATCAACCCCTCGTTGCTTTAGACACAAGCAGCTATTAAGATCTGTGTAAGCATGCCCCTCTGGAGTGTGACAAAAACTGTATTCTGTAAACTTAATCTCAGGGTACAAGAGCACCACTGATCGCTCCAGTCGCCACAGCGCCAACAATAATACTTATGATGGTGCTAAACATAGAATATCCACCTCTAGGGGTCACTGTTGCTATGCAGTAGCAACGCAATGGCCATTCCGAATCCCAAAGTAGTTGCACTTTTGTTTCTGCGTCCGACTTTCTTTCATTTCCGCCACATGTGGAGCGACAGGTGCTCATGTCTGCCTTCGGGATGATCTGCTGGAGAAACTGCATGATCTCGATCCCCGGACCTCCAGTTCTGGGTGCGACTTGATGCCAGGAGTCAGAGGAGAGGACGTCAAAGCAAATGTGCAAAGCGGTGTTTGGTTGAAAACAAACCGCAGCTGCTTGACTTGCATGTTAATCTTGCTCTTCAGTGGTCAAATGCCCAGAGTTTCACTTCTTGTTTTTAATCCTTCAACACAAATGACAAGAAAGAATCACAGATCGTACGGAAGAATAATAAGATCTCTGGGCAGCTCTGCCTTCGCTTCTAGTCACATTGAACGGAGGACAGACTTGATGCTAGAGTACCTCTCTGTCCTATCCTGAGCTGCAAAGTGTTATTGTGTGAGGTTAAAAGGATACATAAATGTCAGGGTTTTTTTAATGTTAACTGTTTTTAAAAGAATATTCTCACACATTCCATCTTTAAAGCAGACCTCATGTCTCAGCACTTAAAGAAACACTCTTTGCCTTTCCTCAGAATTTATGTTCTCGTCTCAGGACCTGTACACTCACACATGGTAATAGTTTGTCCCGTCCTTCTTTTGCTTTCTGCTGCTCTCTGACTCATACTGTGGTCTCGTCTGTGACTCATCATGATCTGTTGAAATTCAACATCTTTCTTGTTTCACGGCTGTTGATGTTCCATTTCCTAATCGCACCTCTTGTAGATTTGCTCTCCTGCTGGACTACAAAACACTGATGTAATTTGGCTGAATATGATCAATTAGAAGCAACGCGGTGTGTCAGACTTATTTCCCCACGTGGGAGGAAAGACGATGCGACGTGTGATAGAGAGGAAATGCAGACGCAGAATAGGAAGTCACAACTTAGTCCAACTGCTTTTCTGAGATATTTGTGTCCCTGCCCCAAGGATCTTGGTCATGTGATGTTTAGCAAATTTAAACTTTAGGATGGTTTACATAGTTCTTTCACGATAAGGTTCCTGAGTGGTTTTTTTAGAAGAAGAAGCAAGATTCCTCTGCACTTGTTTACTGATAGAAACTAGCACCAGCAATCTCTGCATTCTGTAAGTCAAAAGCCAAAACCAGTCTGTGCTGTAGCAGTCAAGCCATCTAGAGCTGCTTTCACCGACGAATTCCCAACAATTTTTGGAGAACTGTGCAGGGACAGCGACCTTGTCCTTTCTGACAAGCAGCGCTCACTGGAGATAGTTTATATCAGCTGCATTCTTTCTACTGAAAATAGTTTGGCTAAGTTGAGAATACTGCCTGGGAATGGTGCAGAGATGGCGTGACATAGGATGACCACTTGTGAATCACACATGGACCCACCCGCCTCTGGACTGTAAATATCCACGAAGAATTACCCTTTTGGTGTTTGTTTGTGTTGTTGTGTGTGTGGGGGTTTTTTTTAGGGAGCTGGCTGCTAAATGAATGTGTGTAGTAGTTCACAAGCGGTTAACCAAATTGGCAGCATCCAATCTAATGCCATGGCACAAACTGGCCTCACTCTCGCAAATCTGCTTGTCCACCTGTGCCACCTCCATCCTGCCTCTCTCTACACTTGTAGAAAGAATGGTGGTTCTGCTTGGCTGCAGCTTCTTTGTGGCAGGGCTATTACTGGCTGAGCCAGACCGCCATCGGCTGGCAGGGGCCACGAGACGTCTCAGTGCTGAGTGTTTGTGCACCGTCTGCGAAAGCTGTGGCCCGGTTGTACCCTGCAAGCTGCTAGTTTCCCAGCGAGTGCTTATTTCTGTGTGCGGAGACTGATTTCAGAGAGGAAATAAAACTCCTGTGTAGCTGGAGAGACAAAGAACTTCCCTTAAAGGCATGTTGGGATTGCTGTCAACCCACTCACTATTCTTGGTCAGCCACTAACCAAACCAGGCACATTAAGCCAGCATGAAAGCCAAAGCCAAAATACATGCACGCACACAAAGAGCCTTTCTGCATGTCCAGCTCTAAACCTCAACCCATTAATGAAATCAAGGCCTAAAACCTCAGCTTATTGACTCAACCATAACTATTAACAAATCAAACACGCCCCGACCCAAGCCTCAGTCAAATCCTGATGTTCCCAGGCCCGTTTCTTTCATCAACACCATTTTGCTTTTTTCCCCTGAAAGAGAAGATCTCTAAGGCAATAGTCCATAAGTAACCCTCATGTCTCTGTCACAGTTTATTTAACAAATGTGTACAACCCAGATCTCCCACAGACTTCTTTTCAACAAGACTAAGACTGACGGCTAGAACACATAACATGATAACATGATCCTTTCCACTGCTTTATGTTCAGTACCCAGCATAGGCTTTGTACGTACAAACATGCAGTATATGAAAATACAGATGTGCAAACGTTGGACACAGGTGGACATTCTCTTTACCTCACCCAAGCACACTCATTTGAGGTTTTTCATCTGCAAATATTTAGCCAATGATTGAGAGAACAAAGCAAGCAGGCAGCACATGGCGGCTGCGTGCCTATACCCAGCCACCTCAAGCCTCTGATCATGGTGTCAATTTCCTGACCCCGTCTATGTCTTTTGGCTTGGACATCCTCCTAGAGCTGCTCCTCGATCCTTACACATGCACTGACACACACAGCGAACAATGCCGACTTTCTCAGTAACTGCTGGTGGGCACCGGGCCAGGCCCCCACAACTTTACGTGAGAGACGGCCCTGATGTGTCCCTTTGCGGAGCAACTTTATAAAACCTGAGGACAGACCAGAAACCCACGGAGGGCAGCTGGACTGAGACAGCTTTGTTCTCAGCTGACTTGTTTCCAAAGTCAGTCAGCGAACAGAACTCACATTGTGTGCTTTTTTCCATGAGTAAACTCAGGCTGTCAACACAGCCTCCTCTGCCTGCTCGAGCCACTCGGGTTTGGGTAAAGACTGCGCTCCTTGTACCCCGCACTTGAAAGGAAGAGAAAAAAAACAACATTTAGAATGAAAGATTTTTCTTTCTTCAATGAGCTGCACCAGAATGCATTGTTTACAAAAGGCACCCTTCAGTAGTAATGAGGTAATTTCCGCATTTTCTTTTCTAGATCAACATCAGGTGTGGTGTGAGCCTGCATGAAGGTGTGTGTGTGTGCATGAGAGAGTGAGAAAAATCGCATATTGTTGCAGGCTGTTCATATGGGTCAGACATTGTCCAATCTTTGTTATCTTACAGTTGTAAAAGAGCATATGTTACCTAATCTGCAGAGAGAATTTATCAAGCCTACCAAATCAGTGCTTTTGTGTATGTGCAAGCTGGAGTATGGCCACCATTATGATACAAATACTGGTTTTGCGGTCGCTGACTCGCTAATTACAGCCATTTATGCAAAGAGATAGAACACAAACAACGCTGGATAAAATCCATTTACTGCTGACTTTTTCCATCCGCCCTGTCTGTCTATTGTGTTTATAATTGTGCCAGCTAAAAATTGTATTAATTGGACCTGCAAGAGTTGGACCATTTCCACTGATGGATACAATTCCATTCATTTAAATTACAATGGTATGTCTGCCAGCTGCTTTTCCCAGCGCACTCTAACCCCAGCCATTATCACGACCGAAAGAGTAATCACCCTTCTCTGGGGCACATACAATGCATAGAAAGTGTTTTTCAGTGCAGAACTATGTGCAAAATTGTCCCAGTGCATTTTTTTTTACAGCTTTAAAAAGCTTGAGGCTTTCATATGCAAAACTGGTCTTTAACTGAGCAGCCTGCGTTAGACTTTATTGTAAGTAAAACATTTGCCAATCAGCACTTCCAACTGAAGTTTATTTAACTCCAGTATAGGAATTAAGCCAAAAACCGTTAAATGGGTTGTAGCCTCCCTTAATTCAGGGGTTTTCCCTCATTTTCTATGACACTATTCAGCTACAAAGTTTATCAATGAGAGCTTTGTGGCACTCCTCACTGTTCCCAGGTTGCTTGAGTAAACACTACAGTACAGATACCTAACACTCCTGCTCTATTTATCCGGAGCCAGAAAAATTCAATGTTCCCCTTATCCTCAATTTCATGTGTCAGTTATGTTACCCCCACACACCAAAATAGAGCTCTCACAGTCTTAGAGGGCCTCTCCTCCATGTTTATTCTTGGTCAGGCAGACATCAAACAGTTACTTAACGGCACTGCCGTCAGAGCATCATGCACGCTTGTTTTCTTGATTTGAGGACCGGCAAAGTCAAACCACTATCAGAGCATGAGCAGACTGGAAAGTAACCAATCAGTTTCCCCATCTGGTGGCAAAACTCAGGGGAGTTTTCAAATGTCAGTGATGAAGCACATCCTCTCAGAGACTCGTGTTGCGCTTTGGAGTCAGCACCCGTCTGGGAAGACCATCAACAGAACTGTCTCTCTGGAAACATTACCAAACCCCAAGCATTGTTATGCAACCTCAGCCAGTATCATTCCCTCTCCTCAAAAACCAGATGTATGCAAAGATTGCAAAGCATTTCTCATAAATAAATCATAGTCCTTCATTTTAACGTTCTTATAAGGCACTTATTTATTTACACGTTTTCTCCTGCACTTGTTAATACTGCGTTTACACACTTTTCCCCAGGAGATCTGGGAAAATAACTTCTGGGACCCAACATGAGTCTGCTTTTCACAAAATATCTCTTCCACCCTATGTGTAAACATTACAGGGACACTGAGGACCAAAATAAACATATCCATTTGGCCTCAGTCATCCACGTCTTGAAAGGTAGATACTGTTCTCCTAAAATGCAGTATCTGTTAAGAGGGGCACTTTTCTTTTCCTGAACAGGTTCCAGAATACACTCCTCCCCCAGTTTACCAGTAACCCTGCACCTCTTTCCCCTCTAACAAGGGGTATCAAATCTATTACACTGACTCTGGCTGATGAGTTAAAAACTGCATCCTGGTATTCTAAATGAAGGAGAGATTCAAAACTGGGAAAAAAAATCTCTGGTAAAGATTGGCTGCTATTAATAACTGGTTTTAGAATGCAAGGTTCTGTTTGGATTGTAAGCCATTTAAACCAGGCAAGGTGGAATCTGAAGCCCATAGGCAAGATGTGCAGACCCACCAAACATATCCATGTGGGCCCTCCGGAGGTAGTTGTGGGACTGTGTGAACAGGACAAACCCACACATGGTCCATATGGGCCCCAAGTGGGTGGGCTCGTGTAGACTAGTACATGTGAGTAGCCCACTGTCAGCTGCCTGTACAATTCAATTTCAATTCAATTTTATTTATACAGCGCCAAATCACAAAAACAGTCCCCTCAAGGTGCTTTATATTGTAAGGTAGACCCTACAATAATACATACAGAGAAAGATCCAACAACAGTGGATTGGCGACAGTGGGAAGGAAAAACTCCCTTTTAAGAGGAAGAAACCTCCAGCAGAACCAGGCTCAGGGAGGGGCCATCTGCTGTGATTGGTTGGGGTGAGAGAAGGCAGACAGGATAAAAGACATGCTGTGGAAGCATACAAACCAATGTGGTGCCCATAGCAGTTTTGCAGGTAGGTCACTGTGGGCTGCCCGTAGCATACCCATGTGGGGGCCACAGCAGTTTTGCCTTTTACCCATTGCTTTGTGGTGTAGTAGTTATAAATTTCCCTGGAAAGAAGATTCCCAGCTCAAACTTGAGTAGGTTATGTCAGGAATGGGGTAAAAATCTAGTGTGAAAATCAGCAAAAGTCAAATATGTGACAGTAACTGCTTTGGCTACTCCTTGTTATTAATGGACGTTTTAGTCCACAACTAAGACCAATTGGTGGCAGCAACGTAGCAAGGGGGACATGTGGGCAGTGCACCCCATGATCACAGAGGACAGCCAACAACTACTGTATGTGCATACTGTGGGTACATTACAAGCCTACACTGTGGGCCTTGTGGATTTGCCTAAAGTGGCGTCAAATGTACCCCAAGGTGGCATGTTTTGGGGAGAGCCTTGTCATGTGTAGAGAGGGGCCTTTGCTTCTCTGACAGGATGCTATAGAGCTGTCGTGGACTAAAGTGGGGCTCTGACTGCACAGTTTATGTTGGATGGCTATGTGAGCTCAGCCATTAGTCTGCCACACTAGCATAGTGGCTCATGTTGGTAGCAATCACACATAATTGCAGCTAAACCTTCCACCTTAGCCTAGCAAAAAAGTGCTGACAGAGTCAAATGGTTGAAGGTGCTAACAATGTTAAACCTGTGTCCATTTCACTGTGTTAACTCATATGCAATAGAGTCACCAGTGTCTAAACATGAATGCGAGTCCATGTTTGTGTGTGTGTTTTTGTTTTTTACAGAAGAGCTGAGGTGTGCTGGGGTGACGTGCCCCAATCTGCAGGTGCCTTCCTGCCCCGAGGGTTCAGTCCTCACCAAGAGCTACAAGCCTCCTGCTGAATGCTGCCCCTCCGTACCACCCCAGTGCACTTGCGACTTCAGTGCCTGCCACAAGCCCCAGTGCCCGAGCGAACAGCACCCCGTTTCACTTGGTCAAGCCAGCGGTCAGCCAGGAGACTGCTGTGATGTCTACGAGTGTCAGAAAGGTAATTTCACTGATGAGCAAGCTACACACTGCTCTTGCTCCAACAATAGCAATTTCACAGTTGATGTGCAAATTATTTTGTTCAATATTTTGCTTTCTTTTTGTTTTTTTGTTGGGTTTTTTTGTAGACGCAGTCATTTCCTCCTCCTCTGTGAGCTAATTTTTTAAGGGAAAATGAAAACTCTTAATTGGATAACTGCTGTCGGGCTGTTTATCAGGCTGGAGCAATGCTTCCAACTGGTTTTCCAAGACATTTTTAGGGGTGTACATACAAAAACGTTTAGTTTAATTCCTAAAGGGTTATTAGATATAACGGCTTCTTCGTCCATTTCCTCACTTGGGTATTAAAAAGAGAGAGTGACGTGGTAGCAGGCGAGCAGATGCTGAATGCGCGTGAGAGTATAACACGTCTCTGTCGTGAGGCAGAGGCAGCCAGGAGCGCTAGGAAGGCAGGGAGGGGACCTGCGGTATTGGTCTGTTTACTCTGCACGCCCAACAAATATTCACTGTTTTACCAACAGAACAAATTCACATTCTGGCCCCTGCACATGTATAAATGAGTGCTGTGTCCCAGAATTAATGGTCTTAACAAGCCCGGTGACCAGAAAAGTGCTTAGGCTATGAATTTGCTCAACAGAAGTGCAGTGTCAAAGGGTTCCTGTCTGGTCACACGTCCAAAGGGAAAAGGTTCATAAGTTCATTGATGGGAATGCTTTTTATGTGCTCCAGTCTGCCAGTGGGGAGGGTAATCGAGTCCGGCAGGCCAGCGGGGGCTGAATGGCAGCCTTGGGGGCCATGGGATCAGTGTTTTGATAACAAGTGTCTGCTGTTCTTTGGGTCAGGGGCTTGATGCCTTTTGTGCTGCTCCTACTGTCCGTTAGGCTTGCATGACTGCATGCCGTGTCAGAAAGCTCCACCGGCAGGGACAAGGACACGCACCAGAGCCCTCGTCAGTTCCACAGTCCTGCATAGGCCTCCGTAGCACTCACTACAAATGCAGAATCTTAAAAAAGTCTTAGGTAATGTCAAGTACAAAGCCTATCGTCTAATGGAACACATTTCAGCATGCCCTTGCAGTGTCTCTGTGTGAGGCTTGGACTGATTATCTTGTTTCCATTGCCCACTTGGCTGAGGACTGATGTTTAGTCAGGGTTAGTGTGTGCAGTGACAATAAGCTCCACCTGTGTGTTTTGGCCTCGTCAGCAACGGACTCTGCTTCTTCATTGGCTACAAAACAGCAAACCTGGCAGTAACATCCTGACCTGATGTCATCTGATATTATAGAGGACCCTGTTTGATCCTGTTTGGCTGTGGTCTGCTGTTTATCAACACTTTGCCTGGCACATATTTTGCATATGTCCCCAGCGGTGGATCCGGAGTAGGTTTAGTGCTGTTGAGATTTCTGGAGATGTTGAGCAATAAGGCTGAGATCACCGCACTAATCGTTCTTTGGAAACTTAGCTTGACTTTGTTGTAAACACACAGCCAAAAGCATCCGTGTCCTCACAGCTTGACAACTGTTTGTGTTGGTGACATGAGATATACTCATATTTCTGCTTTGCAATTTGAGTTTTCAAAGAAAAGTGCGAAAAGACTGAACATCACCAAGCATGACTGGAATTTAGACTCTCTGTGCCCCAAGTTGTTTTAGGGATTACCATTAACAAACATTGCGGAAATCACATGTGAGCATCTCCTCATGTGACTTCCTATTGCTTCTGTGAGCGTTAAAAACTCGTTGCCTGCCTTTTGATTTTGGGCAGCTAAAAGCCCTTAGTGCATTTTCTTCACTTAGTTCTGCTGCACGCAAAGGAGGACAGCGGGAATACTGAGCGATAGGGGAAGGGGGGCTGAAAAATGGCAAGGAAGAGAATAAAAGTTCACCAAATCCCTGCTCCACTTTCAACTCAGCTGGCACACCTGATTTGTATTAGAGTGCAGTGCTGGTTGTCAGGAGGCATGGGGTCATTGGCACAGACACTTTGACTCAAAGGTATGGCGTACAGATGCTGCCGTAACCTCTGCTCTCATTTATAGAAACCACTGCCCCCACATCTGCTTGCATTTGTCCAATACATTTATTCACATAACTAATCCACCTACTCCTCTATACAGACTTTCTTACATAACCACATTGTTTCACTTCCCTCATGTTGGCTTGTGTTAGATTAAAAGCTTGTGGCTAGATGAGATCTTTGAATGTTGAGTGACCCAAGCGACTGTGATACATATAAATGTGTAATATTACCATTGAGATGTCATACCTCAAAAATTCTTAAATTGAGTATTATTATCTATATTTGCTATTTCTTCAGAATTGTGGTTATTTTTCAGCATTTCTTGTTACATGTTATTTCATAGCAAAAATTGCAGAGATTCCCAGCCATGTTCTGGGTGTACTTCCGCAGTAGCTCAGGTTTATGTCGAACTCTGTTTGGGTAGAAAAGTTAAAATTACTAAAATAATAGCTAAGCAGTTGGAAACACCCAAAAGTGATACAAAATTTTAAACAAAAATGGATAATTAATGGGGGAAATGTTTAAAAAAGTTAGCTAAACCTATGGTTAATAGCTAGCCACTAGCCAGGCTAGTGGCTAAATTTTAAGCTAATATATATAATATTATGAGTCAAAATAGCTAGGTAAAATTATAAACAGCACAAATTCACCTTAACCTAAACATAACAGACAAGCAGTTAAACTGGTCAGTAAGGGTCATGATATAATTAGCTGTTAAATACTAGAGTAGTAGGCTAAAAATATATGCTAAATAGCTGACATATATGGGTCATTGATAATTGTGGGATGAAAGGAGTCTGGATTCAATTTAAAATTACTTCAGTTCAACACATTTGAAGATTAGACATGTTGGTAATGAGAACGTTGCTCTTTCAGGGGAAAAAACACTGAAGACCACTGACCAGTTAGCATGCGAACAGTATTCAGAGCTAGTTGACTGTGCACAGGATCAGAGTGCAGTTTTCCAATGTTGCTGCAACTAAGCTAATTCTTTTCAAGGTTTGGCTAAATCCAGCCAACAGAGTCTAAATGCTTGGATGCTTTGTGGGAATGGCAGGCCAAATCATTGATTCACTCCACCTGCCACCAGCACGCTGCGCCCAGCTTCTGCCAAAACGTCAGACCCACCACTGCTTTCTTTTAGTCTGCATGGCAAGAGTCCAGAGCCATCTCAAGACTGGATAGGTCCCTGTGAAATTCCTCCTCCAGTTTCATTGTCTGATAAATACCATTTTTGCCCCATGGGGCTTATCTCACCCATCAGTCTACCGCAGCACCATTTGGTTCAGATAAATATTACTATCAGTAGTAGACAATGAACAAATGTTTACGAATTTGTAATTAATTGTATAAACTTGTGATAACCTCTCACTAATCAAGCTTGACGTGTCTATTTTTTTTAAAGGCATTGTTCTCTGGTGGATCTGATGAAATTATTCTGGTGTTAATCTTAGCCAAATGTAGGACAGCTGACACAGCGTAGTGCACTCGTTTATTAGAGTGTATTGTCTTACTCAGATGGAGTCCAGCTTAAGGTTGACAGCCTGTGTCTGATTTTTCTTTCCCTTAGTCACTCCCAAGTGTGTCCACAGTGGGAAAGAGTACTCTGAGGGAGAGGTGTACCGCATGGACCCGTGCTGGCTGTGTCAGTGCCGGGGAGGAATCTCCTTCTGCTCCAAGGCAGAGTGTGCTGAGCTTAACTGTGAAAACTTCTACATTCCTGAGGGAGAATGTTGCCCCGTCTGCATAGGTACACACATTTGCTTTATTATTCAGTTAAACTGTGTCACCTTTCGCTGATTATTACACTGTTAAAACTGGTAGCCGTAGACATGGTTGTGCCAGAGGTTTCTTCCTGTTAAGAGGGAGTTTTTCCTTCCCACTGTTGCCAAAGTGCTTGCTCATAGGGGGTCATATGATTGTTGGGTTTTTCTCTGTATGTATTATTGTAGGATCTACCTTACAATATAAAGCACCTTGAGGCAACTGTTGTGATGATTTGGCGTTGTATAAATAAAATGGAACTGAATTGAATGGTGGCATCGACTAAAACGCCTATATGCCCAAATGATGGGAAGAAAAGATGATTCAGCAGCAGTGAAGGCGATATTAAGACCTACTTTAATGTCTTTCTCACATAACCAGCTTTCAGAGTCGTTAACATACCTGACGAAAAGCGGTGCAACAAAGAGTCATCCCCCAGTCTTTTCCGCTGGGGAGATTTAAAAACACAAAAACCTTTTTTCACTGTGTGCGCCGCAGCTCTGTGAGATCTGGATCGTGGTTAATGTTTAAAAGAAAAATGGCCTCGTATGGCAACCACATTAGTCTGCCAGAAGCCTGTGGATGGAGACGGTAGCCTTTGGCCTCTGACTGCGTGGCTACAGTCGATCAGATGCATAAAAGGAGGAGTGGGGGGGAAGACGAAGAGAACGAGTGCAGAGGAGAAATCATGTTAGGTCAGTGTTAGAGGTACAGCTGGAATGTGCAAGCATTTAGATGGCATGGAATGCTTTCATCTTTTGTTTATGGAAATCTGTACTTTCTTACTGCACTGGATGCAATACTTAATCTAGGTGAAAAGGTAAGATTTTCTGTGTGTGGTGATTCTCAATCAATGTTTCTTTATAAACAAAGGATAAAAGGACCCATTTGAAATGGAAAGCTATGCTACATAATGTTTGGTTCTCAAATCTGTTGATATTTAAAGGGAACCGTGACAAAATTATAAAATTGGCTGTGGCGCGAGCACAGGGACTATGTCAGTGGAAAAGGAAAGAAAAAGTCCTGTTCAGGGTCATTACATCCGACCTCAAACACTCAACCTCTCAAACTCAACTGGGACAACAACATTAACGTTTTCATAATTTCACCCCGTTTTAAGGCTAATGGGAATGGATCCCAAATTTCCAAAAGTGCTTTCTTTGCTTTGGAGTGAAATTTACATGATGAAATGATTTCTCAGCTATTGAACGAAGGAATGCTTTTACCCCATTATAATGCACAATCTGGACACTGTGGACTGTCTTTCTGATGTGAACCTAAACCCCTACGCAACGCTTGTCACAACGCCAGGAGCCTTTCTCCATTTATAAATGTAAACGAGTCATTGACATTCATCAGTGTTTTCTTCATATCTCTTGTTTAACTCCTTCATTAAGTATCCAATTTACCCCAGTTAGGCTCTCACTTGTTGTTAATACAAACCCAGTACAGGATCTGAGAACCTGAGCTAAAAATGATGTCAGCCTTTCTTTCCTTCGTACCTAAACCCACACTGTAAACATCTCTTTCTTTCCTCTCAGATGTGTCAATGGCTAGCACCGAGGCCAGCTGCTGGGTGAATAATAAGCTGCGAGCCCACGAGGAGCAGTGGAAAGAGGATGACTGCACCTTCTGCCAGTGTGTGGATGGCGAGCCGCACTGCACAGCCATGGCCTGCAAACAGAGTTGCCACAACCCGGTGAAGATCCCCGGAGAGTGCTGTCCCTTCTGTGAAGGTACGGTATGCAGAGTTGTGTTGTCCTTCAAATGAGTTACGCATTAGCACACATACCAAATGCAGGGCACTCCTGCGTCCCTGCAGCTTTTCTACAGAGCCCACTCAACATGGGCTCATTAAAGGGGGAGGCCACAGTTGTCCTGGTTCAATCTCTGTCTGCCTCTGGCTCCTGGGGGGCGTTATTGTGGCTTCCCACCCTCATTATCAAGAACATTTGTGACACACGCTCTCTCGCTCTCTCTCTCACTCACACTACAAAAACATTTGTTGATTTACGTATCTGTGCATTGTCTAATTTATGTGTTCCTGGGGCTGTATGTTTGTTTTTTTCTTACAGGAGCAACAATGTGCATTTTAAATTTGTAGTCTGTCCTTTTATTTTGTTTCCCACCACCCTCTTGTCCTGAATTTGACATCCTCATAATAAACCACATATAACTGTAATAATAACTGAAACAAACAGAAATAGAACAAATTTTAATTGCAAAAGGTGCCAGAAAGGGCAGGATTTAAAAAAAAAAAAAAGTTCAGCAGCACAGAGCATTTTTCTAGCCATGGGGTTCTTTCTGTTCTTTTTATTACCTTTGCCCACCAAAATGAGACCCACCTGTCTGTGTGTGTGTTTGTGTGTATGACATTACAGCATCCTTTTAACACAGGAGGCTGTATAATTGAGGTAGAGCCTTTTTTTTTTTACTTTAAGCATACTTAGTTACAGCTCATTGGGTGCTGTTCCTCCCACCGAACGTGGCAAAAAACGTGCAATGGGAACAGTGGTGTTACGGGCCCGTGCTCGTCTTGTTCCATCCTCATTTATTGTGGCACCACAGTGGAGTTGGCTCAAAATCAAGGGGCAAAGGATGCTTTTTAGACCCATTCAGCTTATTAATAGGAGACAGTTCAGCACAATAAGACAGAGAGGTACAATCCCCCTTAAGGTGCAACCCACCCCGGTGTAATTGCTCTGCATTTATCCGTAATTACTGTTTATAAGTAGGGCAGCGTAAATAGGTAGCTATTAGACTTGGCACAAAAAGCTCACATGGAGTAGAACAACTAAAGGGATTCAAGCACACAAACATAAAAAAACAGGAATACATTCATAACAGTACCTTAAAAGTTCTCACTCTCTATTATCTCACTTTTTTTTAACAGAGCCTTCTTATGAAACTGTAAGCCCTTTGCTATGTCCTCCCCTGGACAACTGCTCCCTGTCAGTGAATGACTGCCCCTATGGTTTCCAACAAGACAAAAATGGATGTCTTCTTTGCCAATGTCTCAACAGTAAGTCTTGATTTTTTTTTAGCTCACCGTAGAGGGTTAAAGTTACTGGGAATGACTTTTAAACGCGTGACGAGATGATACATTTCTTCTCACGTGCCGCGTCTTGCAGTCCCACATTAAAGCTGTGGACAGTGCTGTGTTTACCCGTTGCAGCCACTTGGTTTTGACAGCAGCGTAGACATGTTGATGTTCATCACAGCTTATTGGTGTTTTACTTTGTGAGCAGGAATGTTGCTGCGAGCGGCTCCATGGCAACTCGTGCCTTTTGCCTTTAATGGATTGCAGTGGTCGTGATCAGATGACCTCCTTCTCAACTCTTTCAGATGACTCCTGCCCTGACCTGGGAACGTACTGTTCCCTGCAATGCCCAATGGGCTACGAGAGGGATGATTTTGGATGCGAGGTGTGCGAGTGCAGCGTGCCCGTGCCAAAGTGCCGACCTTTGAGCTGCACTAAGACCTGCCCCTACGGATATGTGTGAGTACACCCACTGATCCGCTGAGTCCAGCTGTATGTTAATTTTTTCATTCGTGTTTTTGAGTCTGATTTAAACACATGTGTCTGTCAGTGCTGCGCTTAAAGTTTCAATGGCTTTGAATCTTTCAAATATTTTAAAATTACGTCAGCGTCTTAATGATCACTTCACAGTCCGTAGCTGCGTTTACTCCAGGAAAAATGGCTTTTAAAGAGTTTTAGTTTTCATAAAAACTACAAATCATTTTCTCCCAGCCATCCCTCCACTGCATATTTGTATGGTTAAATAAGATTTTCAGTACTTAATAATATTAAGTGATGCCCTTCCAAAGAAAGTATACCAGGCAATTGCAACAGTAGTCATCAAAGTGCCTACTTTGGTGGCCAATCCCGGGTCTCTGTGTTAGCTTGTGTGTATATTTGTGTGTGAGTCATTTGCTGTGGGGTCCGCACTAGCCGCTCGGCCCTCTACAACTCCTCTCCTCCTAATCCCATTTAACCCAATCAAACATCTGGAAGTGCTCTGTACTGGGACGCTTGGTCCCCAGGCACCATTCTCATTTCATTAATCATCATCCTGTCTCAAAACAACGATCAAAAACACATCAGGACAAAAGCAGACTTTAGGAAATATATACAGTTGGGATCCTTCTGATATCGCCACCGTTCTTTCTGGAGCCACAGCTCAAGAGGGGCACAACAGGAGAGGAGGATGAGTTGGATCCTGCAGGGAGGAGAAGAGCAGGAGGTCCTGGCTTTATCCTTCATAAGCAGCTGTTTTGGTCTAGCCTTAGAAGTCTGAAATCCTCTGAGAGCTTGCCAGTCTTACAATGCAAATCTTTCTTCTCACACACAACCCTGAATGCAGCCACCGCAGAGAGATGAAAAAGCACAAAGGATCTCTGTGTTTATACTGGGTGTATTGATGACATCCTGTGAGCATTGTAATGTACAGTACGTGTTCAAAAACAAATGGCGCTGGCCTGTGAAGCGAGAGGAATGTAAACCGTGTGTTAAACATTCCTAAATGAAGGACTCTGCGGATACTTCTCATATCTGAAGTTTTTGTTTGTGCCGTCAGGATTGGTTTTTTTTTTCCACCTTTCATAGCTCAAACTCACAACTGGGACCACACAGGTTATGAATGGCATTCTTCTGGCCATTAAGGTTGCGGCCTGCTGGAAATGATCCCCCCTGGAGCCCAAAGTGCTGCTTGGCATTCAGCATACTATCTTTAAACAAAGCCTTACTCTAAGAGTGCAGCGCTCTCTGCCTCTGTGTTTGTACAGTGAGGCTGTAGCCAACCCTTCACAGTGTTGTTTCAATAGCTGTTATTGCTGTTTCAGCATAGATGGGGTCCCCTGTTTGCTGAGCCTGAAATCCTGTGTCCTCTTTATGGGACACGGCTCTGCATCACAGGGTCGAAGGCTTCTTTAATTTTTCACCCTGGCAGACGAAGATTAATAGAGTAATTATCCGGGTATAATGAGGCCACCGTGTGAGGTAGGAATCATCACGCACCTGGAGGGTAAGACAGAGAGGAAGTGGCTGGGCGAAGATGGATGAGACAAGGTTAAACAGGACTAGTGTCTAGAAGGAGACAAGTGCAGACACACAGGTTGTACTTTCACTTGGGTTTTTGCCAGTTTATCAGCGTGCAGCTCATTCGTGTTTTATTAGGTGGAATAATTGGATCCAAGTGGTCTATTTCCAGACACTGGAAGCAGATCAGATCAACAAAATGTATGTTTGTGAAGAAGTCCCTGTCCCTTCCTCTAATTATTGGACCATAATGTCCTGGTGGGAGCAGTAATTTGTAAATCAACCAGAAGTTTACAGTGACAAGGACCCAGTTCTTATTTTTTTCCATCTTTTTCGATGAGATCGATAAGATTTTATTATTCACAGTAATGCTAATCTAGCCACTCTTCTTATATGTCTTATACGAGGCTTTCAGAGCAATAAGAAAGGCAGGAAAGTGAATTGTGCTCTTTTTTTTCCAGAGGCTTCGGGCTGGTATGATGTGCAAACCACAGGGATCTCACATGTTGGCCCTTTATTTGCTCTTCTTCAAAGCCAGCTAATATAGAGAGGGGAAAAGCAAGTCCAGATGTTGATTATTCATGACTGAAACATCTGCGTTTCGCTCTATCACAACACCATGTTTTCCTCTATGTGAAGCAATTTGAAACCACGTTTGAGCTACACAGGAGTGGCATTGTTTAGTCCTGACACTTTGTTTACTTCCTCACACACTCTTGCAGTAATTAAGGCTTTTTCGTGTGCACTTCATCACGCGTATGTTTGTTCCCCTGCAGCAGGAACAAGCATGGCTGCGAGATGTGTCGCTGCGTCAAGTGTCCTCCCTTCACCTGTGACAAGCACTGCGTCAATGGCTACCGACAGAACAGGAAGGGCTGCTCCATCTGCATGTGTAAAGGTAACCGAGCTCTCTTATTAATCAGGTGTGCGTCGTGATTAAAGGGATGCTTCGCTGGCTGTGTTACTTAAGCAAAAGACACAAAAGAGTCTGTCGTTTCATGCAGAAGTTTGTAACTTTATTTGTCTAAACATTTAGCCAGAAATGAGATGAGACACTAAAAAGCACTAACTGGAAATTCATGTAAAAAATTTTTGAAATGACCTGATGAAGCTTAATCATCCAGGTAAGGTAAGCAAACACTACGTCCAGGTGAACAGGATCAACTGTCTGTGATTTTGTAATGACCTTTAAACAATCGAAGAGCTTTATGAGCCAATATTTATTACTGAATAAACATTTGAAATTAATGATATGATGATAGATTCAAGATGGATACAAGTGGTGACACAAAACTGTGAGATATTACTAATAATTGTACTGTGAAAAAGTCTTGAACCACTCTTTATTTCTTTATATTTTGCTTCTAAGGAGCAAGCCTTCATTGTAATTAAAGTGGTCTTTGGTCAGAGTTTTTCTTTTGGCACTTTCTGCTTTTTCAAACTGGAAGAATTAAGCTAGAGATGCTAGAAGACACAGAGGGAAGATGACTTCATGATCTGACAAGAGACAGGGGAAGACCGAGACAGTATATACACATGAGGGTGATTAGAAGTGGAGACACTTGGGAACACAGTTGGAGCAAACTAGACATAACGAGAGAGGGGAAGGAAAACTAAACGTAACACGCATGGGACAAGAGACTATCACAATAAAACAGGAAACAGACAGACACCAGCCGCAGGAAAACATGGGGAACACAATGAGACTCAGACTGACTACATACAGAAACACAGAACAAGAGAGTGCGAGCGGGGAACAGATAGAGAGAGGGCGAGAAAGAAAGAGTTACACCGGATTTGACATTCATAAGCAGACATGGAAGACTAGCGGTCCCCAACCCCCCGGCCTACCGGTCCGTGAGTCATTCGACGCTCAAGTGTGAAATTTATGGTTTTCGGGTTTTTACCGTTAACTCGGTTTCCCTGGGTCTTTTCCCGTGTTGTAGTTGTGTGTTTGAAAGAAATATTTACACGTTACCATAGCGACCAGAGAGCATTGAGGGGCAGAGAGGAGGATGTTACTCTCAGTGTTGTTGCTGCATTTCACGAGGACGCTGCTAATAAAGTTTCACAGTTACACAGTGAATTCACGTTTGTTAATACCAGATTTTGTCTCGGTCGTATCATTAATTTTGTTGTATTTATCCGCGACACCTTAAAGCCGGTCCGTGAAAATATTGTCTCCGATGCGCAGGGGAAGACACAGCAAGGAGACAAGACAGGGAAGACAGACTGGACACGAAAGAGCACAAAACAAACAATAACAAAGAACTAGAAACATAACAAACGGTTCTCCAAACTGAACGTTAACATTTCATTAACCTGCAAGAAATGAACAAAAGACTCAAAAGCCTGGGTCAAAGACAGAGGACTATGACAGATTGATCCACAGCTCTCTAAAGCCTCAGAAAGGGTCTCAGTGGAAGGGCGTCTGCCAAGAAGCCATTATTGAGGAAGGGAAGTAGAGAGAAAAGGCTGAGGTGAGCCAGATTACACAAGAACTGGACTGAAAATCTGTGGCAGCAGGTTGCATAGAGCGATAAATCAAAAATGTACAATTTTTTGTTTAAATCATCGTCAGGAGATAGGAGGAGATCAGGATAGAGGTAGGAACAGCGAGTGTCTACAGCATCTGTGAAACAGCCAGTGGACCTCGACATTAATGAAGCTCTGGGATCCTCACAACAGAGATGAAGACAAAATACATCAAAAGAATAGCTATGAATGTCCTTCAAAAAGCCCGGAGAACTATTCATGATAGCTACTTAAAGATAGGACCTAAAAGCTGGACTACGAGACTTTAGTGGTTAGTAAAAACATTGACTTTCCATCTCATTAGAATTGCACAAACTCAGTTTTTGCTTCATATCCTGTATTTCTATCTATGTTTGCACGTTTCAATCAATGGCTGGACCTAATTAGCATTTCCGTAGCAAAATATAAAGAAGTATAGAGAAAGAAGAAGGGTGAGTCAAGTAGTACAAGATGAATAAAACAGTTGCCTTTCAGGTTGAAGCCAACATAGTTTCTAATTTTAATACAACAGGCCACTGTAATATTGCAGTAGTTTAAAACAAGTTGTAGAAAGGACATTCAGGGTACTCTCAACAGCCAGTCGATGTAAAAAACAGAATTGTTCATTTTAATCTCTAAATTCACTGATCATGATCACCTTCTTCTTTTTTATGAGTCAGAGGATAAGCCCTGCCTATTTTATGCAACCTCTTGACCTTTAATGTTCAACCGATCAACCTTCATATCATAAGTTCAAAGATTATTGAGACTTTTGCTTGTGTGCTTGCTTGTATATGTTTCACCCATCTCTAAATTGTTACATAGAGCTACATCCTCACGTTTAACTGCAGTTTCCCCACATGGCCTGAAGTGTAAGGGGGAGAACACAGGAGAGCTTAGTTTCTGATTTTAACCTGAGCTTTGATTTCCTGTGACCTTTTGCTTTACTGCCGTGAGACTGATGCTTTTATGCGTGCTTCTTGTTGATGTTAGCTTTATCCTGGGGATGTGTATGCAACTCTAATTAGATTCCCTCAAATTCCTGCTTTAAAAGTTAGTATGCAGAAGCCACTTTTATGCCTGCAGCTGTGTTTACTTTGCCATTTTAGAACTAGTATAAATATCTCATCCTCAAATATACTTAACCTTTTCTTTGGTTTACGAGGTAATCTGTGCACCTACTGCACAAACACAGTAACACACACACAGAGATGTTCCTACTGCAAATAATCCACTGTTTGCCTGATTTGAAAGTCCTGAAAGACTCTCTTTGTAGACTAATAAAATATTTAGTGGTAAAAAAAATTTTTGGGAAGTCAGTAAAAAAGAAAAGAGATTTGGAAATTTCCTATAGCTCTTAGGCATCCCAGTAATGCCTGCACCTTGTGTCTCCAGAAAGTGGTCACGTCCCGAGCACCACTGCCCCGGCCCCAGTGTCCAGCTATTGCCTCACATCCAATGGACAGAAATATGAGGAAGGTGAGGGCTGGCATGATGGCTGTCGCGACTGCTACTGCCATTCTGGACGGGAGATGTGCGTGCTCATATCCTGCTCAGTGCCCAGCTGTCTTCATCCTGTTGTCAAGCCTGACCAGTGTTGCCCTACCTGTGAGGGTATGTTTCTGTGCTGTTTATAGCAAGTGTTTTCTTATTTTCATAGTTTGGGCTCATCAGTAATAATCTATGACATCAGTGACATTGCTCAGAGGAAGTCTGGTGAGTCAAGAAAAAACAAGCAGACAGATTTAAAACATCCCTTCCACCCACCCTCCTTATTAGTTGCACATATTTGCAAAGCCAAACAAGGGAGAATAGTGCAGTTATTCCCAAAGCTATTCATATAAAACAATTATCCCTATTTACACAAAGACTTTCAAGTCTCTCAATCATGCTGTAGTTGCCCGCATCTAGTTTTCCAGTCCAATAACAGTTTATTACCATCATTATGGGTGCAGCCACGTTCAAGTCTTTTGCTGTCTTGCTAGATCTCAGCATTTACTCCTGGTGTTGTTGTGATCACTAAAATTAATGTACAAAACTAAGAAAATAAGACTAAAGATTGGTTTAAATGAAACACTTTAGAGATCAGAAATAGTTCCAGTGACGTTATATAGTCACACACAGCAGGCAGAGAGCTTTGACTCAGAATCTAGCTCTTAAATCTCGCACTTTCTGGCCCCTTAAACATGCAAACACCGTCTCTGTTTCTCTAAAAATGGAAAGGATGCGTTTTTTTCTTTTTTTGGCCTCGAATCTTCAAGTGTAGGGATATTTATGGAGGAGTGATTCAGTTTGCTCTTCAAATATTTAAAGGGGAATGTCTACAACTTTCAGAAGCTATGCACACTTTAAAGTCAGGGGGACAAAAAGTCTAATATCTTGCAGATGTCTGCTGCTCTGTTGGACAGGAAGATGTTTTCATTAGATCAGTTAGTTGACAGTGGTTAATAGACAACGGTCTCCATAGCATCTTTGTTTTTGCAACTTCTGTTCATATATATATATATATATATATATATATATATATATATATATATATATATATATATATATATATATATATATATATATATATATGGGAACCATGAAGAGGCCGCTAGAAAAGCTGCAACCACCAAGTACCTGCAGAGGGTCAGGCAAGTCCTGAGGAGTCAGCTGAATGGTAAGAACAAGATCCGGGCCATCAACACCTACGCCCTGCCCGTGATCAGGTACCCTGCTGGGGTAATAGGCTGGCAAAGGAGGAGATAGAAGCCACTGACATAAAGACAAGAAAGCTCCTGACCATGCATGGAGGGTTTCACCCCAAGTCCAGCACCCTGAGGCTGTACGCTAAGCGGAAGGAAGGGGGCCGGGGACTGGTGAGTGTCAGCACCACAGTCCAGGATGAGACAACGAACATCCAAGAATACATTGGGAAGATGGCCCCAACTGACCGAGTGCTCAGTGAATACCTCAGGCAGCAGAAACCCAAGAAAGAGGAGGTAGACGAGGAACTATCATGGAAGGACAGGCCCCTGCATGGTATGTACCACCGGCAGATAGAGGAGGTGGCTGATATCCAGAAATCCTACCAGTGGCTGGACAAAGCTGGACTGAAAGACAGCACAGAGGCACTAATCATGGCAGCACAAGAACAAGCTCTGAGCACAAGATCCATAGAGGCTGGGGTCTATCACACCAGGCAAGACCCCAGGTGCAGGCTGTGTAAAGATGCCCCAGAGACAATCCAGCACATAACAGCAGGGTGCAAGATGCTAGCAGGCAAGGCATACATGGAACGCCATAACCAAGTGGCCGGCATAGTGTACAGGAACATCTGTGCCGAGTATAACCTGGAAGTCCCGAGGTCAAAATGGGAGATGCCCCCAAGGGTGGTGGAGAATGACCGAGCTAAGATCCTGTGGGACTTCCAGATACAAACGGACAAAATGGTGGTGGCTAAGCAACCGGACATAGTGGTGGTAGACAAACAGAAGAAGACGGCCGTAGTGATCGATGTAGCGGTTCCCAATGACAGCAATATCAGGAAGAAGGAACACGAGAAGCTGGAGAAATACCAAGGGCTCAGAGAAGAGCTCGAGAGGATGTGGAGGGTGAAGGTAACGGTGGTCCCCGTGGTAATCGGAGCACTAGGTGCGGTGACTCCCAAGCTAGGCGAGTGGCTCCAGCAGATCCCGGGAACAACATCGGAGATCTCTGTCCAGAAGAGCGCAGTCCTGGGAACAGCTAAGATACTGCGCAGGACCCTCAAGCTCCCAGGCCTCTGGTAGAGGACCCGAGCTTGAAGGATAAACCGCCCGCAGGGGCGTGCTGGGTGTTTATATATCTATATCTATATCTATATATATATATATATATATATATATATATATAGATAAGATAATTGTTTCACTGTGTCATGTAGCAGCTGTTGTTAAAGGCCGAATGAATGAATGTTTCGTCTTCTCCTGCTGTAGACGACTCTGGCAGTGGTCAGCCTGAGGGGATGGACATGGTGGTGTGCAGAGCACCTGGGGGAGAGTTTTATGTGGAGGGGGAGACCTGGAACCTGGACGAATGCACGCGCTGCACCTGCAGGAAGGGACGCGTCCTGTGTGACACCGAACTGTGTCCCCCAGCTCTTTGCCAAGCGCCGATCAGGAACAAGGACACCTGCTGCCATGTATGCGCAGGTAATTCAAATTAAATAAGTTCTATATAATTAAAATATTTTAGAATATTTTCAAATGTGTCATCACAGGTTTGGATGGTAGGCAGGGAGCTGTGAAGCTGTTTTCAGTGTTCTACCAGCATGTGGTTTTGGAAGGTCTTGCACGTTGCACTCTGTTGGGCAGTTTTATGTCAGGCACACAGGCTCATAAAGAAACCAGCCAAGACCGGTAGGGTTTACGCAGAGATCCTCGAGGCCAGCGGCAGCACATGTGTTCTGCTTTTTACCCTTCGGCCCACACTGGAGGCGCTTCTAACTCTATTATTGGACGGGCAAGAATGCAACTGATCTCGCCAAATCTATGCTAGCTCTCCGGTCACGAGAACGTCTACAAAATGCATAACCACACGCATATTTTATTTACAAGTGCACCCAAACAATTCCCTCACAAACTCATAAACAATGTGTCCCGAGCACTCCCCAGCATGAGGCTCACAAATCAGCAATGCATGACTGCAGCCTGAGAGCTGCTCCTTGAGAATGCCGGTCTGCCTTATCACTGCATCTGCCTGCAACAAAAGCAGATTGTCAAGGCCAGGCTTTGATATATGTATGGGTCTGGTCACCAGGAATGTGGGAATAATACAAATCTCACAACAAGCCCTGTGATGTATGTGTACATTAGAGTAGCGCTGTGTGGACAAGCTAACTCAGGATCATGAAAAAGCCATAGATCTCTTTTTCAGCAGGGTTTAGGTTGAACATCTGTTATAGATATTCATATGCACACGTTCTACATCTGAACACAACTCTGAAGACCTAACAACTTGTTGACTGATCTGTTCAATAGCAGGGTTAAATACAGTCGTCATTTAGGAGCAGAGCATATTAGAAACGTGTAGAAGCACGCTGTAACCCGACATTACCAAGTCCAGTTAAGAGAGGAAAGAGCTGTAATGCAGTGTAACCTTCTGCTTTTTCATTAACTTATTCCCCTGTGTGCAGAAGAGACGCCCCTCCTGCCAGTGAACAACAGCCAGCAGGAGTACTGCATAACCAGCGATGGAGACGTGCTGCTAGCTGGAGACTCCTGGAAGGCCAACGTCTGCACCAGCTGCACCTGCAACAACGGCACTATTCAGTGTTTCTCTCAGCACTGTCCAGCTGCCAAATGCAGGGTGCCTGTTTTACGCAAGGGCCAGTGCTGCCCACACTGTCTCGGTGAGTGGTTAGAGCGGTTAGAGTTTTAAAACGTTGGTGCCAAATTTGTCTTTAGACCCAGCTTTGATTGTTTTTTATTATACTACCTAAAACATGAGCTTATATTCTATTCTAAAATTAAAGTTTACATAACACTTCTAGTCAAAGTGAAAAGCTTGTTGATGGGGGAAAAGAGTAATTCATAACCCTGCACGTCAAAAAGGAGGGAGGAACTGAGGGAATGCCAGCGTCTGGACCGTTTGTGTGTTTGTTCATTAGTCGTAGCCACTCTGGCGCTACATAGGCAAACACCGTCACTTGCAAAATATTCCATGTGACACATGCGCACACACACATACTCTGCCTGCTCCGAGCATAAACATTCCTCGAGCATCTGCACATTCACGTTTCCTCTGCAGTGGCACAGGAAGGCAAAGTTCCATGTCAGCTTTTCCTATAGAGGAAACCCTCAGCATAGGCTTCCATTGTTCACCTCCATATTTTACCAGGGCCTTTGTTTTCGTGATATGCCCAGAGGAAAAATGCTCTGTCTTTTTTTTAAAGCAGACACAGCGTATAAACACAGCTGAAACACAAGGGAGTCTATACACTTACTCATGGTTAGACATATTTATGCCTTTTTTATTGCGTTACACCATTCATATTTGTAATGGATCTCATTTCTTGTTCCTGTCTGAAAAGAAATGACGACATCAGTGCCGGTGATAGTGTCGACAAGCCGCCCCAAGGCGAGAGTTACCACGACAGCGGAGAGTGCGGTGTGGCTCACCACTGTCACTGTGCCGCCCATCATTGCTGTTACAGGTACCTGCTTTTACAGACTTCTCCCCCCCACAGCCGTCTCCACTGACGTCCACTCCCCAGTTCCTTTAGTGCACTACAGTAGTAACCATACATGAGTAATTTGGCATATTTGCTATACTCTGCTGCCAATCCCAGTGAGTGTTTATACTAATAGAGTGTGTTAGGAACAACTTGATAAATGAATGAAATATATACTAACTCATGTTGAAGTAAACAGTAATGATGAATGGGCATAAGCAAAACATGATCTCCATGGAACAGGAGTTAATTCTTCAGCGTTAGCGTTTGAGGGGCGATACAATGAAGTCGACAACAACAGAAAAAAAAGACCTGTTTTCAATTTAGAGTTGGTACATAGTGCTGGCTCCATAACGAGCACGCTGTCATTGGGATAAATATTCAAAATAAATGTTGTCTTTGTTCCACAGATGAGCCACGTTCGGGTGAGAATTACCCCAGCCAAACAGAGATGGCTCTCATCTACCAATCAGCCGCCTGGATCCTGGCAGGTCTCCTCTTAGCCATCGTGATCTTTCTCATCGTGGCGCTACTCATCAATAAGAAGAAGAAGTGGGTGCAGATGTCTTGCTACAGTGCGCCAAAGAAGGTGAGAAGTCTCTTGCTGAGGTCGACACGACTTTAGGATTCTTTCAAATGAAACACGATCAGGTCGTTCATAAAGTCTCTACCATGAAATGTGACTGTGGTAGCTGATTCTACACTGCAAGAAATGAAAACATCAGAACTCAATGGTAAAAAAAATCATGTTGATATTTGCACTAATATGGACTGGCTAACGTGTTGGGAACAAAAGGATGCCACATTGTTTGGTGGAAATGAAAATTAACAATCTACACTGAGATGAATTCAAAGACACCCAGAAGAAATGATTCACCAGGCTAGTCCACTTTGATGAAATCTCACTGCAGCAACTCCACCAGTTGTGGGACTTGCCAATTCTGGTATTCTATGGCAAGTGCCAGTCAGGGCCGACGCTGTTGGGCAGTGATCCTACTAGAGGATGTCAGACCTGCAAGCCACTCTCATGAAGTCTGTTTCTGATTGTTTAGCCAGAGACCTTCACACCAGTGGTCTGCTGGAGGTCATTTTGTAGCTCTGGCAGTGCTCGTCCCGTTCCTCCTTGCACAAAGGAGCAGATACCGGTCGTGCTAGTGGGTTGAAGGCCTTCTATGGCCTTATCTAGCTCTCCTAGAGTAACTGTCTGTCTCTGAAGCTCTTCCATGTTCATGAGACTGTGCTGGGAGACACAGCAAACCTTCTGGCAATGGCAAGTACTGCTGTCCCATCCTGGAGGAGTTGGAGTACCTGTGCAACCTCTGTAGGGTTCAGGTATCTCCTGCCAGCAGAGACACTGACTCAGCCAAAGTGCAAAACAGGCGAAAAAAGAAAACCGTAGGAAAAGTTGAGGAGGGAAAATGTCGGTGGCATCCAGCCTGTTTGGGGACACTACAGTGCACCTGTTGTGAATTTCATTAACACCAAAGCAGCTGGAAGCAATTAACAACCCCCTCTGCTACATAACTGACCAGATCAATGTCACAGAAGTGGAACTGAGTGTTCCTTTCATTTTTTTCTTTTTAGCAGTGTATTATTTTTAGTGCAAACAGGTGCAACATGGCAACCTGTCACTGCTTATTAGCTATGATCTGAACTACAGCAGTAATCTACCAACCAATGATTTTGGTCCTTTTGCACCACAGACAGTGATCCTGAAGAAGCACGTCAACAAGAATTCAGTGGTCTACATGGAGCCTTCGAAAGACAACAAATTTCACAACGTGAAGAACGACTGCGGCATCATTCACTTCTCTCCAGAAATGAGCTCCCCCTGTACGGAAAAGTTGACCATCCCCAGGGCCAAACTGAGCATGGGCAATGACTGGACGCCATGCTAAAAAACGAACAAAAAAACACCCCTCAGACTCTGCAGATCAGAGCTGTCTGGCACATCCCTCTCGTTTCTGTTGCATCCAAGGTGGTTAATGTAACAGCACACACACCTTGGGCGCTGCCTTCTTCCCACCATTCTCTGTGTGACAGTAAAAACAAGGATGCTCTTCAAGACTAAGCAAGTTACCACTGACTCTTACATTTTATGCCCTCATTTTTCTGTATTTGAACGCTCGGGCGAAGGGACTTTCTGTGAGGTAGATGGACGGGTGGACATATAAAAGCACGGAAGAATGCGGCAACCAGACAGATTTCTCTGTGAAAACCAGACTTTGACTGTGAACACTGTAATATACCTGCTTATTATTGCCTCCTTTGGAACTGGAACTTTGGGGCAATAAGAGGAGCATAAAAAGCTTTAGGACAGGGGTTTGGGCAGTAGTTTAAAGGGAGCATAGGTGCTGCCCTCTTAAGCAGTGCTTCATTGTGGTTGTAATCATTGTCATTAGCAGGGAGGCCAAAGGAACTTTTAATCCAGCTGGATCGAAATTGGTTTCTGCATCCAAATCGAAACAAGTCCGTAGGCTTCATATTGACCTCCAGATCCAAACCCCTGCTTTTCAATGTGTGATTTCCATGTTGTTTTTTTAACTTCTAAAGCCTTTTTACTAGATATTGTGTTTTCCTTGCCCACTCTTTGCTTTTAGAGTGGGTGTCTATGTGGGGCCAGAGTGGAACATTTTAAAAATAGTAGTCTAAACACCCACCTGCCAAAATCAATGACAGGAAGGACACATATCCCAGCATTATTTCTTTCATTCCAGTCAAGTCTGATAACAAACTGCTTTTATGCAAAAAAAAACACCCGGTTTGGGAATTGTGTGAAATGTGTCTAGACTTGTCTTCGTTATATTAGCCAAGAGTCATAATCTTCGGACCCAGCCTCATCTGATTTTGGCTCTTTCCACAGGAATCTGCCACTCCAACTCCCAAATCTCAGAGTGATCTTCATCCAGCTAGAATGTTATTTTATTGATAGCAGGTGAGACAAAAGGGTGCCAGACTTCATCTGGGCCTGTAAGGAATGTCTTTGATACCATGCCTCACTTCACATCTTCATTCACAGCTGTGTGTGTGTGTGTGTGTGTGTAGGGAGCTACTGTTCTTACTTGCAAGTGATTGTTAGTAGTAATTCTTTTAAAAGCCTTAATTTTATAGCCTTAACTAATTTCTCTGTTGATGTCTTGCAGTTGGTTAACAACCATAAGCCCGTATCAGGAAAAAAAGAAAAATCCCTCATTGTTACTGAGATCGTGTTGTGCCGTTCTCATTAGCTCTTCAAATAAGAGAAAATTACGTGATTTGTAAGAGTAGCTTGCTAGCATCTGTACACAGTGGTACATGTTGCAACATCAGAGCATATTAGAAACGTAGCACTTTCTTTAGAGCCAGTGTTTTAGAAAGCCCACTGCGGGATTCTTAGTGGGATAAAGGCCCTAATCAGGGATTTGATAGGCGTATTAAGGACACAGAGATGTTAAACCACTCAAGCGAACATGCTGTTGCAGCTAGATTCTCCATATCAGTCTGATCGGTATGTGGTCGGACAGTATCTGAGAAGCGTTATGAAATATGTTGGGGTTTCAAAGCAACGTGTTTCGGATCAGAGTCCATTGCCAATATCTCGATACAAAGATATATTTGATGCCAAAATTGGTCGGAGACCAATTCATAATGTGTTTTAGCAACTGAGTAGATCTGTGTATCTGTTTTAATCAAGAGTATGTGCTTTAAAATGAAGCGGTGACTGTAAAAGCTTACGCAATTCTTTGTTCTTCTACGTGTAAAAAAAAAAACAAAGCAGCTTAAAAAAAGTAGAGAAGAGTACCTTATTTATTTTTTCACATAGCTTTATTTATTAATACTTAACTCTAGTTTGAGATTTTTTTGGAAAATGAATTTTTAGTAGCCAAAGCTGCTGTACATTGTAGACCATTTACCGTTTCTTTCTACTATATTCTGTACAAGCTTATTTATTTGTGTTCAAAATCCTGTAAATATGTTTCTTAGGTGATGAACTGTAAC
The DNA here is from genome assembly GCF_057382095.1 of Aulonocara sp. 'chitande type north' Nkhata Bay. Classification (NCBI taxonomy): domain Eukaryota; kingdom Metazoa; phylum Chordata; class Actinopteri; order Cichliformes; family Cichlidae; genus Aulonocara; species Aulonocara sp. 'chitande type north' Nkhata Bay. The sequence goes on along the minus strand of NC_141362.1, from coordinate 31,849,186 downwards.
ATTTACACTTATTTTGAAAAATAAATGTGTGAACCAAAGTGGCACTGAGAAAAAATTCAACTGCGCTGGAGGAACAATTCTCCAAGGTGCAGTGATGTCATCCGTTAAGTGGTTTCTGCTTCTCTTGCAGGCACGTTTACATCCGCTCCTGGACTTTAAATTGAGTCTTTGGTACGGGTCACAAGCACAAAGCAAAAAGACCCGGGATAATAAAACACCAGAAGACATGCAGGCCAGACCAGAAACTCTGGGACTGTGCTGTTGTTTTGACTCGTCTGATAGAGCTTGCTGATAAACTGCAAGGTGCTGAAGCTTCTCCAGAAAGATTACTTGGAGGAAAAGTCAGAGTCCCATGCCAAAAATATGTCAAACAATGCATCTAACAAGTTGTGTTACTTCACTTAATGTTTTGAGCATTACAAAAATATCTAATCTCTTAGGCATTTTAGTGAGGGTTAGAAATGCAGTCCTGTGCAAAAGCCTTGTGCTATGTGGAAAGGGTTTGATTGGCAATGTATTCTTTTGGCAAAAAAATCAAAATCCTAAAAAGTGCCAGTGCAGGAAAACCATACGTGGGTAGGCCTCCCCAGAGCCTGGACCTCAACGTTATTGAAGCAGTGTGGGATCATCTTGATAAAAAGAGAAGGTAGTCAACATTTAAAGAAGAGCTTTGAATGTCCTTCAAGAAGCCTGGAGAACTATTCCTGTAGACTACTTACAATTACAAGAAAGCTGTGTAAGAGTTCAGGCTGTGCTGAAGAAAAAAAGGCGTCACGTCAAATATCGTCTTTCAACCTTATTGTGTTTTTGCCTTGGATACTGCATTGCCTTGCATATTTCCCTCCATTTTTAAATGAAGCCACATAACTGGGATGTGGCTCAAGAGTTTTGCACAGTATTATACATTTCAAATAATTATTCATCAGCATCCTTTGGCGTTAGATTCCCATCGGGTTGAAATAAACACACACAGGTCACAGCATGTGGGGAAAAATATTTATTCACACTTTGCATCCTGTACCTAAGAAGAAATGTATCTGTACTCATGACACATTCAGTAAACAGCCCTTCCTCTTAAATTCTACAGTTCTATTAAGGCAATAAAGTCCAGTGAACCTCTTGTCAACCTTTGTTGAGGACCACGAAACACTGAAGGGTTTTGGGAACGTTGGGAGAGATTGGATCAGATAGCTGGTTTACCATTCACCACAGTGAAGAAGTTCATTTGTATCTTTGGGACTCACACCTTCCAAATGGAAAGCCTCAATGTTCTAAGCAGATTTTGTTGGTCCAAGGATAAAAACTGTCTCTGGGAGTCTGCTGCCGGAAGCAAAGTGGAATATCTCCCAGGCAATCCCTTGGCTTTCACAGAAGAATCTTGTAGTAGTCGTATTTATAGCTGTACAAGATCACCATAGCCACCCTGTAACAGAAGATTTGTTTGCAGATTTCAAAAAACATTAACAGAAGTATGCTTCAGCTAAGTATCCAACCAACCAAACATGAAATATGCTCCCAGGCTTCCATCCCTTCTGGTCCCAGGTTATGGTGTTCAATAACGGCCTTTGACCTTTTCTGGATGAAATCCCATAAACATTTTGTGAAATGTCAGAATTGGCATCTGAATTCGACAGTTATGGTCAAAAACAGTCCTCGACCATCGAATCAGGTCACCTGTTAGTCACTGTGAATGTTTGTACCAAATTTAAAGCAATGCCCATAAGGACATAAGGTCACTGGAAACTTGACCTTTGACCATTAAATTCTAATCAGCACATCCTTTAACGTACATGTTAGTATGTAATTTTAAGTAATTCCCTTAAGGCCTACAGGTAGCATGGACATCGTCACTCTTGACCACGGCTGTTTTGGGTTTGGAAGAAATTTGAACTGGAATGTCTCCAAATCCAGACAACGTGATTCACCCAGGATGTTTTCTAGAAACGTCCAAATTTATCCCACTCCTTTGAATTCATCAGTGCACTCCATACAGACTCAAATTACCTGTACTGTAAAGCCACTAGAGGGCGACTGTGATGTTTTAGGCTTCATATTTGTAAGGCTGTCAAGCTATCCATGCAGTAGTGTTGAAGTGTATGGAGTCCATGGCAGGAGAAATGTTTCTGAATATATTTCAAACATGAAAAAGTTCCAGTCTCGAAGAGCCTTAAGCGGAGAGTTGAGGCAGAAAACCGCAGCTTTAATGAACAGTAGACAGGTATGTATTAAGTGGCTCATTTGCAACAATTCATTTGCTCTGAAAGCTCAACACTCCCAGGCTATTCCTGAATTCAGTAATATTCTGGAGGCCAAATGGAAACCTCTGGCAGGCCGGATGTGGCCCTCGGGTTGACATCCACTGATGTGCATGCTTCCTCTATGTCAAATCTTTCATTGATACAAGGCTTATCAGACCAGGAACAAGACTGAGACTGTCCTATTAGGAAACGAAGACACGCAGTGTTAAGGTGAGAGGGCTACATCACTAATTCTCAGTTCCCCGACTGGCTTCCAGTAAAATCTAGAATTTAATTGAAAGTATTACTTATAGTTTTCAAGTTAATAAATGGTTTGGGGCTATAACATATGTAAGAGAAGCCTGATAAAGTCTTCTTCTAGATCTGGTCAACTCCAGATCCTCCAGAAGTATTTAGAGTGACTGTGGCTTTAAAAGAAATGAAGCTGCCATTCAGCTCGCTCTTGGGATAACACTACCAAAAGATCGACTCAGCTTTGAGATGAGGGAATGGCCTCAAAACCCTGAGTCGAACTTGACACAAGCTATCACAAGGACTAAAGACAGACCCATAATGATGAAGTTCAGTGCATCTATTTGGTTTATTGAAATATACCTGAAGCAGACTCAGCTGCGCTTTGTGTTTAACAATAATTAGCCGATGTTGGCATTTTAAAAGCCTCAGACGGGGAACAGGGTAAAAATACACAGTGGTGGGAAAAAGCTTTGTTTGATCTCCATCTAACTCACAAATATATACAAACACAACGAGACTAAACTAGTAAACTGTAAGTAGATGAATGTCTCATGTTGCTTAAAGTGCTGATTAAAAAAAGTAAGTGAGCGTCTAACCTCAAGATTTCTCTGGATTCAGTTGAATAAAGAAGGAATAACTAATAATAAGGTGTAACTTCAGGTCCTGCTACAGCTACGTAGCTGCTGCATGAGCCCTTCATCCTACTCATCTTGACTTGGTTGCATGTGCCCCACATTCAATGAAAACCACTAGACAAAAGAATAAAAACACATGCCGACTCCATCCATTGCTGCCTCTGCGACGCTCATTTATCAGGAAAGCCTTTTCCCCCCCTTAATGGCGACTCACACAGCACAGACAGGAAATTAAAACCAACTGTTCTGGAGAGACGAAGAGGAAGCCAGAATGAGAGGTTTTGATTTTTCTTGCTGCCATCTCATTCATGAAAGAGAAAATCTGCTGGATCCCATCACAGGCTTTGGGCACTCACAACACTAGAAGCTCAAACACAGGATTTACCCTGGAACTTGGGCGGGACATTACGTTTGGGAGTATGGGAATTTAAACTTTTCCATCTACACTAGAGAAATGGATGGAGCTGACTCGCCCCTTGTCAGTCTATTGGGGTGCCAAGAGCCAGACGTAAGACCAAATATAGCAAATCCTTCTCCAAATTCTATGTCAGGAAATGGGATCAGCTGAGGATTTAACGTTCTTCTAGGCGGTAGTTATCTGTCTGAAGACTCCTTTTGTTGTACTGGCAGGCACTGATACACCTGGAGTGTGTGGGCTTGGTTGAACTATTGCAAAGCAGCTTCCCGAAAACGTGTTTCACTGTCTGCATCAGGTTTCAGTTAAGAAAAATGGCTGGACTAAAAATAACTAGCAAGAGGTTTTAGTTAGGAGAGACTTTAAAAAACTCAGAGAGCTACTGAGTAAAGCCTGGATTATGCTCCTGTGAGGGCACGGACACATGGAGACCTGACGGCAGAAAACTTATTCAGGTTATACTTCTTTGAAGTTCGCTGCCTGGGGCACATACGCAGGATGGTGCATTGTACTATAAATTTTCAACAGACAAAAGAAGGGAAAGCACGCTCATGCTAACCGTGCGATGATAAAAATTTAAGTCACTCGCACCATGGCGGACTAGAAGAGGCGCAAATACAGTGCCGACTTAAGGAAGTGAAACAAATGTCTATTATTCATGAATTATATCAACAAAACCAGAGAAGCGATGTCGATGACTGCCAACCTTTGAGGCTACAATGTATGGGCATCCAGTACTGCCACCAGAGTGGATGCAGCTTAATGTCAAAAGGTTTTAAATCCCAGTTTATATCACATGTGATATAAACTGGGATTTGTTAACACGATATGGCATGGAAAAAAGTGATCTGTGAACTGGCCTCTGTATGTCTACATAGACTGTATATGAAGGATGGACATGGCCAAAGAGACTTCACTCCGACTGTCAAGTCTTGAGCTGAGTCACATCTCGGCGTTTTAAAACCAGACGTAACAAGTAATGGGCTGGATCTGGCAAACCAGGGAACACTGCGTGCTCATATGGTAGCAATAAAACTAAATACAGCATTCGATAAAACCTAAAACATGAGAACGTAACCTCATGAGGAAAGTGTGTTAACTCAGGCCACACAGGAGGAACTGAAGGATCATTTCCCTACAATGAACAAACACAGGAGCCAAACCCTGTCAGCAGGGCTGCTTCCATCTTTTATATACAGTCTAGACTTAAGAATCACAAATAAAGGATTTTGTCGTGTTTCTGATCAATTCAATGTTACATTATATTGATCAAATGTGCTTTTCTTTAAACAACAAGCACATTTCAAAGTGAGCCCAAATGTCTGAGCAAGAGTTTAGCAAGCTGTGAATGCTAACACACTCAACCAATATGATGCACAATTTAACACCACTGCACCTTTTTGTAATCTTGAAGTGGTGGATCTCATCACAGATGGCCTTCAGGTAGCGCTGCTTGGGCAGACGAGACAGCAACGTCTTCACGCTGTTGTTGAACTGCTCTTCGCTATCAAACTGGACGGAAAGGAAAAAAAATGTTTCATTCAAGCAAACAAAACCATCAACAGATGAGATTTAATATCCGAAGCTTTAAACAAAGACCAGCCAAATGGCTCACAGGCCTCATGTCTGTTAACAGACTTCCGAGTCAAAAAACAGACAGCATATCAGAGGAATCAAAGGCTTTATTTTTCCTCTTTCCCCATCTTCAGTGTTGAAGAACATACCTGCTTGTCAAGTGTTTGGTTTCTTGTGTGCCTTGAGGCAATTTCACCTGTTTAAAACAGGCCCTTTCTGCCAGCGTGGCTGTTACATACTATGCATTGTTTTATAAGTTTTATAAACTCAATGCGCTGTCAGTGACACATGTGTGCTGCAAAAGGACAACTACATAGGTGGCCCGTTCATTTATGGAGTGGAGGCTTTAGCATTTTCCAGCTTTCTTCACAATATAATTAGTCTTTTTTTCACTTTCCTTAAAGGGAAGCTGGGATTTTATAACAAGGTCTTGGTAAGAAGTTTGGAATGTGAATATTAACACCTCCTCAGAGTGCGTTTTGGTACGTCTGTCACATGTGTGAGCCTCGTAAAAGGCCTGCCAAGTTCGAGTCTCACAGGTCTCCCCTGCTTTGGAAAACTGTAGCGTTCCTCATCAGACTGTAAGGAAGGCAACGGGATCCTGTCTTCCTGTCTAGGAACTTGACCTTTATTGGCCGTTCTTTCCACTCCCCCCACCCTTTCAGTGCGATGTTGCCTTTTATTAACTCGGCCGTGCTCTTGATGAAGCTATAGTAGGGAACCAACCTCCAGAGACAGGAAGTTGATCAGCGTTTCCTTCTGAAGGTCCACCTGCGGGATACAAAAACAAGTACGGTTACACAATAAAGCCTTGCCTCACAGTCGAAAAATTCTACACCACAGCTTTTTACACATTTTTAAGCAATTTTGTAGCAAAACACAGAACTGTTGCACATTTCGTCCAGAACGTTATGTAATTCCCTTCCCCCAACATCAGCAGTCCAGTCAGCACTAACATCATAAAATTACATTTTCACAGTGATATCAGCAGAAATGAAAGCACCACAGTTTCTAGTTTACAGCAGGAGGCTAATCACTCTCCAGGTTCATCTGTAGCATCAGCTTTGCATATCAGTCTGAGTGACAGAAAAGCAGGCTGCTGACACGCAACACCCGAGACTCACAGGCCTGTGTAACTGCTTACTGGCATCGAGATGATTGTTGTTACGTTTCAGTGACACTGCAGTGTTTATAGAGTCCAGATTCCAACAAGGATGATAAATACATTTGGACCATGCAGCGAGATGGTAAATAAGACAAGAGGGGTGAGTGCACTTTGAGAACGTGGCCACAAATGGACAGCGCAACTGGAAACAAACACCAGCGACCATTTATGTCCCCTAGAAATGCCACGTTAGCTGCTTTCTGTTTAGCGTTTGTTGTTCGATAGGCAACTGGAATTTATTCGCAGTGATCTTACTTCCAGCAGGGGATCTAAAAAGCAGCTATAAAAGGGCAGATCCTTAGATGTTTGTTGTTTTAGCTATCAAAACTATTTCCTTCCCCTACGATTTCACACATGAATTCAACAGATAAGGTGGGACGGGGGGGCAAGTAGGTTAGAAATAGGGGATGGAGGGACATAAACACACAAATGACTTACAGCAAGAACCTCAATGTCATTGCTCTTGTTCTGCAAATTGCTACCCAGGTTCTGTAATCTGGTTTGGATCTGAAATGAGAGGAGACGGAGAGAGACCCGTTTAAAAATGACATGGTTACAAATATAAATCATCTTCACAAGCGAAAACTTGTCTTGGTGTCACGTTACAAACAGCATATTCTTCAGGATAACCACAGGAACGTTTAAGGCAGATGGATACAAGAAAAATAGGAAACAGAAACAGCAGCAAATTTCCTGGAAACCCATTTTAGAGGTTTGAAGTTACTAATACTGAGAAACGCAGCTCTGGAGAAAAGCCGGAGACGCGGTTACAAAGATCGCAAACCTGAGTCTCGTAGCGTCGTCTGGCGCTGGCAGAAACTTTCTCCGGGCTGATGAGGCTCACATTCATGTTTATGGAGGTGCTGCTTCCATGCTGCTCTGAAGACCCTGGAATCAGAGGACAGTAAACGGGACAAATGAATCGTTTTATCCGACTGTAAATGTTTTTAAATGTCCAAAATCGAGTGTTTAATCGCACACATACAAAAAAAGCTCTGGTTTCAACTGCTGTTCAGTTTAATTAGAGCGTGTTTGTGCCAGAAGGGTGTGAATCTTAATAACTTTGTGTAAATCAGGGAAATAGCAAAAAGGAAATCCAACATCATAAGAAATACTTTGAAATTATGTCTAAATTACACGTTTGTTAGAGTCAAATCAGTGTGTGAAACACGAGTGTGATGCTTTCATGCCGTGTGATGTTACAGCCTATGAGAGGATCATCAGAATAAGCTGAGCGTGGTACCTGTGCTGGTGAGCAGTGATCCTTTGGGGTTCTGTAGAGTCGTGCTTTCAGAGATTTCTCTGCTGAGGAACAAGGAAGACATTTTTTAACCCCTTCTGCATCCTTCACACACATCTGAGCGACTCGTTAAACCAAAACCTTTTTTTTTTTTTACCTGATGTTTCTCTCATCGAGGAATTTGTACCGACATTTCTGAATGACGTGATCCACCAAGTCAGACTCAAGAATCCGTTTCTCCAACTGTCTGTCTTTCTCAAAGCATTTTACCTGGAGGACAGAAAAAGCGACAATCTGCAATGCTACCGGCAGGTTTCTACAGCATTTCATTTCACTCAAATCCTGAGTGTGTTGCTGGGAAGTGGATGTGCTTGGATGGTGCACAGATGGTGCTTACCTTCACATAGGATCCCTCTTTGTCAGAGACGAGGGCCATGCATGTGATGCCGCCTAGCTTGCAGTGTTCCAGCAGTGTGTCCTGAGACTACAAACACACAGAGAGGCAATAATCATCATTCTCAACACACAAGCTGAAATTTAAATGCATAGCTAAGCTATACTCCATTAAACCTTTATGATGATAATGGTCAAACATAATCAAACACATATGTTGACCAATGAAGTAGCATGCTGAAGATGTTGGCTTGTTTGAGGCCAAATTCTCTGAGAACAAGCTTTTCTTTCATTAATTACTTAAGAATCACAAATTAGGCTTGGAAACATACAGTAATTACATAATTACAGCGTCACGGTTGCCAATTTCAACCCTGACTGATCTAGTTTCTGAAACAAAGGGAGAAAAGCATGCTTGAGTTACCGCTGAACACCAAGCTGAGGCTTTAAAATTCTCCTATTGTGGCACTGGTTCATTTGAGTTTCACTTAGAACTAGAAGAGTGATCATGAGCTTTGATGTACATCCAGGTAATCCATTCAACCGTAACAGTGAACATGTATGTTTGCGATTCGTGTCGGCCTAATTCATTCTGATTAACTTTAGTTTTGGCTAAACGAACTGTTGGCGGTGCGGAACAAAGCCCCAGAACAGCAAGTGTATGTTTATGCGCGTCACTTTTCCTTGTCATCACACGAGTGTTTACACTTCCATTTTTCTTACAACTTTCACACCGACAGATCAAATCATGTCAAAGGTAAGTTATTGGCTGGAGCCAGACGGGCAGCTCCACTACTTGGCTGCCTGCCTGCGGAAGGGGTTTGCCATATTTGTCTAATAAAAACTAAAAGAGTGGAACCGTCTCCAGAGGATGAATTAAGGGCTGTTAAGAGGCCGGCATGGGAACAGTGCTAACAAAAGCCTAGTGAGCGGCAATGACAGCCGAGCGGGTTTGGACGAGGTCTCCTCTGGTAAAAACCTGCGTGCTGTGCTCAAGTCTAAGCCACGTCTAACTCTTTATACTGGTGCAGTGATTAATTAAAGCATACATGGAAATACGACATATAAAAAGGTAAAAACAGAGTTTGTACAATTCTGATGAGCTAGAAAGTTCTAATATTTGGTGTGAGCACCTTTATTCATCGACACAGCCTGAACTCTCTTAGAAAAGTTTCTCATCATTTCTTTAAGTAGTCTTCAAAAATACTTCTCCAGGCTTCTTGAAGGACATTCAAAGCTCTTCTTTGAAAGTCGGCTGCCTTTTATTTCATTCTCTTTTAAGATGATCACACACTGCTTCAGTAATGTTGAGGTCCGGGTTCTGGGGAAGCCAATCCATGACTCCGTGTTCCTTGGTGTGTTTTTCTCTCCATGTATGCTTTTACTGCAGTGGGTTTGGGATAACTGTCATTATTGAAAAACTGAAGCTGTTACCAATTAGATGCTTTCCAGATGGAAGTGCAATAGTGGATCAAAATGTGACAGTACTGTTCTGCAAAATCCCCAAAATTCAGCCGCGAGCCATGACAGAGCCTCTGCTGTGCTTGCTGTTGTACCGCTCTCCTGATCTCCTCCATACAAGCACATGGCTTTGAGATACTGTTCATCTGCTGCAGAGAGATGCGGGGGCCCTAAAAACTATTGTCCCCCACTTGGTGAGTTTCCTCAAATCTGTGTTAAAGACACACTCGCACATGTCATGTTTTCAGCTAACAGCTCTGAATGATTCACCTTTTTGGTAAAAAATGACCATTTAATGCCGGTTTTTCATAGATTTAGCTACAGAAAACAAAGAAATGATGTGTTTCGTCTAAAGATACAATTTCAAATTGGTTCTTTGCTAAATTACATGTTATGTGTGTAGACAACACCGGTTCATCCCTTTAGTTAGGCGTCTTTTTCTGCTTGAACGATTCATAGATCACTGCGAACACAGAAACGGGTAACACAGATCGACGTGGCTCGAAACTTTTGCTCAAACTTTTACATAATCTACAAAAACACACTTGATAATTTGGCTTTCATCCAAACTCAACTTTTCCTAATTGCTTGTAAGAAAACAGAGGGGCCAATCGCTCGTGTCCTGTGCCGGTACATAAGACAATGAAAGCCGCTATAAAGCAAACACTCACTCACCACAGCAGTGGAAAGTTAAGACAACAATAGGTTATAAAGAGCAGAGCAGGAAAAAACAGGAGGGGCATTAAACTGTGGGCACACAGCTATGCCGGAGAGGCCGTTCATGCAAACGTGCACAAAGGGGACTGAGATCAGTTGGTCACATTATCGTGAAGAATGTGACGGAGCCGTGGCATCGCGAAGTTTTGGACGGCTTGATGTCAGCTCGGCTATCATCCAATCACAGCTCTCAAACTGCTAACAAGATCTCATCAAAAGACTTTATAAGAAGTGTGTTTAACATATGTTGTCTTTGTTTGTAGAAATTGCCCCATTATATTGCCCCAGTATGGCCAGTAATGCTCTTTGAAAAGCAGCCACAGAGCTCATTCTGTGGCGCATTTACCATTTTTACTACTCGCTGTCACACTAAGGCTGCTGGCAACAAGTGAGGGTTTTTCCTTTAAAATAGAAGTCAAGTGTTGCCCTCTATAGGAGGGATGAGATTACTACACTCCATGAGGGGGTCTCAGGGTTCACCTTTAAATCAAAACTGGTTTGTTCTGGTTTTATGAGTGGAACCAGTTAAAGACGACTAACCTGTGAAACATCGTAGTTGATGTCTGCAGCGATGCCGGTGCTCCACAATTTCTGAACAACCCTGATGGCTTTGGACATCGAAGAATGGCCCACAGGGACCACCAGCACATCATAGGAGCTCACTGTTGGCTGATACGAACACAAACAAATACGGTCGCGCAAAGCAACTACGTGCAAATGCATTTAGTCTAATATTATAGAAGCAGGGAGCTGCAGTTAAAGCATTATGTGTTCAGCAAAGGAGTCATTCCAGGTATTTATATGTGCACGAAGCTTTCAGGGCACATCATTTCACAATCTCCATCTAAAATATAGAAAATGATGCACCTCCAAAAATAACTCCGTGGAGTCGGGAGCAGCGGTGATCATAGTTATTAACAGGTTTCTAAAAGTAGCTGTGTGGCAGCCCGACTGCTCTATGAAGCCATCATTAAATATGAAACCATCTGCTGCTCCTTCATTATAATAATTAGCAACGTCAGATTCAAGCGTGTGTCTGTGTCTCTCACTGGCTCCTCCATGCTGACTATAGCAGCGCAGACTTTGTCCACGGCGACACTGGCCCCCACTGCGCTGGGGACGGGTCCTGTGGAAACCGGTCCACGAAACTCCAGGATCTAGAAAGGCAGGGAGCAAACTGCATGATATAGGCCCATGTTTTTCAAATAAACAGCTACAGGTGATTAGTATTAGTGGTGGCCTGGCTTTACTTTGTGGAATGACTGTAAAGCCTACCAAGTGGTCGTAGCGTCCTCCGGCTGCCAGAATATCTGGTACGGTTCGTCTGCGCTTCCTGATGAAAGCCACAAACTGGAAGATGACTCCTGAGTGGTGTTGCACTTTGTACACTAAGCCTAAGTTGATCACCACCTATAAAGGAGATACAGCTTTATTAAAAAAAAAAAGCTAAACAAAGTAAAGCAGATACAGCAGGTGTTTCCTTATCCTCCAGAATCTGTATCACCATCAGTTTAACTCCAAGTTTGGGCAGAAGCACAGTCAGCTCCTCCAGGTCCTTGAGACCCTGCTTGGCCAGCTGGGTAACGGCAGTTTTTTGCTTGGTAAGTGATGACAGCAGCGGCACCAGGTCCTGCAGATTCCCCTTCTGTTCTATGTACTTGTACAGAGTCTGCAACTGAAAGCGAGAGGTGAGGAGAGATGTCAGTGCGACTGAGCATGAGCTTCCCTCCATGACTTTCTGCCAGAAAGCTCTCTTTTCAGTTTTCAGTAGCAGTTTTGTAGACAGCAAAACTACAAGCTCAGGTTCAGGACAGGATCACCGTGTGAGTTCAAATACAGCTGCTGAAAGGCTGCAACCATACCTTAGAGAGCCAGTCTGGCACAAAGCCTTGAATGCAAACTTCTCACATGTGCTACAAGTGTGCTGAATATTTTTTACAGAAGGTTCATACACCAGGTGGACACTCACACAGTTGGCTGACAATGAAAAGTTGCAGAACTTTGCCTCCGCTTCACGTTTGCTGAGTTTCTCACTCTGGAGCAGATGCAGACAAAAAGGAAAACAAAAGAAAAAAGGTGATAAAAATGTCACGACTGCATCTGCTCAAAGAAGCATATCAATAACAGACGTGCAATGTGTAACCCGGACTGACCATAAGGTCACACAGTATGTTAGAGGCCTGGCTCAGTTTGTCCTCCGGGACGCCGCTGTGCAGCAGGACGGCCTTAAACAAGCTGGTGTGGTTTAGGTAGATGGTGTAGTTCCTTTCCTGCAGTCACAAACACACCTTCAACATTCTCAGACACAATTACAGTCAAAATTTAAAAGCACTGCTTCACAATGAGCACTGCGATGAATAATGACCCGCTCGTCCGGCTGCCCTTTCATTCTTTCTGACTCACAGATTCCTAAAAGCTTTTACACAAAGAGCCGAGCGATGGAGAGGATCAGAAACAAGACCTACGAGGCCAGACACAAAGTTGGACTGGCTTCATGAAGCATGCGAAGAGTAGCGCCACTGACGGGGCAATGGAATGAATCGGGACAGGAAATGGACTGTACTGGAAGGGAGGGAAGGAAGTTGACAGAGCGGTGCATAACAGATTTACTAGATAAACAATAAATAGAGTGTAAATCTGTCAGGCTTACACATACTTTGGAACGTTAGGAATGTGAGTGGGAAGTAAGGGGGGACCAAAAAAAATCCCCAACGGCATCTGTCAGAAAAATAATTAAGAATCGTGGATCTGACCCAACAGTCTGATTAAAAACATAAAAATATAACAACAACACGAGCAGCTTGTGTGTAACCTGCAGCACGGGGAACTCCTGGATTATTTCAGAGATGGTGTAAATGATCTCGGCCTCAGGGAGCAGGCTGTTGCTAACAGGAGTGATGATGTCAAAGGCGCACTCGAGGAGCTCCCTCGGGTGTGCGCGGTCCAGCTTCTTGGGCCGGAACACTCGTTCAATGCTGTACCTTAAGAGAGACGAAGAGAAACACACGTCCAGCATGAAAACAGGCTTTTTCAACAGATACACAAAAACCTACTTGGTACACGCTTCAGGTGTTAGCACGACCCGTGAGCACAGCACTTTCAGCTATAAAGTGGAGAGGTTAAAGGTTTACCGAGGTAATGAAAAATAACATAACTCGACAAATAAAAAGGAACACTGTGCGTTCTTGTACCTGACTGTTTTCAGAGGAATATTTTGTTTAACCCTAAGATACAATTTCTTCCCATTTCTTTAGCTGAATCTATCAAAAATACTAAAGATAACAGTTTGACGGGCATAAAACATTTTTTGCACCAATAATAGCTCTTTGAAAATCACCTGATACCAAAACTCGCCATGTCTGCATGATGTACAGTGTGTCCTTAAAACGATGAGGAACAAAAAGCCAAAAAAAGAAAAATCTACAGCAGATGAACTGTATCTTAGAATCATGTCAAATAAAATATAATAAAGACTCGACACAGGACTTGGTAGAAATGCTCATTCCTAAAGAAGGGAAACATGGAGAGATGCCTGAGGTAAACCAAATGACACGAACAGAACTGAAAATCTTTGGCAGGTTTTATAGAGTTATGGATACAAAATGAGAAACTTTTAGTTCAAATCAAAGCCAATATGTACAGAGGAGGTTAAGACAAATGTGAGTGTCTACAGCCATCTGTAAAACCAACAAGAAGAGGTTTGAATGTCCTTAGAAATGAATGGAGAACTATTCCTGACGACTATGTAAAGAAAGAATAAGAAAGCTTACCTACGAGAGTTCAGGCTGTGTTCAACAATAACTTTCTAGCTCATTGGAAGTGAACAAATTGAGTCTTTTCATAAACATGTTGCCATGTTTCAATAAACCGCTGCACCCATTTCTCATTTTCCAAGCAAAACATAAAGAGTAAGGGGCGGCGCAAGACTTTTGCACAGTCCGGTATGTTTAAAGAAGGGGGGGGGACTTGATAAAGTATTGATTGCAGACACAAAAGCATATAACTTTCTTTAAACACATTAAAACACAAATTACGTTTGTTTTTTCTTTCACATTTTCTATTAAATATTTTTAAGAACATTTTAAATGAAAAGATTTACCTCATAAACGAGCATCATTATAATTACTTGTGTGCACACAAATGGTCAAAATGACTTCTCAATATAAACTTTACCGTTTCAGATGTGTTACATTGTTGCGAGCGACGAATCTTGCAAACGCGATCTAAAGCGGAAGAAGGAAAAAAAACAAGAGTTGAGACATTGGGTGCACTTGTATAAAGACAGTGAAGTCTGTGCATACCAGGCTGTAATCAATCAATGTGTGGAAACAAGCATTTGGTCCTCGGGGTTCCTGAGGCAGCGGGATCTTAAGGCGGCTGCTGATTGCAGCCTCACACTGTGTGTGTGTTTGCATGTTCCTATGTAAATAGTTTTATGATTGGCGCTCTGTGTGCATGTGTGGACACATAAACCAGACTCCGTGTGTGTGTTAAACTCACGCGAAGGTCATAGGGCAGCGTAACCAGCATTCCACTATGGTCCATGAAGCAGGCCAGCTCAATGCCATCGTACAACTTCCTGTTCCTGGGGAGGAACAGCGGGGTCTGGACACGCACGGCACCTGAAATCAACACACATTGCTGCTCCATCTTCATAAACCACAATGACCCTGTGATAACTGATGCATGTGAACAGACAAACTGCGCATAAACAAACAAGTACAGCTGGACATCATCAGCAACGTGCCCAAAAACAACACTCGCACATGCACAGAATCTGTGCTGCCCAACAGTACGCTTATTGTTTAGCTGCCTCTCACTGCTGCAGATGTTGGGGTCTTTAAAAAGGAGTCCACGTAGTGTCAACAAAGGTCACGCGTTCACATGCACGCACTCGACAGACACGTGCACTCACCGTGCTTCTTGAAGATCCTGGTGATGCTTTCGTACACATGCTGCTGCAATTTGGCATTGTTGAAGCTGAAGCTGCCCTGAAGGGAGAGCAAACAAACAGCCTCTGTCAGGGATCAGGAGACATCGACTAAGCACTAACAGGCCTTGTGCTCATCTGTGATAGACCAGATGAGAGAGCCAGCTTAGAAAGAAAGAGTGCAGCTATTCCTTTGCCTACAGTGCCATCTAGAGGTAGAGAAGGGAAGAAGTGGATTTTCTTCCATGTAACCCTCCTGTTATGTCCGATTGACCCAGAACAGAAGAGATGTCACATGTCATCTGCATCACTACAGAAAACGAAAAAAATCACAATTATAAAAGAAAATTGTAAAATAATCAATGCCAGTGTTTCTGACACTTTTGGATGAGTAAATTTGCCCGGGTCAAATTAACCCAGGAGCATAATTGGTGTTCCTGGAAACCAACATAACAGGAGGGTTAAGCATTCCTTACAACAGATAGTATGAATTGTGACCTGAAAAAGCACAGGTTTGCAATCATGTTATTTAATCCATACTCTTGGACTTGTATGTATATATATCTTATAAACACGAATCAAAAAATTAAAGGAACACTTTAAAAACACAACAAATCTCAATGGGAAAAACATGCTAGCTGTGTACACTGATACGGACCGGGTAAGAAATAAATATGATCAACTTGCAGTGGGCTGAATTCAACGACACGCCTAAAATCAAAGTGAAAAGTGATGCAGCAGGCTAGCCCATTTTTGCTGAAATTTAACTGCAGCAATTCAAAATGGCACTTAGCATGCATGGACCATGTGTGCTTATGCCTGACAACACTGGGGCGTGCTCCTAATGAGATGACATATGGGCATAACTGAGCTCTAGGCCTGAGGTCCAACTTGGTGGCGCTGGTTGGACTGAAACCAACGTCCCAGGGATGCGTTATTGCATTTAGATTATATGAGCATGTTATCAATTCCTTCATCCGCTGGGAAATGCCTGCATCCTCTCAACATATGATGCTGGGTATTGTTGTGTACTAGGAAGAACCCAGGAGCCACTGCACCAGCGCAGGATCTGACAATGGTCCATCGACTTCATCCAGATAACATTTTTATGGTGATGAGTTAAGGACCTTCTACGGCCCTGTCCTGCTCTCCTAGAGTAACTGTCCGTCTCCTGGAACCTCCTCCATGCTCTTGAGACTGTGCTGAGAGACACACCAAACCTGGCAACGCCACATATTGATGTGCCGTTCTGGACGAGTTGGAGCACCTGTACAACCTCTGTAGGGTCCAGACATCACCTCATGCTACTAGTGACACCGATCCTACCCTAGGCATCGGCAACCTTCAACATGAAAAGAGTCACTTTAGCACCTCCTACCTTCTGGTGGACAGAAGGGCAGATGACTGGGAGAGGATAAGTTATTGCAGGGGACACAGTATATGTAATAAAAGGGTAAGGGCTAACCACAGGTTTGCTGACCTTGCCCTAGCTAAATGCAAAACTAGTCAAAAAAAAGTCAGTGGCCTCTGCCTGTAAAACCATTCCTGTTTTGGGGTTTGTCTCACTGCTGTCCCTGTAGTGCACCTGCTGTTAATAAACACTGAAGCAGCTGAAAGTGATTAACAACCCCTCTGCTAATACTGCTTACTCTACTAAAAAAACAAAAAAAGTTTACTTTACCTTCCCACTCCCTTTAATCCATCTTTCTGATTGGGCACTCTTTACCAATAGAGCACTTGAACAGCAGGTGAGTGACCTCCGATTTGCCAAATATCAACTTTCAACTCAGCTGGGCTTTGAATAGGAATTATCTGTTACACCATCTGAGCACATTATTTGAAAATCTCACATGAATCACAGCTGTTAAAAACAGTATATTAAAAAAATCTTCCAGCATAGTTTTAATCTGACATCCAGCAAAGATGAAGAACGGCTACAGTAAAATAAAATCCACTGGCAAACGCTTGGTCAGCTCAATCAGCTCCTCACCTTGTAGAGGTCTATATCATAAGCGTAATCCATGACTGGTGAGGTGTTCTGGGCGAACAGCTGGGCCACCATGGTGCGGTAGGATTTGCCGTTGATATTGGCCATGGTATGCTGCAGCACTTCGTGCAACTCCGACTCCTCCATCTGGGGAGGAGGCAGAAGTTCGCTCTTTAGCAGCTCCAGGGCAGTCGGCCGAAGAGCCGGGTCGTGCTTCAGCAGCCACTCGATCACCCTCTTCTGGTAGACATAAAGAAAAAGGCAGAGAGAGAAACAGACCGCTGTTAGACTGAGATTTATACAAGGAGAAGAAAGCGCTGTGCAACAGTCATCCTCACCTGTGTTCCTTGCTCACGTAAAGTAAAGTCCTCTGGGAAGATGATGGGTTCCTGTAAATATGAAGGGAAAAAAGAAAATCGTGTAAGTAAGGCACCAGGTGCAAAACCCCCCCACCCAGCTTGTTCTCAGTCTCTGTCACAAACACACCCCACGCAGCTGACTCAGGACAGCGATGCGCTCGGCCCCCGTGGTCATCGGCCGGTAGGACATCTCAAAGAGGATTATGCCCAAGCTAAACAGGTCAACCTTCTGCAGACAAGAACATGAATAAAAAGTTCTTTAAAACTCGAGACGTTCTCAAATATCAAGTTTTAGCAACTTCTAATTCTCATGCATCCAGACAAATAAGTGAATCTTTAAATTCCTACTTGGTTGTATGTGGCTTTTGTATTTCCCTGAACCTCCGGACTGACATACAGGGCAGTACCGACCATCCCTGTCATGTTACCTGGAGACAGTGATGCAAAATCAATATAGAGCGCCAGTTCAACAGGAATATTATTGCACGGCTATCAAAGGTGTTATGAGTGTTTTCAAACTCTCTTGCACCTGTTGGGTCCAGTTTGGCCATCACCGCAGAGCCGCTCTCCTCCACCTCAAATTTCCCAGCAGCCTTTGAGAGATAAACAGTTGCTTTAACAAGTTATAAGAGCTTCACGAGGAGTTTTACACGTTAATCAAAACAATGAGGCAAAAATCAGTGCCGCCTGTCAGCAGAGCGAAACTGAAAGCTGCACGCCACACTGTAATAATGCGTACCACGTTAGCGGGATGATCTGTAGCCAGGCCGAAGTCGCCAATTTTCACGTGGTCCAGTGAGTCGAGGAAGATGTTGACAGGCTTCAGGTCCCTGTGAATCATGCCCTAGAACGAAGGGGGAACATAAGATATTCAAATCTTAGCTTTAGTCACAGTTATACTCCGTCCAATCAGTGCAGCCGCTCCATACCTGCTCGTGGATGTAAGCAAGGCCGTCCAGTATCTCCCTGAAAAGCCTCCATAACCGATTCTGATCCTGATGCAGGCCTTGATCTATTGTGTCTCGTAAAGTGCTCTTTTCACAGTATTCCATCTGTCAGGAACGGAAACCTCGGATTAGACGTAAAACAGGTCTTTGTTGGTAAAAGTGAAGCACGTGGGGGAAGCTTACTTGTATGTACAGGTAATGTGCCGTAATGAGGTGTCGATCTGACTCTGTGCTCTCCGTTGTGTCGGACGCTGGCCTTTTGCTTGGCTCTACCTGTGGGAGGAAACACCAGCTGGTTGGTGCACCACGCCAAACGCTAACAGACATAACAAAACTAATAAATGAAGTGAAAATATTGGAACCTTTGACATCTCGTCCATGCTTTCATCTCCATTATCAAAAATGATGTCACTCCTTGAGTCATTGTTTGATGGCCTGAGTGGGAAAAAAAGAAAAAGAATGTAATGCATGAGCAGTTGGAGGAGTAAGTCGTCCTTTGGAGGAAAAATAAAAAACGTACAAAAAAGAGGCACCAAAGACATCTTCTTCATCATCATCATCATCATCATCATCCTCATCATCACTGGACTGGCGTCCGCTGCACCTTGCGCTGGAGGACCTCTCAATGGAGGTGGACCACTCGACTGAGCTGGACAGGGCGGGAGGCGGAGCGATGTCCTCCACGTCGTCAGGCAGGCCGAGCTCGTTGAGGCGCTCCGGTGCATTTTTGCGCTGTGGCGCCTTGTCGGCTGAGCTCAGCGGCTCGGAGCTGTCGGTGTTGCTCAGCACACCTGTGGCAGGCAATTCGTGCCTCTCGATCCACGCGTTGTAATAACGGACGATATTCTCGTGGTTCAGCCGCGACAGCAGCGTCACCTCGCCTTTGATCCGTCGGAACTGCTTACTGGCTGGGTTCACCTGGATGCGTTTCACCGCGTAGTAACAACCGTCTAGTTTGTTCTGAACCTGGATGCGGGCAAAACACAAAAGACAAAAACTTTACTGCCAGATAAAACGAGCGAGAAAGTTCACACAGGGTAAGTAAACTATTTCAACCCACTTTAATTACAGCACCGAAAGCTCCTTTTCCCAGAAGCTGCAGCTCCTCAAACTCGGAGACAAACCGAGAAATCTGCCTGTGCTGCAAGACCGAACTGAAAGGAGCATTGAGGATGTGACTCCGGGGGATGACTGATGACGCAAAGTCCACAGCTAGATCTGAGAGGCAAACAAATCAACATCTTGAGCAATTTTAAGAAGAGAAATATAAAACTGTTAACGGCTCCTTAAATGCAAGCACTCCCTCAGTATAAAAAATAAAAAAATAATCCAAAAAGAGTTAAAATTAAACGTTGTTCATTTTTATTTATCTTTATTATTCGAACATTTTCGACCCCAACTTTTATACTGTAACCAATTTAAATAACGATTTCACTGCATTTTTTGTCATCTGTGTTTCCATTTGTGTCACTGTCACCTTCTGGGCTGTTGTCCTGGTACTGTGAAAGGTGCTTAGGCGAGGAAGGCTTGAGGAAAGAATGGTCCAAGAGCTGCTGAGCTGTCCAGCGCTCAGTATCATTCAGACATAAACACCTACAACGCAAAGACACATAAAACCCACTATTAAGCAATATCTGGCACATGCAAAAGAACAGGAACACAAATATACTGCACTGTGTAAAAGTGGGCCACCCCTCATTTCTTCAGAATTTATTCCAAGGAGCCAGACTTTTTTTTCTTTTTTAAATGGTCTTGAGAAATAGTTCTCTTGATTTTCTGATGATCTTTAAAAGTTTTAGAAGTCCAGTCCATGTGCCTCCCTTTTCCTAAAGCATTTTTTTGTTAAGTTGCTCAACACTGACCTATGAATCACTCAAGCATAAGGCATCTAAGTCGAGCGACGGCCCAGTGTTAACACCATAAGAAAACTGTATCTTTAGCCACTTTGTTACTTCCAAATCTTCCCATTTCTCTGGCAAAGAAAAAAAAGGAAACTTTTTCCAGGCATAAAATATAAAATAAATATAAAACTGTATTTTTGCATCAACAAGTTGATTCTCAAAGATCAATTAGTTAAAAAAAACAACTTTGTATCTCAGCATCGGTCCTTAAAAAACTAATGTTAGGAAACAAGTGGAGGGGAAAAGAAAAAGACTTGGCATGCCTAAAAACCCCAACATTATTGCAGCAGTGTGGGATCATGTTGACAGAGAATGGGGGGAAAAGCAGATAATATTCAAAGAAGAGCGCTGAACGTCCTTGAAGCCTGGAGAACTATTCCTGAAGGCTAGAAACAACAAGAAAGCTGCCTAAGAGAGTTCAGACTGTGTTGAAGAATAAATGTGGTCACACCAAATATTGATTTTCCAGCTCATTAGAATTGGAAACTGCATTTCCATGTACGTTTCCTTGCAAAATATAAAGCAATGACAGGTGAGCTCAAGACTTTTGCACAGCAATGCATCTTACTCTACAGGCTGCAATGCAAGCAGACAGCAAAACACCAAGACCCAAAGGAACAAATCAGGGTCTCTGCATGTTTGAGCCCATTTACAACAAATCACATCTGTTTATCATTACTGAAAATCAGACCACAGCAAACTGCGTGGAAGAGCCCGTCCTCCGCCTCTCCTTGCAGGCAGTCGCTGTTTTTTGTTCATTTTGTTTTTTAGCAACACAAGATTTGAGCTCCCATGATTTAAACAGTTGATTGATTAGTCAGTCAAAGCATCTGGTAACCATTTTTATGATCGAAAAATTTAATTAAGCAATCTTTCGTGCCAAACATCTGATTGCCCCGAGATATTAAATCCAAGAACTGTTCAACTTTTCTACTCGTTTTATATTCTAACAAATTGGAGGCTTGTCGCAGCAAAACAAGACATTTTAGTGTAGTCACATTGTATTCTGGGATATTATAAGAGACCGATTTATACGCTTTTATTAAGTTAATACTTTCAAATCAACACACACTCACCGATTACCTTTTAGGTATACCGCATGTTAACTGCATGTTAGCTCAAATATACAACCCTATGACAGTAACATAATGCATTTCAGCATGCAAATGTGGTCAAAATAACACGCTTAAGTTTAAACTGAACAGCAGATTTGTGATTTAAGTGACTCTGAATTGGCTTCTTGTGCCAGAAGTGCTGATTATTCTGAATATTTCAGAATCTGCTGTTCTACTGGGAACTCTAGGTTTTACAGAAAATGGTCCAAAAGGCAGAAAATTTCCAAAGAGCAGCTGTTCTCTGTGTGAAAATGCCTCGATGACGTCAGTGCAGAATGATCAGACTGTTTCGAGCTGACAGGAAGGCAAAAGTGATTCAAATAACCACAGATTACAACCAACTTATGCAGAAGAGCAGCTCTGAAAGGGGTCACAGCAGCAGAAGACCACACTGGGTGTCACACCTGTCAGCTAAGACAGGTTGTTCATTTGCATTATAAGTTGGTGACAACAATATAAATAGAAATTGTTTGTTATGTAGTGAGATTAACAGTAAAACTACAAAAATATACAACATTATGAGGAATTATTCATCGATACATACTTCTGAAGGAAATCCTGAAAATCAGCAGGCAGGCTACTCGGCACTGTCACCGGATACTCCTTCACTTCCTTGCCTTGACTCAGAGCCAGCAGCATCAGTCCCAGGTTCCACACGTCGCCTTTCTTGCCCGTTCTCGTTGGCATCGCCGTTTCCTCGGAGAAACGCACGCGAGCTTGTTCGAAAATGTCTTCTTTGCAGATGTCAGCAAACCTCTTTGATAAACTGTAATCGGTCACTCGAATGTTCCCCTCGGAGTCCACCAGCACGCTGGAGGGCCCCAGCTGTTTGTGGACCACGGAGTTGGAGTGCAGATAGTCGAGAGCGGTCAGCAGCTGGGCCGTGTAGTGGCAGAGCTTATCCAGAGGGACCGGGCCGTGGGCGGTCAGGCTTTGGTTCAAGCTGTTCCCGGCCACGTGCTCCACCAGCATGTAAACCACGATGCATTCCTCCTTCTCGACCACGCTCAGCCCCAAGTATTGCACCAAGTTTGGGTGCTCCAGCCGCAGCAGGGAGTTAAACTCATTTTCTGCTGCATGGATCTGCACAACGCAAGTTGAAATGTGCCAAGCTTTAAGCATGCATGTTCGTAAAGGCTTTATAAGTTAAAATGCAAGATTTAATCAGCAAATTCTTAATAAAAAGCCCCCCTTCCTCTCTACTTGCCTGTTTTTTACAGTTTTCAATCCTTCCTCTCTCCTGGGTGGTGAAGAACTTGCTCATCTTTTTGTTCCACTGCAACGACCACTCATAGATCACAGCAAAATCGCCAGAGTTCACCTCAAACCCGCAATAAATGTTACGACCGAACCGTTCACTTACACCTGTCGGAAACGCACCAAAAAAGAAATACATTTAAAGAGACATATTACGTTTTTCGCCACGTGGCTGGCAGCGCCAGTCTGATGGCCCTCACCTAAGCTTTTCCCTTGGTGCACAGCAAGCTCTCCAAAAACATTGCTGCTGAAGTGAAGAACCTCCTGCGGGCGACTGTTGTCCTCATTAACCGTGTCCCGTCTGGTGAAGGAGACATATCGAAGCATTATTACTGCACTTTGTTAAACACGAGAAGCTTTTTCTGTATGTAGGACGTGTACCTGTGGCGGGAATTTGAGGTAGTCCGACGGCGATTGCCAGCTGCTTTCTTGGCTTCAAACACTTCGGGAGCTGCGCCTCCTGGGCTGGGTGGACTCTTCCCCATCACAGACATCGAATGCTCCATGCTCCCGAGTCGCTCCTGCAAATAGAAAGCCATTTAAAGAGTCACTTACAATACTGATGGCTTAGTTATACGGGTTGCTCTGACTGCGATCTATAACATCCCTGTGATTTTACTGATGATTAACGAAATCAAGTGAATCAAATCAAATAGAAATCAAACAGCGAGAACACCTGTTTAGCCATTTCTTTTCTTCTCTTTTCCTCTCGCTTTTCCTCTTCTCTCCTTTGGATTTCAGCCATGATTTCTTTTTCCTAAAGGAATAAGAAAATTCCATCACAATACACCTTTTGCAGCTTACTTAAACTGTCAGTGTTAAAGATTTTGCTCCAATTAAGAATTTAATTTAAGATACTTTGCATTTTTTGTGGTAAAACTCCCATGACAGGAACCTAAAAATGATGTTTTCCACATCAGCTGATAAATGCTATATTCCTATTATAGTCCTAAAGTCATAATAGCCGATATCTGGCCTAAAAAAATTGAAGGACACAGCATGAATAGTACCCCTATCATCATCACAAAAATATTTATTCATAACCAACTAACAACAGTAGAAAGCTGGAATTTGCCAGTTTTCCTAGTAAAAGAGTGAATCATCAGCCTGAACTGTTTCTAGAAATCACAGACGGTCAGGCTGTGAATGAATAACATGAAATGATCCTGTTTGTGACCGGACCACACAAATCACTTGGGCATTACACTGCAACCTAATCAGCGTTTCTTCCTCCTGTCCTAACCATCTCCTCCTCCTGCTTGCGTCGTTGGTCCAGTCTCTGCTGCTCCTCCAGCGCTAGTTTCTCCTGCTGCCTCCGCTGGTTCTTCAGCATCTCCTCGTGGAAGGAGCGCGACGGAGGCTTGTTGTGTTCGCTCAGGAAACCCTGAATGTGATCCGCTAGCTGGTAAATCATCACCTAAGTTCACAGGTAAATAAGTTAATGAAAATCTCAACACACATGGGACTGCACGTGCATCTGCGAGTGTATGCTCACCTCTCCGCATCGTTCCGCCGCCAGCTTGTTGAGTTCAGCTTGGAGACTTTTGAGGTTGTCGTTTGAAAGGCCTTTGGCATTCTTCAGCTCCAGTTCTGGAGGCCTGTTAGTGCCCAATAATGTCAAGTTAGTCAGACATAATAATTAAAAATACATCCCTGCTTGCCTGTGGTAGTCATGGCATTAAGGTGACCTACTCATGAGATGAACTACTGTTATGTTTTTCATAACTCTCAGCTGTTCCGCTATATTTATATTCGTGTACGATTTCTTTTAAACAGATACTTGTGCTTTTTAATGCCTCTTAATGCATTTTAAATGCAACCTGACCCATAAGGCTCTCCCAGGATAATGTGCAATAATGTTAAAAAGTACTGCACGTGTTTTATTTAGCATTATTTGGACTTTCAAAGATTGTCACTAGTCTTTTGCAATGTGATAATTATTTTTATTAGTGTGTGCTAAAATATGTGACTTTACAGGACTGCTTGAATGGTATTTAATTTCGATATTTTATCTATTTAGTCACTATTCTAGCCATTTTTGATCCATACGTCCCAAATTACAGATCCTGAGTCCCTTTTATGGAAAGAAAGACTTTTATCTTTCATAGTTTTGGGGATATTCATGTTCAAGTATTGTCTGAGATTTTAAATTGTGAAAAAAAATAATACTCGAAGTGGGAAAGTGTACAATAAATAATCCAATAAAGAGGGCAAGTGTAAGTTCAAGTATATAAATAAGGGTGAGCATGGTGGCAACAATAGCGTTGCCTTGTAAACACGTGTTACTCAGTGGGAGTTGCACAGAGACCGTTAAAATAAAAGCGAGCTGTCTTCAAAGCTTTGCCAGCTTCATTCTTTCTTCTGCAAACTTTATCAAATAATATTCCAAAATCTGTGCATTCCTTCACATTTTCCAAAGCTGCCCAGTGGGCCAGACTGGAGTCTTTGCCAGGCCCAACTCTGGCCCGTGCACCTTATGTTTGAGCTGCCCTGTAGTAGATGGTCAGTATGTGAATGGACACCTTGCAGTGCAGCGACAATGATGGAGAATTGGCAAAGAAAGGGAGCCAGTACTCACACGTCCGGATACGTGGGAGGACATTTGACATGCAGGTCCACGGTCACGTAACACTCCTGTCCGTTGTTTAGCCCATTGGGCCGCAGACAGAGGTACACCTCTGGTGGCCTTTTAACCTGAAAACCAAATCAAAAGGAGCCTCGTTGATTTGCACTGCAGTTTACTCCAGTTAACACTCGTATATGCAAACACTTGGCAGTCCTCTGCATTCCGCTAACATGAAGATGGCACACAGATAGAAGGTGGATCTACCTTCCAGGGGTCGTTGCTCCGCAGATCCTTGAAATCATCTTCAAAAATAGACGCGAGGGCTTCTAGTTCATTTTCCTGCTGAACCGCGCAGTCGTCTGTCCCGTCCGCTGAAGTGCGCTGACTGCTCATTCTTCTGCCTCAGCTACATGGCAGTCTCCCCGTCCGCACGCCCACAGCCGTCAAACAGAAGGAGGAAGCGGATCCGCTCAGCGCGCAGCTCCAGCCCCGGACTCACCGCACTCAGCTCCCCCGACTCTGTAAGCTCGAAACTCCGCAGATACTCAGCTTGCCTGACATGAAGTACCGTCACATAGTGAACGCCAACTTACCACGCAGTCGACGGACGACCACAACAACGTTGTATCTGGCGCATGCCTGTTGTAAGTTGCGCGTCGCATGTGAAACGTCATCACGTAGCCGTGTCGAAGAGGGCCTCCAGAGAGCAGTAATCATCACGGTCTCTGTGTGAAGCCTGTTGAGAGTGGAATTTCCCCTTGTGGGACGATAAAGAATTTGAATTGAATTGGTGGAAAATGTTGGTTAGTTTTAATAAACATTTTTTAAATATGTAGTTTAATATGTGATTTATCAGTTTAAGTTACAGTCTTCAAAAAAAGGAAATACACCATATTTCAATGCTAAGGTTTAATGAGGACGTATCAGTCATCAGTAGGTCTTAAAATGAGGGGAATGCAGTGAAATGAACGGTTCATGCCGGAATGCATAAGAAGTGTGGAAAACTGAGTACAGCCCACGAGTCATAACAAATGCAGAGGGTAAACTGTAGCTATGTGCTGCTAATCAAATGCACTCGCCTGAGTGTGAGCACCTCTTTCCTTATAAAGGCGTCATCTGCATGGAGGTATATGTTGATCTAAAACCCGTATATGCATGTTTTTAATTAAATGGTAAAATGTCTCAGGTTAAACAAATTATATGTTTTCAAGGATTTATTGTGAATAAAACATTGGTTTCCAAAGTTTGCTAATCATTGCATACTGTTTTTATTTGAATTTCACACAGTTTTCCAAGTTTGGGGGTTTTGGGTTGTAAATAAATAAAAATCCCAGGTTCAGCACAGGATATATTTCCACAGTCCGAATTAAGGATTTCATTAATGTGCACCTCACTCAGTTGTTTGTTTTTTATTTTATTTTACACAGCGCTCCACGTTTTCTGAAAAGGGATTTGTAGTTTTTTGCTGAGCGGGGAACCTTGGCTTCTTCCCAAAGCACAGACACATGTACATTAGTTTAACTTGTGATCCTAAACTGGGCGTGAGACTGATGAATGGATGGAGTGATAGTTATCCCATAATGTCCCTCTCCACCCATAAATACACCTGAGGTATTCTTTATTTAGTTTTTTATAATCCTCACAGTTCAAGACTGAATTCTGTTTCCTAATTTTGCTCTGTAACTGTCGCCATTTGTTATATTTTTACTGTGAATCACACCCCTTACTTTCTTGTATCTAAACAATATAAATCCAGTCTTCTATTAAAAGTCCTCTTTGTCATGCAGATAACTATGTGATGCTTCGTCTGCATCCAGCTCCTATCTGTGGAGTACAGCTATAAATAGGAGGCACTTGTGTCTGCTGGGGCAGTGTGGAGCAGAAGAATGCTCTCACATTCCTTTGCCTATCATATACTGCACATATTTCTCTTTTAGATCAGAGTTATTCTTCCTCATATTTACTTAATTATTGTTGTAATCATTACAAATAAATGAGTGACATTTCCTGAGATACAGAAAAATCCCAAAGGGAACATTCTTGTGCTACACCAACGATTATGCCAAATGTTTGTATCATTCATTCACAGATGTGAAAATATTACATCACGAGGTTCAGTGGACATAAAGGAAAATGCACCTTAAGCAGTGAGTGGCGCTTATATGGAATTCCTCATTGCAAGCTGTGAAACCTCAGTGGCTGCTCATTAATGACTCTGTTCCTCACCATCACCCTATAAGGAGACAGCTGAGCCAATCATGATGGAGCGCTGACACAGAGAGCCAGATCAGATAGAGCCCTTCTGGCAATACCATCAGCTGTTCCACACACTGAGGAGGCTCAGTGCACATACCAGCAGAGTGGTTGTTTTCATCTCCTTAGCGAGACACCAGTCACGCTGTCTTGACTGGATGGATCAGCAAAACCTGCGAGGGATGAGTTGCATTTGTTCCGCATTGGGAGACACATCATTTCAAATATTATACAGACACTTTATCAAGACTTTGACATTATTTGAGAGCTATTAAGAGATTGCACTGTAACTAAAATGCAGATGATGCCTTATGTTCCTTTCTTCCTTTCCTTTATTAATCTTGTTCTACAGTATAGTTATATAAAGAAAGACATCCGATGTAGTTTTAGTAACAATATAGAAAAATGCTTAATTATCTTAAAAAGCTTTTTTAAAGACCTACATATAACAACCATCTACACCAGTTTTTGAAAAAAAACTTTCAGTAGTTCATATCAATAGTCATCTGTGGGTGCATCCGAAAAGCAAGAATAACTCAACTAACATGTCATGTTTAAACTGTGAGCGAGTAGGAGTGCACTGTAGAGAAGTCTCTTCCATGTATGTGAAACACACATTTCCAAGGGCATGAGGATTTTTGCTGGCAGCTCTTATTTGGACTCGCGTGAACTCTCAGCCCCGCCCCTTGTCCTTCGACCCATTGTGGGGCATATTTAAGGGGATCCTCTGACTGTGACCCTGCATCCCAGTGGAAGCATCTGTGTTCCAGCTTGCTTAGGTGAGTACATTTCAAAGTGTGTCTCTTTGAATCACTGAAGAGGTATCTGCTTGTGCAACTGCCTTCTTTTTACCTTCAGGAAAGTTACTACCTGTTATTTGAAATGAAGGATTTTATTTTTTTTACTTTTATGAGAGAATAGATTAGGTTATTTCAGCGTCCTCAGAATCACTGACTGGATTTGTGGAGCACAGTGAAAGCTGGTGTTATTTCTACCTGTTTTTTGCTTAAAATGGTTTGATTGCATGTGATGCCACAAACGACTGACAGTGGGGTGATGTGTTTTCCTGTGATCGGTACACTTTGTAGTGTGCAAAGTCTCACAAAGTATACCGATACACTACAAAGTCACACTAGAGTAGTACTTGGAAAGTGCAACTCTGAGAGGATGTTGGTTAAATTTACCAGTGACTCAGTGGCTTAGGTTTAGAGGCAGCTGGGTCACAGAAGCAAGTAGTAAAACCCGAGTGTCACAGCGTACAGACAGATGGGTGCTGGCCAGGCACTTCTCTCTGACCTGAAATAGCAAGAGATCAATGTGTCACTTGTTTAACCCTGTTAACGGCTGTGGGGGTGCTGAGCTTAAAATAGCTCACAGGTCTCCCGGTTGTGGCCCTTTTTGGTGCTACCTCAGCAGCTCTTAGATACCCCAGGAACAATCGTGGCTGTGGAGATATGGTATCAGGGGTTTCTGACAAGGGTCGGACAAAAATAGCATCCATCCACATCGAATTAGCTCTGTAGCACCCACTGAATTGAGTTAGTATTCACAAGTGATAATACCATAAGAGCAGCTATCAGATAGTGCTGGCTGCTCTTCAAAGGACTGTTAAATCACAGCTAATACGTATCTATTAACCACACGAGTGACTGACTCTATCTCTAAAGGGTCTCATTTAATCAGCTGCTCCAACAATAAAGTCAGTGATTGTTCAACAATAACACATCCTTAGTTTACATGACGGAGAATTTAGGCAGATGGTCCTAACAACCAGCCTAAACCTTCTCATCAAATTTTAGATCACCCCAGTAAAGCCTCATCATGTGTGACGACGATGAGACTACCGCCCTTGTGTGCGACAATGGCTCTGGCTTGGTCAAGGCTGGATTTGCTGGAGATGACGCTCCCCGTGCTGTCTTCCCTTCCATCGTTGGAAGGCCCCGCCACCAGGTATGCTCCAAGCAAAAAACTATCTTAGTGCAATGTTAAAAAGATGTTTAGGGTAACTGTTTTCATGTGTTTTATACTCCAGCTCATGTGTCTTTTTTCAGGGTGTGATGGTGGGTATGGGTCAGAAAGACAGCTATGTAGGCGATGAGGCCCAGAGCAAGAGGGGTATCCTGACACTGAAGTACCCCATTGAGCATGGCATCATCACCAACTGGGATGATATGGAGAAGGTTTGTGCAATTTCACCTACACCCCACTTTATCTTTACAGCCATTATAAGAGCATTTGGTGCCTCGTTAGTAAGATCAGGTTGTTGCTTATTCAGTTATTTCAGATTTCTTCTCTTTCCTCGGTCAGATCTGGCACCACACCTTCTACAATGAGCTGCGTGTAGCTCCTGAGGAACACCCCACCCTGCTGACTGAAGCTCCCCTGAACCCCAAAGCCAACAGGGAGAAGATGACTCAGGTATTTAAAGCAACTAATCAATTGTTTTAGACCCCATTTATACGTAAGTTGTGTGTTTCTTCTCCCTCTGATTCTGCTTGCTTTCTCTTGTAGATTATGTTCGAGACCTTCAACGTTCCTGCCATGTATGTGGCCATCCAGGCTGTGCTGTCTCTGTATGCCTCTGGCCGTACCACTGGTCAGTAAACTTCAATCATTTTTCCAGGTGTTTATTTGAGTCTGAGATCAGTTATTCCAGAATGTAAAATACAGATCCAGTACTTAAGCAAGAGATGTGTATGATGTGTGTGTTTACACTATTATTGTGTCTGTCATCTGTCTCCTTGTCAAGTGGAGGTGCTAATCCCCCTACAGCAGCATGTGTTCTCAGTGATGTCAGCAACATTGTATAGTGAGTGATGTGTGACATAGCTGAACTGCTGCTCTTATTTGCTCGTTAAAGGTATTGTGCTGGACTCTGGCGATGGTGTAACACACAATGTTCCCATCTATGAGGGTTATGCTCTCCCACATGCCATCATGCGTCTGGATTTGGCCGGTCGTGATCTTACTGACTACCTGATGAAGATCCTGACTGAGCGTGGCTACTCCTTTGTCACAACTGGTAGGACTATGCCATCTTGATTAATTATTTTGCGTATTAAAAATGTATGAATTGGATTTTCCTAAATAGCTAAACGTTCTGGTCCTTAGCTGAGCGTGAGATTGTGCGTGACATCAAGGAGAAGTTATGTTACGTGGCTCTTGACTTTGAAAATGAGATGGCCACTGCTGCCTCCTCTTCCTCCCTGGAAAAAAGCTACGAGCTGCCCGATGGTCAGGTCATCACCATTGGTAATGAGCGTTTTCGTTGCCCAGAGACCCTCTTCCAGCCTTCTTTCATTGGTGAGTTCAGTCTCGATGCTTGAGTTACACTGTTTCTGTCTATGTTACAAAACGCCTTTTTAATCTTTTTACTTGTTTTCCACCAGGTATGGAGTCTGCTGGTATCCATGAGACTGCCTATAACAGCATAATGAAATGTGACATTGACATCCGTAAGGACCTGTATGCCAACAATGTGCTCTCTGGTGGCACCACCATGTACCCTGGTATTGCTGACCGTATGCAGAAGGAAATCACAGCCCTGGCACCAAGCACCATGAAGATCAAGGTGAGAGAATTGCAGACGTTTTAAGTAAATACACTCATGGATGAAGTCAATTAACACATCATGAACATTTATTTCGTAAACTTTGTAATATATTGAATTATTTAATTAGTTCAGTCTGTTACTGTTATTGACCTTGAGCAACTGTAACCCAGATAATTTCCTTAGGGATTAAAGTATTCTGATTAAATGGTGTTTAACATTTCCTTAGATCATTGCTCCACCTGAGAGGAAGTACTCCGTCTGGATTGGTGGTTCCATCTTGGCTTCCCTCTCCACCTTCCAACAGATGTGGATCAGCAAGCAGGAGTACGATGAGGCCGGCCCTTCCATTGTTCACAGGAAATGCTTCTGAGCACACCTCCTTTCATCCATGCATTTTCACGTTGCTGTCTCATGTATATAAGTGTATGTTCTATTGTAATAAAGACAAACCTTTGTGAGAGAACCTCCTATGATATTGTTGTGTGAAACAAATATGGATCATTTAAGAAATAGTCTAACTGAGAAAATTAACTAGGTCATTTCTCTGGTATAAAAACTTTTACAATTCCCAGTCCTTAAAGTCCTTAAAGACTCAGGTGGTGTCAGTAAACATGTTGGTTATTTAAAAGTCAGGTTATATTTAACTTTACTTATTACTAGACATGTTAGACACAGCATAAAAGAGGGACTGTCTGTGTACAGGCACGAAAAAGCGGAAATTTCCTTTTCAAATGGTTGACTCATTTAAACTACATGGCCTACCGGTTGATCGCAGCGTCTGCTTGAGTTTTGCTCTGCCTTAACAGAAACTGCACCGCCCAGCGAGGCTGCTCTGGGTGTTAAAACAAACAAAAAAGCAAGCACGTTATTCAAAAGGATTTCAGCCAATCACAGCGGAGAGAGCAGGGAGCGCTGCTGTTTGAATGCATTGCGGAAACAGTGGGCAACCGATGTGAGGAGCGAACCTTATTACAATGCAGTTAGCTAGCTAACGAGTTAAACTTATTTCATTTATAGAGTTTGTTGTTTTACAGGAGGTAGGCCGTTTTAGACCGCGTGCAACTTAGATGCTGTGTCGGTTATTTCAGAGTAGGGGAAAGTCAATGTGTTAACCTAGCTGGCTAATGTTAGCTAGCTAACTGCATCGCAACGTATGCATGAAGTTAACCTTTAGATAAGTGCTCCATAATGTAACTTTAGTCGAGTTGTCTATTCATTAGGACTAAGTAAGGTTATTCTCCATACAGCTGATCAACGGTTGTGTTGCTACAGAGCTTTATGGACGCTTAATATTCACGCTGAGCATGAGTTATCGTCCGGAGGTCTTGGGAAATTAACAAAGTCAAAGAGGCTGCGGTCAGGCCTGAACTGTTAGAGCTGTGAGTGCGAGTTTGCTGTGGCAGAGATAAGTGATCAGTGCAAAATTTCGAGGTACGTTTGCAAAAATGAGAGTCATGGAGAAAAATGTGATGCGTCTAGTGGCCGTGCAGCACCTCCGCTCAGCGTACGGGATTAAAACAAAGAACTGGAACAAAAACAAAGCGGCCAGCTGCAAGTCAGCAGCCAGCAACTCGGTAAGTTTAAATGAAACGTTTTTACTAATCTTCAACACCACTCACTTGAATTATTTGCAGCGATTCTGAAATGTAGGACTTCATCATAATCGTTGTGTTGGTGTAGTTAGACGACAAATCAGCAAGTTCACACTATTAACCTTGGGCATTGTGTTGGTTAGACTCTTGAATCAGATTAGCATATTATTGAAAGCTGACGAGTCCCATTTGTTCGCAGACTGTTGTCACCCAAGCACTGAAGGTGTTTTGTTTGGGTCTTGCCGTCATTGTTCACAGCATAGATTTTGTTAGTCTAAAGGCCAGTGTTTTCTTATATAGCTTCATATTTGTGTGGGTTTTAAAATATTTCTTTAATACACACTTTGACATTGTGACGGCACAGATGATTAGATGTAAGTTGCTAAAGTGAATGTCAGTTAATGTGGAAATGAGTGGAAATAACTACTGAAGCCCTCCCTTCTACTTATAAATGGGTTACAGGAGTCACAAGGTTAGTTGCAACACACTTTGACTTTTCAAATGAAGGCTGAACTTCTGCATTTGCACGAATAGGCCCTCTTGTGGATAGAGAATTAATAGAAACAGTCCAACCTTTAGGTCAGAAGGAAGAAGGCAAGTACTAAAGTTCTGCTCTGCTGAAAAAGGCTGGACAGTTTTAAACCAACAAAGTGCCTCTGTGTTGCTCTTAAACTTAGGAATGCTTGGCATCCAGTCAGTCAACTGGTCAAAAGTAATGGCAATTTTGGCAGTGGTTTTGGTCTGTAAGGAAGACCACACTAACTGTATAACCACAGTGTTGCAATGGATGAATATGTGAGTGGCTTGATGCAGCCTATAGATTGTTAGTTTTATTACAGCAGTATAGCTCCGTTTCTGTTCCTCCCCAACTTTCAAGCCTTGTTGTTAAAAGTTGTAAAGCTGAGCAAACATAATGTTTTATTGTTTATTTTTTCCCCAGACAAAGGTTTTTGGTATGTCCCTGGAGAATTTGCCATATTACAATATGGAATGTGGGAGTGTTCCAAGGTAGGTAATAATGCATATTTTAGGCTATTCAAACTTGCAGCTGGCAAGTTGTTTCATGTCCCATCTTGTGCATTTGATACTAATGATTTTTTTGTTTTTGTTTAACTGCCCTTAGTTTTCTGGTTGACGCGTGCATGAGGCTGCTAGCACAGATTGACACAGAGGGCCTGTTCAGAAAATCAGGCTCTGTTGTTCGTCTGAAAGCACTCAGGGTGAGTGATGGCTGAAGCTGACCTCGCTTTCACCGAGTGACCTTGACACTGGGGACTGTCTAACACAACAGAGCTGTGTTTTGTCTGTCCAGGCAAAATTGGATGCGGGTGAAGAGTGCCTATCTACTGCTCTTCCCTGCGATGTGGCGGGTCTGGTGAAGCAGTTTTTCCGTGAGTTACCGGAGCCCGTGCTTCCCACAGAGCTGCAGGAAGCCTTCTTCAAGGCTCAGCAGCTCCCAAATGAGGAGGAGAGGACCTCTGCCACCATGTTGCTGTCTTGTGTTTTGCCAGACAGGAACTTATGTGTGCTGCGTTATTTTTTTGACTTTCTTTACAATGTATCTAAACGGTAAGTTAACGTAAAACCACCTTTTTTCAAATTCTCTTTATGCTATTTATTACATAATACTTTTATATTTAAAGAATTGATATTTTACTTTTACTGCTTTATCACAGGAGTGCAGAGAATAAGATGGATAGCAGTAACTTGTCTGTAATCTTGGCACCCAACCTCCTCCACTCTGGTGATGGCACAGAGAAGATGAACGCCAACACTGAGAAACGCCTCAAACTGCAGGCCGCTGTAGTCCAGTGTTTCATAGAGAATGCTCACAGCTTTGGTATGACCTGAGGCGCTGATCTTAAAAGCATTTCTTCTATATGTCAGGTTTCACTCTTCTGTTTTACCTCTAAATATTTGACTGTCTGTGCATTGAAGGTGTGTTACCAAAGTTTCTTCAAGACAAAGTTCCTGCCATGATGGGCTGTGAGGCAGGGGTTCTGTCTCCTGCTCATGATGAACTAGAAGAGCCGGAGCTGAACTCGGGAATGAAGAGGAAAAGCAGGCGCAGCTTGGGTGGTAAGGCTATATCAGATTTACAGTAATTCTTTGCTTATTGGTACAATATGTGAATATTTGTAGTTTCAGTTCAACTAGAATATGTCACTCAAGACATCAGACAAATGCAAGTGAAAGTAAGCACTGCATTGCAGTGCATGTTATTCAATAATGTTATTTTTAAACTGCTGTAGTCAGTAAATGTGTATTTGGCTCATATTTCAGATGTGGTCAATGGTGCACTGAATAAGATAAAAACTAATAGAACACCCACAAATGTCCCCCACACAGACAGTCTTGGTATGTACCGTGTTGCCTGCCATGTAGCATGATAAAACTGTAGTAATCCATCTGCTATACAAAAGAAACGACAAGCTAAAATTTCCTTAATAAAATAAATCAATCTGGGAACATATTTGATTTCGTGCTTAAATCTTCTTTTGCACTTGGATTAAAGCAGTTTGCATCTACCGTGATAATGAATGAATAATGCACAGGCTTGCTTGATTGGCTTTTCACTCTTCTGCCTTTTTTTTTTTTTTTGATTTTTGATTTTATTTACAAGCTTCTGCCAATATTTCTGAGTCCGTTTGGCATGTTTTCAAATGGAAATGATCAAATCCTGCATGTGTGAAGACATTAATTCTTCTGTGATTTTTGCCAGTCTTTTCTTCTGCAACTCCTGTGATTTCAACACCAGCCTCCAAGCGAAAACTTCCTCTGGAGTCTGGCAGCTCTTTTGGCTTTTCAAACAAGAAACGTAGATCTGTCAAAAAGAACCTTGGGATAGAATTGCTTCCTGATATTTTGTTCAACGGGCCCTCCACACCTGGATCAGGTAGTAAAGAATGTTTAATTACTGGGCATAAACTGCTATGGTATCTCTTGATCTTAATACAGCTTTAATTTTCCTCCTTAAATATTGTAGCCTGCAGTACTTTGGGGATGCTGGATTCTTCCCAAAATGTCCTGTCGTCAGCAGGGAGGTCTAGAAGGCAACCGACCACATCTGCAAGGAAGAAGAGCCGACGACTCAGCAGCAGACACCTTATCAACAGGTACAGATGTGATCATTCATTTCTCACTTTTGTTGCTTTTTCTATTTAAAATCATGTAAAGTAGAGGCGGGCAATTCATTTTCTAAGTGGCAACATGAGAAACTGGGACTGTTGTGAAGGGCAGCACCAATAAGCTGAACTATGTATTCATTTTCTCTTTGATTATCAGTGTAGCCCTCCACAACAGTCCCAATTTCAAATGTTGCCATTTGGGAAAATGAATTTCCCACCCCTCATCCAAAGGAAGATATACTTGTAAAGCCTTAGCCTTTAATCTAAACTATCCCCAGCTTATCTTGCTAATAATTGTTTTATTTATTTATCCTTTTCAGAGTTGAGTCTGGAAAGGCTGGTTGCTTTTCTCCTAAAACAAGCAAAAAAGAAGCTCCACACAAGTCCCTGCGCTTGCGTTTTAGCCTCGGGGGGAAGAGCAGCAAAGACGCTGTAAGTGTGTTGGCCTGATGGAAATCAACCACTTCTCTGGTTTTCCCATAAACACTGAAAGATTAGTCAAGTGCATTCATGCATAATCTGCAATTAATACATTTGCACATGAGGAGTAATGTGGCATGTATTTGTGCACAGTAGCACTTTTTTATTGTTGTTTTTAATGTACTAAGTTTACTTAAAGTGACTAACTCTAAAACAAGTAATCCATGCAGGACTTTACAGGTAATCGTAATTGTAATATGATGTAATATTACTGACCAAATTGTGATATTTGCATGGTACCAAACAATAGAATGGTGTTTGTTATGCTTAGATTTCAGTGATTTTACTACACTAAGCACTCAGGTGGACGAATGTTAATAAATGTGTGTGTGTGTATATCTATCTATATCTCTATCTAGATATAGATAGATAGTAACCAGTGTTTGAGTACATTGTGTAGGCTGTTTAAGGCTCTATACTAATGCTTTATAGTCATTTGTGTATTCTTGATTTAATAAAAACTTAAAAAAAAAATCAAATGGATTGTTTCTTCTGAGTGATTTTTATCATCCTCTGAAGAACTAACCGCAAAAGTCATGATATTAACATCTTAATGTTACTTTTTGGGTTTTTTCTGTGGGATCCTTTTTAACAAAATACTACTCTGACATTTCACCCTCTTTCATTTCTCATTTCATGCTGCTCATAAAGGCTTCTGAGTCCATTGGTTTGCGACTTGCCAAACAGGAGAGCACCACCAGTTTCCGTTTCACCAAAGAGACAGAGTTCATTCCATCAGTTCAGCCTGGAAAAACTGAATCCAAGAGTAAGTACCAGACAGCTGAACTTTATGCTTAAAATAAAATATTAAATCTTCTTGTCATGTAATGCATATCAAAAATGTACCTTTCCAGGCTCCAAGTTCATTAGTAAGTCTGAAGACAACTTGCTGACGCCCAGATGTGACTTAGATGCCCACCGAAGCTTGTGGTGTGCGGAGACGCCCGTAAGAGCCCAGGCCTTGAGCGGCGGGTCTTTCACGGATACGCCAATGAACCTGTGCCTTAAAAGCAGCTACATGTCTGAGCCCGCCATCGTCGTGTCCAAGCCCCCAGCAGTAAGCAGCCTTCCCATGAAGTTGTGTTGTGCTTCCAGTGCAGAGAGCCTCGAGAGCGAGAGCTCAATCCCTGAAGCCCAGAGACAAACCGGTCCCACCCTGCTGAAAATCAAGAAGGCCTTCTCAGAGTCTGGAAGTGATCTCCAGGCTGTCATACAGGAGTCCCGCAAAGCCTCAGGAGCAAGTATTTCAAAACCATCCAACATGATCACAGACCCTCCTCCAGAGACTTCAACAGCCAAATCTCTGTCTGTGCCAAGTGAAGCCCCCAGCTTCTGTATGCAGCAGAGCCTTCTGGCTAATGAACAGAACATTACTTTTGGCCAGATTGAAATTGCTGCTTTGTCTCCTTTGCATATTGATAGTGTAGTTCTTGAGGCTGCTGAATCCCACAGCCCAGTCATCCAGGATGAGAAAGGTTCTCTCTGTGCTGCTCCTGCTGGTGGGAATAACAGCTTCACAGTAGGAGCAGGAGAAAGGGAGATGGAGGAGATGAACTGCAGCAAGTTGATTGATGCTCTGGATATCCAAAGTCCTGCTCACTTCAGACTAGGTGTCTCTTCTGGACGGCAGTCAACTCCATACAAACCAGGTCTTGAACTCCGAAATGAGTTTGTTACACCACCTAAAACTGACGCTGTAGTCAGTGTGTTACATGACAAGAGGGAACTTTCTCCAGAGATTGGTACCAAAGTCCAAAAACAACCAACGTTTTCATCACACAGTCAGGAGGCTGAAAGGCGTCGTGTGGCAGACCACATTCAGCACTTCAACAAGCTCACCATTTATTCTCCCACAGGCTCAAAGAGCAATCAGATCAAGTCGCCGCTTAAATTCCACCGCACCCCTGTGCGTCAGACTGTTCGCAGGATTAACTCTCTCATGGGAGAGAGCAGGAAACCTGTTAGAACTGCAGGTACCATCACCAACCAGCGTGGACAAGTAGCAAAGGCTGTGAGTCTAGAGAGTGGCCTTTCCCCTCACCCAAAACTTCAACCTCACCACGGAGAACACGAGGTGCCATCCAGCCACACGTGCCCTTTACAGAAGCCCCCTCCAGTGCCTCCAAAAAAGTCACGCACCAAGTCCTGTGCGCTGGGCGACATGACCAACAAGGTCCAATCAAAGACCCAAGTGGACTGCTCAACCAATGAGCCATCAGGAGCTCAGAAGCCTCTGCAGCAGCTAGCTGGGAAGGACATGAACTATTACAGAGGTTCACCCAGAAACCCTCTCAACCAAGGAAGGCTGCTGTCTGCTACGAAGCCTGTCGATTTATAGTGAATATCCATTTGGCCTCTTCTCTCCTTTAACTATGCAGGTGTCTGCTGAGAGTGATGTTAAACGTCCTAACCTATTCATGTTTTCAGGGTCTTAAATTATTGTCAGCTGTCTAGATGCTGTTTGTGTTATTTTAGGGCCTTATTGGGAGATGTTTGTATGCCTTACATTTGTTTTACTTCAGTAAAACCAATTTAGAAGTTAAGATGTCGACACATATCAGCCTGTAAGATTACGTTTAGTTAGTAGTGTGCAGGCTAAATTGTGTAAAATGTGATTGGTGTGACTGGGATGTTTTGATTGAGTCATTATATTTATGCCCTTTTAATGTTAGGTAGATGTTTGGGGGGGGGGGACTTGACTGAAGTGAAAGGGTTTTTATTCCATATTATTATTGTCATGTCTTGAACAGGGGAAGAAAACATGCACCTTTGTTGGATTTTGTGGGGAGGAAAAAAGCAAACAGTGTTCATGAAATCACGTCTATTGCAGGCCATTGTTTTTCAAGTCTTCAGCTATTTTTCTTTTCTTTTTTTGTGCTAACTGCATCAGACGAATAAAGTCAAACAACATGATTTGTTTTGTGGTTGAATAATTTTTGGACTCCGTGCAACCACCAGGGGGAGTGCTACAGCTACTGCAGACAGCTGCAAAGTGAGATACGGCTGCACTGGGATGTTAGCGCAGGCCTCCAGAATGTGTCAGCTGGAAGTTTAGAGTGTTTACACGAACTTGTTGAAGGTCTATCCAGATTTAAAATATATTACTTGAGAAATATATGACGTTATTTACAACATTTATTTAAACGTAGTTGAGTTTATATAAAGATTTAAAAAACCGGTTACTATTTTTATTTTATTTTTTTGTCCAACATTTTATTTTTTGAGTCAGCAATCTGACTCAAACTGAGAACTAAAGCCCCAGATACTATTAAAAATGTAACATTATGTACTTGACTAACCCGGCATGAAGAAAGCAAATTGACATTGTATCCCCCCTGCAGATTCGGAAGCCTTTCCCGATCGGGTGAGGGTTAAAATCATTCCTGGAGATTTATTCCTCAGCCCATTTGGAAGCTTGCCATCCTTCATGTGTGTGAGGTATGACTGGACCTGGGGCAGAATGCCACGCTTTAATCTCATGTTGCACTGACCGGAGCGCATGGTCTTTTGGGGGGTTGTTGACTCATGACGTTGTCATGACCCCTAAATACGTCAGATTGGGCAATGTAATAAGAGGACGGGTTTATGCTGGGGGAAGGTGGTGCGGCTACTTATCAGCTTCCTTAAAGTTCCCTTTCACAGGGCTGGAATGGTTAAGAAAACTTTAGGGATGCCAGGTTTTTGACAATAAATAAATAAAAATCCGTCAACTGGGTCATTTTAGAGTCACGTCAGCAATTTCTAAAACCATTTACTTTTTTTTAAAAAAATAAATTGAAAAGGCAAACGTTTATGCCTTCAATAATGCCAAACATGAAGGATACAACATCATCTATGAGACTAATCCCAAACTTCCTCTTGAAGATGACTGATTTAAAAAAAACACACAAAACAATTGAGCTGATAAAATATGGACTAAGCCGAGATCACGTGACTCGTTTGGGTCATAAATGAACAGGTATTAGTGAAATGATTAAACATATACTCTGGCTTAGGCTACACCACTGCGCTTTTTCTGCGATTGTACGAAGCAATGCAATTTTAAAAAAAATGCCTTTAATGATTTTTGTTTTTCTCAGGTCTGTGATACATGAAGAGCTACCCTTGTTTCAGGCTGGACGTCTATCACCCTGCTGAATGGATGGAAATGGAGTTCGACTAACTGGTGTCAGAGGTGCTGCATTTTGGCTCATCTTTTAAAGTTTGTCTGTAACTGCATTTGTTTGCTTTAGCAGCTCGAGCTCCGCTTTTCATTTATAGTTGCACATTTACATATAATGCACCGTATTATGGTCGTGTCTTCTTGAAACATGTAAACAAAAACAAACAAACAAAAATCGCACTTTTACTTTTTCCCCCAGTACGCACTCAGCTCCCTCTCCCTCCCTGCCTGCCTTCTTTCACTGTTTCTCGGTTGTCTGTGGGCTAAGGGAAACTGTTGAGGGGGCGGATAGTCTTGATTTTCTCTACATCGTGCTTAGCCAATAACTGCTGTGCACATCTCAGCTGGCAGACATTTAAAAGGGAGACAGTCCGGCGCTGTAGCAATTTGTATTAAACCCCCTGGCCCCTGTCTATGGAGCGCTTAGTCTCCCACCCATCCACAGTCCCACCAGTGCACAGTCGACACCAGTAGGTACCTATCATCTTGAAAGGTGCCGCAGTGAAGCTCGAGGACCAGATCATCGCACTTGTAGCAGCAGTGTTGCATAGCAGGTATTTCTATTTGTTTTTTAAACATCATGATATATAACTTATAGAAATGGTAAAACTGCATGCTTTTCTATCTCTTGCTGCGCAAGTGTGGAGCCACTAACGGTTTACAGGACATGTGACATGGTTTATTACAGTTTTTAGATAAATTCGGCAGGAATATTTTGGAGAATGGATAATTATGGGAACATAATTATATTATTCTGTCATTTATTTGGACTGAGGTGACTCAAATGAATGACTGCTTTTAAACGTCAGCCTCCTTTTCATGTTGTTTCAACAAAGAAGAAATGATGGGGAAAAAGTTCCCTCGGTGCGTTTTTACGCAGCGTAAAAACTATGACAGCTGTGCGTAACCCATGCAGAGCCGAAAACTGTGTGAGTGACGAACCATTTTCTTTTTCTCTACAAGGATGGCCAACTCCACGCATATCTTCTACAGTATGGTTTTCATCATTGGGCTGCTCTCCTCTCCGGTGGATTCAAAAAGAAACAGAGGTTCACAAGGCGCCATTCCTCATCCTGACAAAAGCAACCCAAACGAATCGGAGCAGCAACCGCAGACTCCGCAGGCGGGCTCGGGCTCTCGCCAGAGGCCGGGCTCATCCTCACCCGCCGACGAAGTGCTGGAGTCCAGCCAGGAAGCTCTACATGTGACGGAGCGCCAGTATTTGAAACGGGACTGGTGCAAAACACAACCTCTCAAACAGACCATCCACGAGGAGGGCTGCGTCAGCCGCACCATCATCAACCGCTTCTGTTACGGACAGTGCAACTCCTTCTACATCCCCAGGCACATCCGGAGGGAGGAGGGCGCCTTCCAGTCCTGTTCGTTTTGTAAACCGAAGCGTTTTACCACCATGACTTTCACATTGAACTGTCCGGACCAGCAGCCGCCCACCAAGAAGAAGCGCATCCAGCGCGTCAAACAGTGTCGCTGCATATCCATAGACCTGGACTAAAACACAGCGATTATGTGTGTGTGTTTCATGTCTTCTTTTTCTTCTTCTTCTTCTTAGTGGACTTGATAGCTGTCTCACAGCCAAGAAATTGTGCTCGTCTCCATCTGGAGATAAGCACCGCACACGCTGATACTTACGTCTCTCCTGTACAGCACGTGAGCCAATATGGACATGCAACTTAAAACAAAATAATAAAAAAAAACGTCAAAAGCAACTTGTTACACATCACCAGACTAAAAAAAAAGATCACTGCACGGAAACTCTTACTTGGAATGGGCATGCTTTACGCACGGCTTCCTCGCCCCCACAGGACTGCAGAACACCGGTTTTATTTAACTGCTCCAAAACAGTCCTTGTGACTGTTAAACGTCTCCGTCCATCCTGCATTTTACGCATATATGTTTGCTAAACTGGATGTTTCCACTGTGTGGAATTTGATAGGCGAACGACTTTATTTGTAAAAGGAGAAAAATGATTTTATTTCGATATTTCAAGAATCGTTCAAGGTTAACCTAATTGATTTCTGTGAATTTCGAAGTCCATTAGTGAAGTTTTCTTTCTATTTTATTTTTTATTTTTTTTGAAGTTGTGAGCTTAGTCAAATATAGAAACTATGGCTTCTGAAGTTAGTTTAAATGGAAGTGTACAGTGGTGGCTTATACATTACCGAGGTGAAATAGTTGTAAAATGTTAAGCCATTTTTGATGTAACCCATTTGTTTATTCATTTGATTAAATTATCCACGAAAACTAAATAAATGGATGCTGGAATACTGCGAAAATTATCTGCTGTGTTTAAAAAAAAAAAAAAAAAAAAAAAAGCTGAATCCCTCCATTCACCGTTTCCTGCTCCCCTCCTGCACCGAGCCAGGATCTTACCGAGTTACTCGCATTCAGACCCTGGAATATATTTTAAAGTCCGTTTTGGGAAAAAAGCTGCAAGTCAGCTATTCCAGCGATCTGCTGAAATGATGGGATTCAATTTCACCGCATCTGGTTACAAGGCTCGCAAATCTGTCAGGTTCTTAAGGGAATTCTCAAGTGTAAATGAAAAGATGTTCTACTAAATGAACATATTTATAAATAAGTGGGTGATGGGGGGAAAATTTTAGAACTAGAGGCTTTGTTCTTTAGCCAGTCTACAATAAATACGACTGATGTATTCAGTCACAGTTTGCATTACTTTGGTTCACATAGATGTCAGTTACAGTTGAGGGAGGTCCCAAC
The DNA here is from genome assembly GCF_057382095.1 of Aulonocara sp. 'chitande type north' Nkhata Bay. Taxonomy (NCBI): domain Eukaryota; kingdom Metazoa; phylum Chordata; class Actinopteri; order Cichliformes; family Cichlidae; genus Aulonocara; species Aulonocara sp. 'chitande type north' Nkhata Bay. Next base: position 31,806,124 of record NC_141362.1, on the reverse strand, counting down.
ATTTCATTAAAAAAGGGGAAAAAAAATCATTTGGAAATTTTCTGATTCTTATTTGATCAACATAAAGTTTTTTTAATGAATATGTAATAACAGTTTTAAATCTCATTCAAATTATTAAAATACCAACCTCATCCAATTTTACATCCATTAAACCGATGTTATGAGAATTTCCTCCCAATTATTTTATTTCAGGAGATTTCCAGGAACTGGCACAACTTCTGACTCAGTTTATTGAACAGTCTGGCTGAATTATGAATCATCGAATGACTCAGGTTCCTTACATAAATATCATATTTTCACAGCGCGGGCCTAAATCGAGGCGTTGACAGCAGAAAACTGAAAGAAGCCGCATTAACATATCTTTCAAAGTCCACGTCTTCGTCCAAAATAAGCCCCACTTATTCAGCATCCCACAGTTTATTTCTTGAAATTTAAAACAATTCCATAAAATTACAAAGCATTCACATGAGAGCTACTGAAGGTCACATGAACCAACATACATACAGTAGAGGCTACAGCAATTCCTTGGTCAGCATCTGCTCATTTTCTTTATTTTTTATGTTTCTGGTTTTGTTTTTCCAACTCCTCTGGAGTAAAATATAGCAGTTTTAAAGTTTCGACTTATATAGATTTGTATACAAAATAAATGGCACAAGTGAAAGACTTTGGAGGGTAAAAACAAGTAATCGATCGAAGGGGCAGTTTATGGATAGTGTGATGATGAAATCTGAGGTATAACATCTCGCATGGCTCCAGGTGATCATCTTAAATGTTCACAGTACCCAAAATACAGTCATCATTACTCCAAAATATAAACATTAAACTTTCTGTCTTTATTCTGTGCAAAGCACTCGACTTCCATGAGCACGCTGGAAATCTTTACAACATACATTAAAAAAAAAACAAAAAACCCATGAATCAACTGACCTATCAAGCAACTTCTTAGTCAATTCAGTTACCAATCAAAATATACAAAACAAAGCTGTTTTTTTTTCTTTTTGGCAGGGGGGGGGGGGGGCATAAAATAATTATTTTGTTACATAAATACAATTTTCTTTAGTGATACAGGAGCATAGCTACATCTTACATTAGTGAAAATAAAGCATGATTTTATTACACTTTTTCTATTTGTTCAAAAATAAAATAAGATTTCATCATGAAGAAATATAATTTATACATTTTCTAACGGGAAACGTTACTCTTGCATAGGAAAAAGGAGGTGCAAAACAGTGAAAGACAGCTGCAAAAACAACGCATGCGGTCAGCATGGGGGGTAAAACGACGTGCAGCAACATACAGCTAAAGCAAGCAGCTTAAAACTGTGTTGGGACAACGTCATGTACAGCATTCACTGAAGGATTAATAAGTTCTCTTTAAAACTGCAGGTGAGCCCAAAACCTGTTGTGTCATTCAAAACTATTACTATTATTTTTTCTTAGTCCAATTTTGTGTGAGCCGAGGCTCCGGGCCACATTTGTTGCCAGCTTCTGCTCTCCTCTGGCCGTCACCCAGGAGAGGTCAGTCTGGTGCAGTACAGCAAAACCTCACATTCTTACACATAGGCCCCCCCGCCCCTTTTAAACACGCACTCAACTTCTAGACGACGTGTCTTCGTCCGCACTTAAAGCCCAGCATAGATAATCTATCATATTTCCCAAAGCTGTACAGTCCCTGCCAGTTCTACTACATGACATATTTACAAGAGTTTTAATGAGCCGTGGTGAATGAAAAGCTACCCGCTACAGCGAAAGACACAGGAAAGTTCTTTCTCCCTGCTCCAAGTGAGAGATCTGTTTTGTCAACAGTGATTTTTTTTCTTTCCCAGCAGACACTTGCAGTAAAGCCATATCTGTTTGTAGGTCGACAACAACGTCTAAGAAACACAGCCCGCGCTGGGGCATCGTTTTAACACATACGCCATCTGATACAGTTTGGAAAAGAAACGGTTTCTCGTGCTTCGGAAGAGGTCCAGAAGGACGTTTGTGGATGTGTCAGCTGGCTCTGCTGTGCATCCCGCTGAACCCTGGAGACCTTTCACAAGCTGGGCACTCAGGGGTCACGCCATGCTGCATGAATGAGGTCAACCCTTTGGCCTTTATGACTCCCCTCGCTGCGGCTGCGGCGGCCAATCGTCTTCGCTAACTGGGGTTGTGCCAAAAAAGCCTCGAAGCGAAGGCGGTGGAGAACAGGGGAAGGGGAGGGGATGTCCAGTGCTGTTAGTGGGGCACAGATACGGTAGTGGGAGTAGTAAAAGTCTGACCATGTTTTATTGTGGGTCCGTACGGTGAACAGAGGGTAGGGTCCAGTGCTGCTGAGGCAGGTGGTAACTGCAGGATGGATGGGCCCCTGCACCCTTCCTGGCGCACCACCGCCGGTCCGTGCTTCTTCTGCTCTGCCACTTATCATTCTGCTCAGCTGGAGGACACGCTGGCTTCCTTCTGTCGCAGCCTCTCCTTCTGTTGGCAAGAACCACAAAAAGATTCAGCGCATCGATTTCAGCTGCGACACAAGAAAGAGCGGCTTTTGGGAAATTCCATTTGGTCTCTGAATACAGATCAGCTCTCACCAGACTGTTGGCATTGATCTTCTTGGTTTCGACTCTCTTCTCTGCTGTGATCTTCTTGATGTTTTCTTGGGCTTCCTTCAACCTATGGAAAGAAGAAAGAGACCAGCAAGGCTCAACATTATCAGACAGTTAAAAGAAGTACACAATGAAACACAATGAACCAAGTGTAACCAGATCAAATACAAAGCCTCTCATCCTTGCACTCTTGTGAATTTGTTTATAAGAGCAAGACATTTAAATATCTTCCTGGGGCACCACAGAGCCATGCAGTGGCCCCCCAGCCACACAAACACACACTCTCTCTGATCCACTCTGGAGTTTGCGGTCAGTGAAAGCCCTTTAAGTGGGAATGAGCAGAGAATGACAGCAGCTTGATGAGATAATGAGGCAACCTTAAAAAAACAAAACACTTGGCTTTTTAATGGGATCACAAACAGTATTTAAAATAAAGTTAAATGTACATAAGCACAATCAGCTGCGAGCAACAAGCGGCACGATTACCTAGTAAACAGGGAAACCATGTGATACTTAATGTGGCATAAAAATGACCACACAGTCTCTCTGGACAGCGAGAGCTCACCGCCTCCTTCGAGCTTAGCATCGCTACGGTGTTTATCAGTTCTCTAATAACACGCAGCCTTTAAACCACCACAGGCCACTGTCCGCTTGCCGGTCCTTTTTCTGGAACCCCCCAGCCCACTACCAATTACGCCTCAGGTCAGAGGAAACATAAATTCAGGCCCCTGTTGCAGGACCAAGGCCTCAGCTACTCCCCCATTCACCTCCTCTTTGATGGCCTCCCTCCTTGCTTTAATTACAACCCGGCATCTGCACATCACCCTTGTACAATTAGTGCTAATTTGACATGATGTCCAGAGGTGTTAAGCACCAATCCAAAGGTGACAGAAACAAAGAAGTCTAATCTGAAATGATTATGTTTTGAGTCTTGCAAAGTTTTACATTCCCTTCCTGACATTAGTTTTTTTTAGAATGATTATTTCTAGCATACTCACAGAAAACAGGGAAAATTCAGTCATTGTTTTTTTTTAAAGATTGTTGGATTATTCAGTAACCCTAATAACGCCCTTCCTGACTCCTTTCTCCTGATTTCTTCTGAGACTTAACCCAGTAGTGGTACCAGCTCACCTCTCCTTGGAGATGTTCTTGCTTTGTCGTATCCAAGTGTTCTTGAAATCGTTGCAGAATTCGTACCAAAGCATAAAGATGTAACTCGGAGCTACTTCTTTCTCCCCGGACTTTGGCTTAACACCAAAGTAGTTCACCACGTCCTGGAAACTGTAGGGAGGGGTGGAAACACAGCAAAGGCTCAAACAGTGTTGTCTTATCACACATAAATAATCTCAGATTTTGACTGAAAGTATGTTTTTGTGAACTAATCTGGATTTTAAACAACATTAGAAAGTACAAGGCAGTTACGGTATGTAAACCCGTGAAACCAGAGAGAGCGAGAGAGGAAAAGAGTTTAAAATAGTAAAATGTAGAGAGAAAATGATGGATTTAGAGTCAGCAGGAGAGGTGAGAAACAGAGCTGGAAGGAGAGCGTCCACCCTGCTGGGCCACAGGGGAGAGCCAGTAGCGGCGGCTCCATTATCACATTGACCTCCACAGCCTGCATGGGAAGACTGCCAGAAGAGATGAAGACAGCCAAGAACAGGCTCCTATTCCTCCAAACACACCTTCTGTCTCTCTCACAAACACGTACGTTTTCACATATTAGTGAGGACTTTAAATTCACATATGCTTTTCCCAGCCTCCTACCTTAACCACCAGAAATGAATGCCTAACTCTAACCATAACTTAAATGTAACTTCAGCTGTAAAACCATATTTTGAGCCTCAAACATGCCTTCAAATTTGTGAGCTCAGCATTTTGTCCCGACAAGTGACTGTTGGTCCCTACAAGTATAGTGGTCCTAGAAACACATTTAAACAAGTATACACACGACACACACACACACACACACACACACACGCTACTATGGAACTCACAACCACAAAAACATGTTCACTGGCAGACAAATCAAAGACGGGAATGCACGCATAAAAACACAAAGACAAATCAGAGGAATAAATGTAGTCTGGATTTTTGAGGGTGTTTCTACTCACTGAGCTACAACACTGTTTAAGGCCAGCTCCTCAGCTTAATTCAATTGTAACCAAATCTGAAGTCTTCGCAAGGCTCTCAGCGGCACACACGAGGCAAGAAAAGCAGCCTGCTGCTTCAGATTCCCCCTTCTCTAACCCAAACATGAAAGACATTTTCTGGCCTGTGCCTGTCCAAAAAAGGGGGGTTGATAAAAGGGAGCCATGATTCAAGGGATGCTCTCCTGTCCCACTGACGCCCAAATACGCTCTGACCTCCAGATGCTAGGTGGCTTTTGTGCGACACTAATCTGAGACAAGTTCACTTGGAGTCAAATGGTGCACAATATGGTGACCAGACGGCCAGCTACAAGTTTGGAAAAAAAGAAAGAAAAGTTTTTGCATGAGTCTGCTTCCCATTTCCAAGTGATGCGTCATTTTTGCTGGGATGCACAAAAACAGGAGAGCGCTGTAGATCATCCTGTAATCTAAAGAAGCAGCTAGAAGAAGAAAATGTTCCAAGATGTTTAGATTGACCAAAACAGACGTGCTGTCACAGGCAGCTTTGTTGTCTGCTCTGGCATGACGAACTGGGTCTCTTCTCCACCGGCTCGTCTCTTGACCCTGGGTCATCATGTCAAAAGCGTGCACTTAATCAGAGCAACAAGCTTTTCTTTTTAGCCTCATGAGCAAGCAGAAACAAGCCGATACACAAAGCCTCACTCAAAACAGATGCAAACACTCTCGCACATACCTAGAAAACAAACAAAATCAAGCGGACCTTTGTTCATTTTGCCATCGCAGGCTGATTTCACTTTTGCACATATGACGACATGTCAGTAATCCACGCTATGATGCCATTGCCGTGAGAGGGTTTTACTGCAGCGCCCACAGCTCAGCATTCCTCACTGACAGCTATAAAAAAAGACCCATTACAAAACCATGAACAGACGTGAGAATCAGCAAAGTATTTAGACAGGCAACTCTGCATTCCTATGTTTTGGCAGCAAAAAGATTACAGGCGTGTTCCCCCGTGTTGTTGGCTGATTCAGCAGAGGCACAAAGCGGAGGCCATCTTTTCATATGTAATGACGGAGTAGAGTAATATACCAACTAACAGCAGCAAAACCATAACTGCACAATGACTATAGAGTTGGCACTTGGGCCAAATGAAATTGAGCATGATGGGGAAGAAGGAGGCTTAATGAGACGGAACTGAGGACAGAACCAGAAAACCTCAGTGGAGCCCAAACACGAAGCAGACAAATTAGGAGTGCATGTTGAGGAAAAGGCTTCAGCGCTCACTATGGACAGATGAGAGGAAAAAAAAAACCCAAACATTTTTGCTAAATTAGTTTTAAGTTACTTCATTAAAAACTCACAAGCCATTGCATCTTTTTGTGTGTGCTATTTTAACTGTTAAGCTGCTCAAATGTTGCAACTTTTTGCTGTGCTCCAATCACATTTCAGGCGTCTAGGCTGTCTAGCATACATGATTGTTTACTCTATAAGTGGTTTTATTGGGTCTTCATTAAGTCTGTTGACTTTTTTTAAATGTATAAAAGGCATACTAGGGAGCAAATGCAGTATATAGGGCAAAAACAGTTGCTGTACAATTCCAATGAGCTTGAAAGTCAGTGTTTATTCAACCCACAGCCTCTGTCAGGAAGCTTCCTTGTCATTTCTTTAAGCAGTCTTCAGGCTTCTTGAAGGACATTCAAAGTTTTCTTCGTCCCACTCCTTTTTCAGGCAAGTTTTGTTTTTTGTTTTGTGTATTTTATGTTCAATATAGGTATTTGTTGTGCCTGAAAATGAATAAATAAATGAAATGAATGAAATGAAAGTGCTTCTTTGGATATCGTCTACCTTTTCTTTCATTCTCTATCAAAATGATCCCACGCTGTCTCAATAATGTGGCGGTCTGGGTCAAACCATTACTGATAGAGTTCCTTTGTTTCTTCTATGTAGGCATGCTTGTAATGCCGAGAGTTTCCTCACAATTTTTTTAACGACACACTTAACTCATTCACTGCCATTGACGTCTATAGATGTCAATTACGTTTTTCAATGGGAGGGGCTAGAATACAACCTCGGGCAGCTTGTCAGTGAACATCAGACTGCTTGAAATGTATTTTTCACAAAAAGCTCGTTTTCTCCCTTTTTGTGGTCAAAACAGGCATTTTTGGTGGAACCCACCTCTCTTCTACAGCTGATTACTAAAGAATGGAAAATGGTAGAAACAAGCTTTTTTTTTGGATGGAAGAAGAGAGTCTGTTCTTCATTTTGGTAGGTTCAGCGTTTATATGATCATAACACACAGTTTTCTGTGGCTCTTCAAAAATGAGTAAAAATGCTCAAAAACCCTGGCAGTGAATGAGTTAAGCTAACAGCTCTTTGCTAATGACCATGTTGGTGGTGCACAAATACTATTTTATGTTGGTGGTGCACAAATACTATTTTATGTCTGTCAAACTGTTTTATCTTTTTGACAAATTAAACAAATAAAAGCAAATGATGTGTTTTTGCAACAGGCTGCTGTTTACAAAGTGCCTAAAGATGGAATTCCAAGTCTGCTTCCTTGAAAGCAAAAAGAAATGAAGGGTGGCCAAAGTTTCTGCACAGAACTGCATGTGTGTCGATGATACATTTGGTTTATAATTTTATATGTGCGAATTCTCAAAACCATCTTGTTTAAATAAAGGTTACATTAAAAAAAGAAACTCAAACTAAAACCTCATAACTGATGACAGCTGTTATGCAGCTGCATCGCTGTTAATAAAATGTATGTATATGCAAGTATGACAATGATTATGTGCATCAAACATGGTTATATTATATTGAAAGATATCTCTTTTTCCCCCTTTAACAAAAAGCGACAAGAAGCAATAAAGTCCAAATAACAGATGAACCATCATCACCAATGAATGTGAGCTGTGACTCATCTCAGGAGACGGTCTAAGGAGAGGGGACAGATTGTGATGTGCGATCTAACAAAATGTACAAAGTAATTGATCTGACTGCTCTCCGATGAGGGTTGTTTGTTCTTGTTCTGCTGTATGTCTACTGTATCGACACATTAGGTCACTGAGAGAAACAAATAACATGTGTTCACAAGCCTGGTTAATAAAAGCTCAACGTTGTAGCCATGACAGAAGATTCTACACATCTTAAGCCACGAAACATAGAAGATCTGTCAGCCACCTGAGCCGTGAACTGGGTGAAAAACTTCCACCAATTACGTATCAGGCCAAATATGAAATATGGACACAATCCAGCCCTCTGCTGAGTTATAGCGGTCAGTATTGGCCACTTGACTAAAATGTCATGGCATCATCACTTCATCCAACTGGACATTTGCTTGAAATTGTTTCATAATTGCTGCAAGAGTTCTTGCATTACAGCCAAAAATGTGTTTTTTTCTGAGGTCACAGTGACTTTGATTAACAAAATGCACTCGGTTCACATTTGAGGCCAAGTGGGTCCGTGTGCCAAATTTGAAGAAATGTACTTGTACTCATGACGCTTCCGAAAGGTTGCGCTCTCGAGGACGGGAGAGGGCAAAGGACAAGCCGGAAACATACGAGGCCGACATGGAGGCTCGGTGACCGTTAACAGCAACATCTTCTGTGAAATCATGCTCAGGTTTGACATCTAGCCCCAATTCTTGTCAAAATCCTAATTCACATTTCCCAGTCGATGCCTGCTGTGTGTGTGTGCGTGCGAGCTTCAACTCAGAGGCGTTTAAACTCTGAATCCTCATGAGGTCTAGACTGAGGTATTAGGTAGCACTAAGGATGTGTTGTCTATTTCTTTTATTAACACAAGCCATAATCTCAACACTGCTGCTGTTATGCCTTTGTGTGAGGATCCCTCATCCAGCACAGATGTGAGAGCCCACCCAGGGCCCAGAGAGCCCTCTGACGCCCATATTCATCAACGGCGTGTCACTTTTACGAGGTGGCTCTGTGGGAACCCGAGAAAGACCCCTGCCTCCCTCTCGCTCTACCTAGCACCAGTCAGCCAGCCCCCTCTTTAGATGAAATTAAAGGAAAACTTCATTAAAGCTAAAGGTGCTGTCAGCTGCGGGGCCCTTTTGATCAATATTCCCCTCCAAGTTCAACACCTTCATTACAGTGGTGTCACTCATTCACAAGGGGGGTGCAGACAAAGGCACGCGCGCCTGGTTCAACAGAAACATCGCTATATGGCGAGGGTGGGGCCGGGGAGGAGGAGAGGTGTAGCCATTCTCTCGGTGATTATCTTGGCTCAAAGCAGCAACATGAAACAGAACAGCTCGGGGCCATTTGCTGAGTTAGTGTTGTCCAAAGCAATCAACTTTCTAATTGTTTATAGTTTACATTTACTCGCGTCCGGAGCCTTTCGCTTTCTCCTTTATGCACTTTTCTTGATTTATTTTGGAAGCGGGCGAGTTACGATATAAAGCAAACAATCCCGCTCGCTATCCAAACACGGTAAAAAATAATCTATTTGCTTTGTTTGTCTGCTCCACCATCTTTTTCCAATATGATACGTTCCAGATATGATTTCTCTCGGACGGTGAGCTCAGCAGCTGCCGGTGGGTCTCGCGCCTATAAATCAGATGCCTCTCAGAAAACTCTCAGGAGTCTTCTGCACAAAACATGGCAGATAAGAATGATTGGAACTGCAAGGGAGGAAGCACAGAGGATCCAGTGAAAGTACGTGGGTGATAAGCCCAAGACATGTTGCTTAACAGTCTTAAAGATAAATAACTCAAATAATCTCTCCTTGTGCACGTATGAATGTGTGCCCAATCTTCAACAATAAATGTGAAATATGCATCATCTTATACCTGTCCAACGAATGGCCGCCTCACTCATCAAAGTGCTTACATGCCGAGACTGGTGCATCTTTGCAGAATCCTTAATATGTGCATACAGCTATATGCATAGAAAGCATTAGTTATCAGATACCACAAACTTTATCTCCTCATATTGAGGCTTGCTACATTACTCACAGCTGTGTGGCGCCTGCAATCACTAACACTTGGCAAACTTCCCTGTGTTGATGGGAAAATATGATTTTTTTGTTTGTTCCAGTGTAACTTTTCCTCCAACATTTATTAGCTTGTAGCTGTTACAGTGCATTTCCCACCTCTTCTGTGCTGCATTAAGTTGGTCCTCTTCAGCAGAATGCTCCTTTTGAGCTGCAAAAAACACAGAAAGAAAACATTCAGACAGGTCATGGGGCAAAATATGAGGCTTGTGTAGACACTGCTAACCAAATGTTTCATTAAAAGCGGACTCCAGAGGGGGGCGCTGTGTTCATTAATCATCCTCAAAGCTGAGGGGAGAAGAAGAAGGGCTGTGGGGGTTGAGATGTCACTGACGGTGAGCATGTTATCCAAGCAACTGTTAAGCACTTTGTAAAGTCTGACATTACTTCTGTGTGTTTGTGCACGCGAGTCCCCACGAGAGCGAATCCTCACCTCAGCCTCAGGATGGTGGTCCGTTTGCTGAGGTGTGCGTGTCTGTGTGTGTGTTGTCGATGCAGTGCTGAAGCCGGGGTGGAGGGCTGAGCGGAGAGGCTTGGGAACTGGAGGCTCCTGTGGACTCCTGCCATGTAAAAGTGTCTAAATGCAAGGCAGATGTGTGCGGCGGGCCAGGCCGAGGTGCAAGAATTTATCTAGGGCCAGAGAGTGCCTGTGATCTCAGATTTATAGCATTTTTCCAGATTCATCCTTTTTACAATGATGGGGGACCTTTCCTACTTGAAGATTTAAGAGGGGGAAGTCTCCAAAAAATTGTTCAAAGGCAGGTTTGGGGGTCTTCTGGGAGAAGGTGAACTAAAGCCTTCGATCAACCACCCGGTTTACTTTTCATCTCTCTCTCTTTTTTTTTTTTTTAAACATGTATGTGGGCAAGAGGGTTAAGGTAAACCTAATGAAGGGGGGGTGGCAATGTCTGGGATAAAGGGAGGTGGGGGGGGGGGGGGGGAGAGGAGTGGGGCCGTGACCAATGGCGTTAGTCTCAGTGGGGGTCAGGCTGGCGCCTGAGGTACCCCTCTGGTGCGACTTTGCAGAGGTGGCATAGGAGTCGGGAGGGAGGGTTCAGGGAGAGCGAGAGAGAGATTGGCTCAGAGAGGGAGAGGATGTGTGAAGTTTCTCTTCCTCCGCTCCCCCGTGCAAACATGAAACCACTAGTCGCTAACTAGAAAGTTATGAGACGCGCATGCTGAGAAGGACAATAAAGCGAGGCTTTAAAACTCTGACACACTTTTCCAAACTGCCGCTTTACCTCGCAGCCAGATGACAAAGAGATGTAGAGCAGTCTGAGAGGGGATGCTGGAGATATAAAAACAAACCAAACACCCCTTTTCACCCCTGAACAACTCCACTAACAGAACAGAGACACATCTCAAAGACTTTAGATTAGAAGTGGCTCCTTGGACAGTTGTTAAGCGCAAATTTCACTTCATCTACGTAATTCACAGGCAGTCTGAGCGAGAGGAGTTTTGGTTACTGACTCACTAACAACAAAGGAAGCGCGAGGAGGTGATGATACGCACGCATTTTCCGAGGAGAGACGGTGAAACGAGATTTACGCAAGCCGAGATAAAAAAATGAAAAAAGGCGCAGGAATTTGTTTTCAATTAGTCACGGTGTATATTCAACATGAAAAATATGCCAGTGTCAGTATCCCCAGAGGTTTCAGAGCGTCCAATAAAACGGCAAAGAAAAAAAAGTGGTTGATTAGATGTGTTTAAAAAGAAAAAGCGTAACCTGGATTTTTATTTTAAGATTAAACAAAGGAAACAAACAGAGGCATATTCCAGAAAATCAGTATACAGGATGAAATAAATATAAAATTTAAGGTTGGACATATGACGGAGAAATTAAAATAAAAGAACAAGCAAATTCCAGAGGATAAAGGTTACAGGATAAGAGCAATGGAGAATTGTTTATTTTTAATGGAAGTCTCGTAATTATGGTTACATACTGCCGTTCAGGTAGAAAGCCTTTGAGACAAGAGGGCTCAGCTGGCTCACTGCTCAGTTTCTAGAACCACAGTATCCATTTATGCAGGCACCACCAGGCCTAAGGATGTGATCACAATATTAAAGCTACCACTGTTGCCTCACTTCAGTTAGCGAAAGTGGTTTAAATCAGATGTGGTGGATTTCCCTACACTCTTCCTTTTGGGTCATTTCCAGGAATTCTCATCACCCTAAAGCAGGGATATCAAACATTAGGTCCACTCCAATCCACTGGATAGCCTCGGAAAATGTGGAGGGGGGTATACATTTTGGACTTTTTAGTTTTACATCTTTTTCTACTGATAAAGACCTCCCACACAGACATTTATACTATGCCAAAGTAATTAAGTAATGATTAATGAACCACTTAATGACAAAAAAGTTTCAGTTTTTTCACCATCTACTGTAGAAACGTATGTTTTTTTTAAGTGGATCCACAGTGAATACCATAATAAATTTTCTGGAAATTAATACAATTCCAGCATAGTTTGTGCAATAATATACCAGAACTATTTCTGCAGTTTTACACATTAATTTTGTCATTTCTAAGCTTGAAGAGTCGTGCTGAGAGATTTATTTTATTTACAGCAGAATTTGGTTTATCACATAGACGGAGATGAAATTGCACAGCTTATTCTTATATTAAGAAATCTGAAGCATTAAAATGTGCAGTTAAACTCTTTACACCGTCAAAAAGTGGAGTTTTACTGCTTCGGCCCACTTAAGTGAGCTATATGTGGCCCATTGTGTAAAATGAGTTTGACAAGCGAACACTAGAGGACTTTGCTAATGCGTGGGTCAGAAAGGAGACAAGATGGTCCGAGTTTGTCAGTGCAGATCTGCTCCTGGTCCCTAAGAGTGATCCACCGAGGCGAGTCGGCTTTATTAGGCCACAGCTAAGGATGTCCTGCCAGCTTTATGGAACCCACGAGTACATAGGACCCATGTTAAACGCAACGTGATCTCTTCTACAGGCCTGTAGACTCCTGTCCTCATGCTGTCTTACAGGGCACCGAGACGCCCCTTCTCAGCAAGAACAAAAACACCCACGTTCACCAGGAGACGGGTTCTCTACCAACGAGCTGACTGTCTGACGTAGCAAAAAACCCCAAAAAACAAAACATAATTACAGCTCCCCGTTTTAAAAAGGACTCATGCTGTGTGTCAGGGTGAAAACGGGGCCTTTCTGTCTCCCGGAGCTCGGTTTTGCAGCCATCTCACTGGTTGTAAATCATCTCTCCAAATGATTGTTTTATTTTTTAAAACACCTTCACATGAGCCAGGCCCACTCATGAGCACGAGTGAGGGCAAACATCCATTATGGCTATTGGAGGGAAAGGACTTCAGTGTCATTTAAAGGGAGCGGGAAAGATTAAACAACGTATCCCTCATCTTAATTTAACAGCAGCAGGAAATGGTTACTGCTGAACATTTGGAAAGGAAAGCCAAGGTTTACACGCACATCACAATAGTAATTGTACTAATTTAAATAGTAATCTTTGTGTTATGTTTTGGCAAATATTTAGTGTTGATAATGAAGACTGTGGACATTATTTTTGGAGGATTCTTATAGGTAAAAGCAGCCATGTGAAATGAGACATTCCTCAGAAAAAACATCAAATCCACACGTATTTACATGATCATGGCACTTAAGAGTAAAACTACAAAGAAGAAAAATAAGGAACATTTCTTTCCTTGTTTTAGATAAACAGGAACATGTTAACTTCACCCACCAGCACAGACGAATCCCTCCATCTTGTCCTTGAAAGGCTGCAGGTGTTCTTCTGATGAGTTAGCGCAGACTTTCTGCACATCCTTCTCACACGCTAGAAGAAGGAAAGAACAAAGAAAGAAAAAAGAGATGAAAGAAGGGCCTAAAGTGAGAGGTACAGATATACGAATAAAGTTAAAGTTAAAGTGTGTCTATCATTCAGGGCTGAAATTTATTCAACTTGTCTTTCTATGAGTGTATTTTGTAACACATCTCATCTCATTTTAACACAAGGATTTAAAAGGAGTTCTGATTCCTGGTAATCAGGATAAAAAAAATGAACTGACAGACATTAAATAAAAAAAACTTTACACTACATTTGCTTGGAACAACATTTTTTATAATAAAGTTTTGCACATGTAAGTAAAGTAAATGCCACTAGAACAGTGCTCTGAAAAGATTGCAATGCATTGCACCGTTTTTTCATCTTTATAAAATACAAATATTCAGAGTGTAATGCATAGATGTTTTTGCCTGTAATATTTGGCCTTAAACGAGTGCTTACAGTAAGCACAAAGCTGCGCTTTTATTTTGTCCTCTAGTTCCACATTTAAACCAGTTTTCTCACCCATCCTCAGATTTCCCACCCCGCGCCTCGATTTACGCATCAGGCACATGCCAGTTTGCATATTGTCGAGGTTTATTTAAAACTAGTTTACACAATGGTGACCATTTCATTTGTATTCTACCTTCAGCGCTGGCCACATGTGTGAGCGGAGCAGATGTGTTTGCTGTTTGTGGATGCCCCCCCCCCTCTGCCGTGCCAAATGATCCAACTCACACAAGTTCAGAGGAAACAGCCGTGAGTGAGCGTGTTCCATTTCCTCTCAACTGTAACTACACACACACAGACGCCTGGCAAAAAGAACTTTGCACAATCCTTCAACCTGTAAGTCATTAATGGCAGCAATAAATACCTAAACTTGCTTATGACAGCATAGCTAAATAGTTCTGCAACAGAACAAGAGCATTAACAGGTCTGGCCGCAGTCTAACTTCACTGTGTCGCCGCTTTAACATCTCAGTTTGGCTCTCGTGCGTTTGCATGCGGAGCTGCCGCACCTGTAGTCCGGTAAACCCGCTCTATTGCTTGGTTTTATTTACTGGGTGTCTTATTAAACGAGACAGGAAGCACGACATCCCAGCATTAAAACTGAGACGCAACTACGTCAACAGCCGCTCGTTCTGGAATCCAGGGCTCTATTTAAAAGTGGGAGCCAGCAGTTATTCAAATAAAAAGACAGAACTCAGCAAGCACACAAACATGACAACCAAAATATCCTGTTTGAACAAACCACGTTTCCTTAACAAAAATCCCCCGACTCAAAAAGACCCATTAAAAAAAAGTGTTCAAAACAGCAAGTCTACAATTTAGAGGCGGCTCGCTTCCAAATGTGGTCCAGACAGCAAAGGCCGCAAGGAGGAAGCCCACAAAAACACAACAGCTGTAAAGAATAAAAGCCCAGGGCTCGGGTCTGAGACATTGTCTTGGAGTGATAATACATTTTTTGGAAAAAAGTGCATTCAGGAGGAGGACTCTCCTGCAAGCAAATGACTGACGCCATCAGGCCAGAAAAATAAAGCCAAACTTCTGTTAATGGTAACGTGAGTGTAAGTGAGCTAATCGCAAATACGTACAAAAATTAAGCTTAAGTAAAAAAACTAATCTTAATGTTTGCATGCAAGTTTTTTTTTTAAAGATAATGGAGTAATAGACGACTTAATCAGCTCTGTAAATTAATGTAAATTAATAGTCTTCTTGCATTACAAATGCATTTTTTAATCTTTAGTAAAAAAGTATAATGAAAGAAATTTATTTTAAAGTACGCACTGAAATTTACAGCACCTATTTAATGTACTTTAAATGGTTTCTTATAGGTGTACCTAATAATATCTTCTTAAATAAGACTTCTCATTTAAAAGGACGCTGAATAAACTAATTAAATTTAAATAATAATAATGTGAATTACCATCAGAGGTACTGCATATATACATGCGCACCATACACAATTTACAGAGCCAGCATTGGGAGGATGTAGTATAACATAAAAACAGGATTTTTACTCTTTGCTTTGTTGGGCTCTCTGTCCAGACAACAACAGCTCTGCCCTTTAAATCCCAGTTCCCACATCACTGATCAGAGAGCACTGGTTTTATGCATTGCTGTATTTTTTTTATTTTTTTATTGTGATTTGCTTCTAAGACTTTGGTGGACAATGTTTAAGCAGCAAAAAGTAGTAAAAAAAAAAAAAAGCAGCAATATTTTAAGAACATGCATGAACAAAGCCAAAGAGTCATAGGTACAGCAACGAGGAGGATGAACAGAGTTAACTCGAGCAACACTTACAAAAACATGCATTTCTAAGGAGACACTGTTGAATCCATTATATGCAAATGTGAGACTTGCATAATATGAGGTAATGGGCCAACAATTGTGCGTTTAAAAAACAGAAATATTGAAAAAAAAAAAATTTGGGTGGTGGTGATGGGGTTAAGTGGGAAGAAAAACAAACAGATGACAGACTTTTGCTCCATTTTCCAACCCTGTGTGGTTTGGAAAATGGGAGCTTTTGATGTTAACATGTACTTATGATTTTTACTGTTGTAAGCAAGAGCCCCCGCTGAAGCTACCAGGAAATCGCAGCCAGCCAGGACAATTCACGACTACGGAAAGTCGACTTAAAGACAAAGCCTACGAGTGGACGGAGACTCTGCGGAACACCACAAGATCTCAACCATGGCTGTTTGATGGATGGCTCGGTCTCACAAATGTGCCCATTACACTCCACTACCTCCCATTTGTGAAGCTCTGGTTCATGAGGAAGCAAAATCCACCGAAGAAGCAAACAAATGAGACGAGGAGACGCACAGTAAACGAGAGAAAAGATAAAAATCCTCCTCAGAACATTTTAACTCATTTGATAATTAATTTTTTTAAATATTTTAATGTAAGTTATATTCAGAATGTAACAGTGAACTTCATAAACTTTGCTGCACTCTTTTTTCCCCCCAGGAGGTTAAACCAGTCCAGTGCTCCAGCCGTGGCACATTCTAGTTATTTATACCTGGAAAGTGAATTCTCTCACTGATCTCCAATTATCTTTAGTTCCAGTGGTCTGTCAGTATCCAGCTCTCCTTTCTATGGGATGAAAAATGCTATCACCTCTCAGCAAGGCCAGCCAGGAGACTGCCGTAGGGTAAGGCGTTCTCTCTCCTTTCCATCCCTCATAAATCAACTCATATCCACCTAACTACAACTCTTCTCCCTTTTTTGCTGGAAATACAGCACTGACAGGTAGAAGCTTCAGGCAGGACTTTGAATATCAGCAGCAGCACTGAAATATGGCTTCAAGATGCATTAAAAGGAAAAGGTGCTTTTGTCTATATCTTTACAGATATAGACAAACTTTACATTTCAAATGCATCCATCCATTTTTTAGCTCTTTGGGTATGTGACATATGGACCTGGGGTTATCCGGGTCTATGCAGCCATTCTGCAATGTGCTGACAAATTTATTCGTATTCAAAAAGCTAGAAAATCGCACGATTACTTGCAACAAATCAACCAACATAAAAAAGGATCCGATTTTAGAGTAATTTTTGCCTTGTTTGGTCAACAGAATTCACTCATTCTGTTCCAAGCTGAGGCTCCATCGTAAAACAGGCCTCAGGCTAAAGGCCCAGCCTGAACCTGACATTAAAAGGCCATTTAAAATCGGGACACTGTCTGATTTGCCACAGTGATGAATGCCTAACCTAGGCCGGGACTTCTGTGAAACACTAAACTCCCCTGAGCAGCAAATGAGCTCTGACTGTTTCTTTTTATTTGATCCCATTTCATTTGGTTGCATCCCTTCCCATCTGTCTGGTTCAATTATGTGGCCGTTAAAGAGATCTTTTAGTAGGTAGCCGCTGGTCGAGAAGGGAAAAGGAATTCTGGGAAGACTTAAGAACTTTGAGTTGTGCCAAATTTTAATGATAAACTTAATCTTTAGTGCCGAGTTCTAAAGACTGATGCACAAATTAACCACAGCATGGTTTGTCTCACTGGGAGCTCCGAGTCCTACAGTAGGTTTAAGTCCTTATGGCCTCTCACTCATCCCTCTCCCTCTGAGAGCAGCACAGAAAAGGTCATCACCCTCTTCCCAAACAGGAAGCCCCATCAAAAGAGGATCACGTTTCTGCACAAGCCAGTGAAGAAGAGGGCAGCCAAGTGGACGGCAAGCCCTCTCCGGAGCAACTCAGCTCAAAAGCTCAGAAACATACAGTATCCTAAATGTGCCCATGGCCCACGGAGGTGGACTAAGCTCAGCAGGGATGAAGTTCTCACTCTCAGCATCACAACTCCTTGCCTCTGACCCAAGGCTGCAGGGCAAGACACCGGCGACCACTGCAGTCACCACCTGAGGGGTGGGCTGCTCTGCTCGCCAAAGTCAAACAGTGCGAGTAAACCAAAGCGTGATCCGATGTTAGCTTCTCAGTGTCAGGCAGTGCTCTCGATGTGGATGGAAGTGATCTGTGTTAGCTTTATAATTAAGACCAGTTGCTTTCTTTTGGCTGGTTTATAATAGCCTGGCATAAATATTTATTCCTGGCGGCTGGAGAGGATAAAAATGGTGGGAGTCATAGGTGGAGCTCAGCAAACATCCAGAATCCAGGGCTTGCCCTGTGATGCAAATACCCCTAAGGACTACTGTGCCAGACTGCGTTGCAGCAGAGATCAAATACGAAGGCCCTCGTGTTGCATTTATTGTCTTCAGGTCTTCCATTTTTCCTAATAAATGAGTGACAGCTTGAGGTGGGTCTGGGTACTTTAGTAGACTCTTTGTATTTTTCCCTCGGGTCAGAGAGGAGAGGGCTTTAACAGCAATCTGAAAGACGCAGGGGAGAGCTGTGGAGCATATCTAATTGCTTTCATATGCCGTATTATTGGTTGATTTAAATAACGACAGACACAAGGGGCACCGGGGGGCATCGCCTTTAACCTCCGTGTGGCCCTGGCCAAGACTAACTGGCTGCTTGGCTGGGTTACTGAGTGGCTCGGCGCCCAGGACACTACCAGCACAGAACATCAAAAGTGTATTTAATTTTTAATCCCCCTATTGTCCCTCTGATGTATCCTCAGTGACCTGGAATTTGTTTTTTGGGTTTTACTCTAGCTTTAAATGCTGCACAGACAAAGATATAAAGATGCCAAATGTCTTGCCACTAGTCCTGTAACAGGAAAGCCTGTCGTGTTATGATGACACGGTTGTTAAGATACAATATCTGGGAATTGGGAAAGGCTCCCTCGGGCCATTCGAGGTCCTGAATAAACCCAGAAACCTCCCTGCAGAGGGAGGGGAGAGTCCACGGGATGTGCATTTACATTTAAACTGCTCTGGTGAAAGATGGTAATGTATACAATTACGCTGACTGATTTACTGGGGAACAAAGATAACCTAAGCAATAAATTCAATGTGGTAGAAATGAACCCGCTTATACGAGTGGGGCACGTCGTACCGGTCAGATCTTTCTTGAGTTTTCGGAGGTCTTTGGCGAGGTCATCAAACTTAACCTGAGAAGCCTGGAAGACGTTCTGTGGCTCTGGCAGAGGGAACACACTCTTTTCCGTACCAGCATGCTGCAATAATGAAGCAACGTGTTACTTAGGAGACATTTAAAAGCTGTTAAACTTTATTTTTTTTAAAATGATTAATTTACCTCATCAAAATTACGCAAGTAGTATAAAACCACGTAATCCACCAAGTTCATGCGATTGTCCTGAAGAAAGAAAACAGCAAAACAGACAATTAAGGTAAAGGGCATGAATCAGCTCACTAGGATATTACTCTACTTTTATAAGACTTTAGAGCCTTTAACGGTTTTACCCGGCTCTTGACGTCCTTTAGCTTGGGGAGGATCTCCAGCCCAAAGCCATCAGCCTGCCCTCTCGTCCTGTTCCCTCCATTCATATAGTTCCCAAAGGCCAGAACGAGACCTATTATATCCCGCAAACTGTTGCAATCAAGCAACTCCTGACATTGACAAACACAGTTTGTTTGGGGTTAGTTCTTGTAGGCGGACACTTTTTAAGCAGTTTGTTGTCGTGACGTTCTTACTTTGCTGACGTTGGAGATGATCTCCACCTTGCGACGTATAGAAGAGACGGTGTCGAGGAATACCGACTGGAAGATGATGCATCGGGCTCGGCTCGCAAAGTCCGGAATTTGAGAGAGTTCATAGAGAAACCTGAAAAACAAAAGGGGAGGAGGGGCAGAGAGAGGATGAGAAGGAGGTGGAAGAGTATGGGATGTGTTATGACAGAATTAAACAAAACGTCTAACAGGAAGAACTATTTTGGATCCTTGGCAGGCCCAGCTTCCCCACACAGGCTGACTGAGTCAACGTTGCTGTTCGCAGGCAGGCAGCTGCTAGTCATGAGCCGCGCTGCTCGGCTGGGTTTGAAAGGTCCGCGGGGTCGGGTGGAGGAAAGCGGCGAGCGGCGCACGGAGACTGATCAAAGGTAGCTCTGGCCTGATGCGGGACGACTTATGTAAACAGTGCCGTGTCGGAGGGGAGCGGAGTGGAGTGGTAACATCCTGTGTGATTAGACCCTGCTGATGGAGGTAGACACTGAGTAGGGATGACTCAGGAGGCTATAGTGACAGCTCTGGTCAAACATGGAAATAGGAAGGCCAGGCTGAATGGCACCGCTGGATCCAGGCCTCGTTAACTGGCTGGACTGCTTAACCCTGACAAAAACTACTGAAGCAGTGTCCATTAATGCACATTTTTGCACGTACGCAAAGGCTATGTAAAAATGCACACTTTGTGCAGAAACTAATGACGAAGCCCTGAGATAGATATCCATAGCTCTATATCTCTGTATCCTTTCACACATAATCAAATTGGTGAGACCTGATTCAAAACAAAATCTTACTGTTCAGGTTTGTCCAGCAGTTTCACTTCGTCTTCTTTGGATGTCTCATAATGTCTCGTTATCTTTTCCATCTCGTCACTGGTGGCCCTCTATGGAGAGACAATGCAAAGGTCATTACAAAGATGTGGCTCAATACTGTGATGAAATATACGTGATTCAACTTTTTGTTAGAGAAGATTTTAAGATGCATCTGTATAGAAACCTTATTTGCTTCGGTAACACCATATATAGTGGGGGAAATATTGATATTCTGTATCTCGCCATTAAAATGAAGCTAACAGAAAAAAAAAAT